>NC_046199.1:8345053-8648083 GCF_011004875.1 Balearica regulorum gibbericeps
CAAACCCGGTATGAATTTATATGTATATTGTATATAAATTGCATATAAAACTGGTGAATCCTTCTGAAGAAACAAGGACACAGAGAAGCAGTTGCTTTTGTACTTCACTGAAGTCTGGTACAGCCAAATATTAGTGGTTAAAGAAGTGTAAGACACCGTAGGTAAAAAATAGTGCTTTTGGAGAAGGTCATGTCGCTTTCTGTCGCTCAAGGAGCAAAGAGCTGTGGTTTTGAACACTGCTTGAACCCGGCGCTTTGCAGCAGCTGGCTGCGCTGAGGCAGTGCACCGCGTTGGAGAGGGACGGCGTATGGGGGGGCGTGCTGGGAAGAAGCAGCTTCGGAAAGGGGTGCAAGGCACAGAAGCAGCAATGCCACATGGCCCTTTGGTACCTCCGTTGGTGGTTCCCTACTGAGGGACATCTGTGTTCCTGCACACCTCCTCAGAGCTCAGTCCCGCTCCTCAAGACAACCAGTGCTGCTGTGGGGTCGGGGCAGTTGGTTCAGTCACCTTCCGGAGTGAAGCTGTGCTTGGACATTTACACAGATGTTGTCTCTTCTGTGCTTGCAACATTGACTTTTTACTTGGCTCCAAGGCTTGTGCTGTAAAGTATGACCCCCAAGTGCAATTGAGAAGACTGTAGAACGTGTTTAGTTGGTGGTTTCTGGTTTGTTGTGGCACATTCATATTCAATCCACGGGATTTTCTGTAAATACAAGTGGTTTGTTTGAGGATTTTTTTTTTTTCCTCTAGCTAATACCGGTTAAGTCTCTGCAGGAGCTGCACACTGGCAGTTATTCCTTTTTCAAGCTTTCCTGTTTCAGTGACTGTTCCCTGCTTGTCAGACTAAGGGTCATTTGAGTGACAGTGCTGGCTTTGGCCTGGATTCCTTTTAGCCCCAAGGGAGGAGGCAGCATGTGCTGTGCCTTTAGCTGTGATGGAGGGTGCCAAAAAGAGACCGTGTGCTGCTAGGCAGGTGTGCCAGCATGGGGAGGTAAACCGGAGCAGAATTTGTGCTTTACATAAGGCGCTTTTTTCAGGTCGCCGAGGAAAAGCAGGATCAGTGTGGCAGGAGGAGTGCAGCAGAGCCAGAGGAGACCTTGCTAGCTGGGCTGTGATGGGCGAGGAGCTGCCTGTGCTCCCTGCAGACATGGCTTGCTGCTCTTGGCACCGCTCTGCCTCTGCTCCCCGGTGATGGGAAGGAACTGGGGTTCCGCTTATCAATGGCTACATGCAGGCGTGCTAGTAGTAAATTTAATGGCATGTTACGGAGAAAATAAGCTCCTGTTCCTGATCTCAGCATGCAATTTTCATTTTGTATCTCCAGAACATGTCTGTTCTATCCTGGCCTCCCTTCTGCGAAACCTGAGAGGGCAGCAGAGGACACGGTTACTGAATAAATTCACAGAGAATGACAGTGAGAAGGTGAGTGCTGAATGTGTGTCTGCAGTCTCTGGGCTACCAGGCTGGGAGGATACTTGATAACGGCAGGGTGCCTGTTACGCTCACTAAGTTACTGAGAAGCCGTTACTGTACCTGCCTATAGAGTCTTACACTCTCGCAGGCAATCATTCTCGCATATCTACAAACTGAAGAACTGGAAATGCCTTTAGTGCTTGGCCTCCCCACATCATATGTGCTCTTGTTTTCTGGTGCTCTTGCACATGGTAGTAGCGATTCTCAGCCCTGGGTTGTGTGTCTCGGCTGAAGCCTGATCATACAGCACGTGTTGTGTGGTGGTACGTTGTGCTGGCTCTGTGAGACCAGGGCAGTGTGGAAAGGTGCCACTTTCTCTAATGAAGCTCTTTTGCAGAGACTTTAGAAATTGTTATAGTAGACATTTAACATTCCCCATTCCTCTCCTAGAATGTGTCACTTTAGTGGTGTTTACTCTGGGAAATTCTTTCCAAAATATTTACATGGTGATGGATAGATCAAACAGCTGTGAAACAGAAACAGCAGCTTTTGCAAGCCAGTAATTCCCAAGGGATTTGTAAATTCTGCCACTGGGGAAATACTGGTTCTCTAGTATTCCTCATTAGTGTGTCTTAAAGGTGTTTTTCATAACCTGGTCTACCAACTACAGAAAATTTCCCATTATTAGATTGGCTTTCAGTTCCCTAATACGGTTCAGAGGAGAGCAGGAGAACCATAACATGTCTGATATATTTAACGTAAGCTTGGCTGCATACAGCATAGGCAGAAAGGTCCACTGAAGAAACCAGGAGACCTGGAGAAGCACAGCACGGGATGGAGAGCGAGCAGGGGACACCTGTCTGTTTGCTGCCTTCTAGCTGGAGCTGACGAGACCATATTGTGATATGTGATACATTCAAATGCCTGCAGACTCAGCGTGCTTATCTGACGAACGCTTGTACCGTCCTTCTGTAATGTATTCCTTCCTGAGAGTGACAGAATTGTCTGTTACTTTGTGAAGACTGCAGCTGGGAGGAAAACAACATTGCATGAAGGATTAAAGATGATTGCATTGTTCTTTTTTTTTTTTTTTTTTTTTTTTTTTTTGGCTTAGGTCTCTCTCTTCTGCTCTTGCAGGTTGATAGGCTGATGGAACTGTATTTTAAGTACCTGGATGCAATGCAGGCAGCAGATAAGAAGATTGATGGAGAGAAACACGTATGTATTGCTTAAGTTTTGCCAGCTCACGTCTATGATACCTCTGTACAGGTGTGTTCTCTGCACAGAACTTCTGGCTCAGCCACGTCACTCTTCTGAGCTGAGCCCTCATACCTGTGCTATTACCTCTTAATTCTTGTTGCCCCACTCTCCAGTTAATCTCGAATAAGATGGGCTGAGAACTTCTCTATAGCAAGTGCTTCTGATGTTTTCTCAGAGTGAATTTTACTAGGAAGGCCTACGTCTGTGCTTCAATTTGCCTTCATTTTTACTTGACTGAAATCTTGCTTGGTTTGGCAGATGGAGAGTAAGTGAAATGCAGAGAGACAATTACATGATAATGTTCGAGGCCTCCTACCCTGGTCTTCAGAGTTCTGATCAGCTGCGAGGAAGTGTCTATTTTGATTAGTTAGATGAGGTTGCAGCCAAGGGCTGGTGTGCTCTCTGCACACCAACAGTGAATCGTTTTGAATGACATGAGCCTTGGTACCACACAGTACTTTCTTGGAACTGAAGCTGGAACAGGCTTTTTGAAAGAGAGCGAGCTGTTGGAGTCAGGAAGCAGCTTGCAGAGCTGTTAGCAAGCTTGGCCAGCTTCCCACAAGATTATCTGTATCAGCACTGAAGAGGGTGTGAGATTGATTAGCACTGACGGAGAGTAATCACTGCAGCCGCCGTCCCCGCACGTGGGCGAGCTCAGCGTGCCATGGGCTGCAGCCCCCCACCAGGCTCCGACAAACAGCTGTCTACCCACGGCCAAGGCCACTTCTCTGGGCGCTGGCAAACATTCTGAGGGCATCAGAGCTCAGCAGCGCTGCTGCTGCTCTAAAAGGCATGGGGGTGAGCGGTGAATGGAGTTGCTTTTGCTGCCAGCATTCATGCTCCATATGGACAACTGCAGCTTCACAAATGAACGGTGGCCTGAAGAAAAACAGCCTTTACCCTTTTCTGCTATCCCTTCACACTCCATTCATCCTACTTGGAACAGAGCAAGAAATTTTTTATTCTTTACATTTCAGTGTTGGTGTGTGGGTTTTAGAACTCAAAAACCAGAATGGATTTTTCTGGCTGAAGTCGGGCAGCATATGGGCAGCTGCTATACAGAGCCCTTAAATGCAACATGCAGAGCTGGTGTACGTGCCCTTTATCCACAAAGATCCTGAAGCAGTTTACAAATGTTAACACCTGTAGCAAGCAGCCAACACAAAGCAGGAGTGAGGAGAATTTGTGAATAAGCTTGTGTAAAAGCTCTTTAATTAATAATATTAACCTATTCATGTTTACTGATGCGTAAGAGAAGAGAAATCAAAAGAACCTCAGGTTTTCCTCCTGTATCCAGAAGGATTTTGCCCCACTGCAGGTCTCTGTAGGCTGGAATGGCTAGAATAAATGGATCTCAATTCTTTGCTCCTATTAGAGCTAATAATAGGATTTGGCAGAAACATCTCATATGTGCAATATATTGGGCACAATGTGTATGAAATAGATGTTGAGGTTTGTTCCTAGCTTGGAATGTTCTTGGAATTATCATTTGCTTTGTTTTGTAGTGTCCTCAGTGGTCAGTGGGACACAGTCTGCTGAGATCTGAAGTGGCTCAAGCAGTTTTCCCATGCAGAAGTAGGCAAAAGCCATCATTCTGTCCATCAAATCATGGCATTGTCTGGCTGTGACAGGATTTATGGAGCACTTTAATGTTTCTAGTTTGGCACATGAATCATTGACGTGGATGGTATGAACGCTTGGTCCTTTAGAAACTGTGCTATGTCACCTGGGGGCTATTGACCTTTCTCTTGCAGTAGAGGACATAGTACCCCAAAAATCTGGAATAAAGATCCTCACCTTTTTCCCTGCCCCAAAGAAAAAAGGTGGCTGATGAGATTTTGCAGATTCAGCTTATACTGATGAGAGTGGGATCCAAGTCTGGTGGACAGAGTATCCTGCTCTAAGTCTTGCACTACAAGAAGTTAAAACCTGATTATACAAGGAATGCCTGAGTTTATCATACCTGATGTTCTATCTTTAGCAGTGCAGCTGGCATAAGAAGCTCCTGCAGCTCTCTTCCTTTTTCTTTCTTTTAACTTGGCTTATTGTAGTGATCTGGTTTGTAGCCCAGCCCTTCTGACTCTGGTGGTTTGAAGGTGTGGGAATAGTTGGAGGTAGAAGGGAGGGGAGGAATTTCTGAAGTTTCTGAGGAAGAACGGTTGTAATGAAACTGCTCCCTGAATCTGGACAAGGAAACAGGATGAGGTCCAGAGGGAGAGCTTCCCTTCTTCTCGGTGTTATCCACTTGTTTGCTTCTGTGGAATCTATTCAGAAGTGATCAGAGGTTATATTAGTGATTACCCTAATTGCCATGTGAAACCCAGGAGCAAAGCCCATGTGAGCATTTGTCTCCAACACCTGATGCCTGTCTTAGCACTTTTCTCAGAGTTAGTTAACAAAACCTAGAAAATATTTTATCCCCTCTCAAATTCTTTAATTCTTTCTGTAGGAAATGGTGCAAAACCCTATTGCTTTTAACTCCCTCTAAAATGAGGCATAATTACAGACAGCAGCAATTGCCTTAGTGATCTCTAAAAATGGTAGGAAAAGACAGGAGATGGTTTAATATTTTTATAGTTCCACAGAAAATCATGCTCAGCAGGTTTATTCGATAAAATATTCTCATCAGACGCTTTGCACTATAATGACTTACAAATTACATGCTAATTGTGCTACAGTTAAGTCATTCCATCCTTGAAAGGGAGAGGTGGAACTCCTAGCATGAGAGCAGTGTCCACAGATTTGGATAACTGAAATAGGAATTTGTATTTGCCCATTGTTTCAGTTTGGTTTAGAAAGACCGAATTGCCTGGCGTTGTACTGACAACAGGACGTAGTGTTCTGGAGTGGGGCTGAATTTGCACTGTCTGTACTGTGAGGTCTTCCAGCAAACGGCCAGCAAGCTGAGGTAACTTTCTTGCTGAGACTGGTGGGCCTTTTCAGATGACTGCCCTAACATGGTTCCTGTTTCTTGCTGCTGAAGTTGAGCTCACGCTCTTGCAGGAGCTGCTGCTCTGCTTCTCCTGACTGGGAAGCGATGGTATGCTTTGTAGCAATCACAATGAGCTTTTCAGCTCTTGCAGGTTGGAGGCTCAATTGACAGAAATTCAAGCATGTTTCTGCTTGTAAGGCAGAAATTAAGAAAGTCCTTCCCGCGGCAGAGGGCTCTGATGGTTTCTTGTGTGGTTCTGAGAGCTTGGTCACCTTGGTGTGACCTGGATGTCTGCCTGCTCTCCAGGCTGCAGTCGAGTCCATGACCTGACTAGGGCTCAGTCCTAACCATTCTGAGTTTCAAGGAAAATGCTGGTCAGTCTGCTGAAGAGACCGCGCGGTCTGCAGCCTCTGCGTGTGAAAGAGACTCCTGGGGAAATTGTTGTCACAGCTGTGAGCCGAAACCAGATGGTCCTGGGCCGTCCTTGTTATGATGGTCTGACTTCACCAGAGGCTTCTGCTTGCTCCTCTCCTCTTGCAAGTGTCCATCTCTGTCTCCTGTGTGTCCTTTTTGACCAAAGGCTTAGAGATGACCTTGCATTTCACTACCTGCCTGTGGTCTGAAAGCACCTCCTGAGCATGGCTTGCATCGCTTGTCCCTGCCCAGTAATACGGACAGAAAGTAGTAAGGGGAGAGAATCTGCACTTAGTGTAGGAGACAAGTTAGGACAGTTGTTTTCGTGCATGGCCATTCGGAGCCTTCTTGTCTCTGATGCCCTGGATCCCACCCAGTGAGGAAATAAACCCAGGATCCTGGCGATGTTCTCTGTTCTCGATCAGCGCCCATCCCTTCTGCTCTGCCCAGCATTGCTGTGTGTGCTGGGGAAGGTGAGTGGTAGGTGAGGAAGGAGGAGGATGCAGAGAATATTTTGGGCCCAACGGCAGTGACTATGTGAAGCAGATGTGATCTTTTGTATAGCATTGGCAGATCCATTGTATCTTTAGGTTTCGAGTCTCTACTTGACACCTCGAGGCCTGTCAGTCCTGCCTCATTAGTGTGAGAGAAGCTCATTTTAGCTTCACAGAAGCCCATCTTATTGCTGTCTTCTCCCATCAGCAAGGGGCTTCTCAGTACATATTGTTGGCAGATTAGAAATGGCATCTGAGTGCTCATTTGGAGGTTAGCGACTTGACAGCTTTGAAAGAGAGACAAAGTGGAAAGGTGGCTATTTGGTACTGTACTGGGAGGCAGATTAGCATTTAAAGGGTGGTTGTGGCTTAAAAAAAACAGACTGTGAAAAGGCACCTTAAAACTGTACTTGTCTTCTAATTCATATCTGCTTAATTTACTGGCACAAAATAATCTTGCTTCTCTGTCGAGAGGGGCTGTTATAACTGCTGCCTTCTCTGTGTAATCAAGACAGCAGTTGCCTGGATTCGGCTCCTGTGATCGCCGTGCTTGGATCAGAATACAGAACAGACATGGCCTTTGTTTCCTGCTCTGGAGATTCAAAATCCTGGCCTGTTGATGTTTTTCTGTTCAGGAATTTAGCACTGTTGAGAAGAGTAGCCAATGACCGCGTGTTCAGTGAGGAGGGTAAGCGGTAGTTTTGGGAACAAGTGCCTTGTCATCTTTCTGGAATGGGGTTTTTGGATATTTCAGTCAGTATTCTGATCTCTTACTAGCCAGAGTCACCACTGCTTAGCTTAGGAGACCAGATTTGATCAGACTCATGTGATTTGGCACAGATATAGGGTGAGGAAAGTAACTCCTTGCACAAAATTGGATTTTTCTTTTTCACTGGCGAGAACTTGTATGCAGGTTTTGCCCAGTCATGCCTGTGCCCATGATTTTGAGAACCTGAAGTAAATTATGTTTATGCAAGTGCCAGAGTCTAGAGGATCTGATGCTAAAGCATCCTGGAGTGTAGCCAAAGCAGTTGACTTCATGGCTTTGGTAACTAGGCATTTTTTTAAAACTTAACTTGTTCTTTCACTGGCAAGCTAGATTTCTAGGAGGAACGGAAAAGTATTTCGTTACCTGTGCTTTCCTCTCTCACTTTTGGGAGGCAGTGGTAAACATCTGTACTTCTGAGTTGCTTAATCAGATTTCTGTATGGTGAGCGTCCGTTGCACTCTGTCCAGTGAGAAGTGCACAGCGTTAGTTTTCCTTCCTGTGCCTAAAAGACACTACCTACAATTAAATGTGAGGACTTGGCTTGACAAAACCAGGAAAATTTGGTAGCCTGCATCAGCTCTGGTGCTGGTGACCTTGCGTGTGTTTGCCTGGAGCATGTGCACCCCAAGGAAGCGCTGCTTGCTGAGCATTACAGGTACAGTGCTCTCACTGGTGATGGCTCTAATGAGAAAATATTGCTCCGCTGGTGTGTGCCCACCTGCCAGCCGGCTGCATAATAAATCACACAAGCTGCAGCGAGCTAGCAGGGTCTGACAAGCTGCTTCCTTTATTTAAGAACAAAACCAAAAAAACAAACCCCAAAATGCAAAAGGTCACATGTAACATCAGTATTTTGGCCTGTCGGTCTCCATGAAAATGGATGGTGGGTTCAGCTGGTGGACGTGGCCAGCCTTTCTCGAGGGGCAAACTGCTCTGAGCTTATTGCCAGGCAGCTTTTGCCAGTTTTGGCGAAGATGCTCTGTCTGAACGAGGCGAATGGAATGGCCTCTTGCCTTCTGCCTTGGGCCTCCGTTTGGGCAGGTCTCGCTAGTTAAACACCATATGTGCGGACAAAGAGCGAACCCTCAGCATTTCCATGGAAGCCAGTGGTCTTCTGCTACCAGACCCTGGCAAATAAAACTGGAAGGGCAAAGCTGTACTGGTGCAGAATTTTCGGACTGGTTTTCTCATTTATCAATCAATGACAAAGTTGGAAGTCTGATAGGTCTTTGAGTCTGCTGAAGTCATGTTCTGCACTGCTTAACAGCACCCTCAAATGGCCAGTAAAAGAGCAGGTTTTTTGTTCCATTTTGACAAAGAACTTATAAATAATAGATATACTGGTTTGTTCCATATTCCCAGTCTGTCAGTTGCTCAATTTAAAAATGTAATTTGTATGTTTAAATTAAAATTTTGATTTGCAGATGGACACACTTCACAACAAGCAAAGGCTGAACCTTGTTCAAAATTTAATGAAATGTTTTGTGGATTTAAATGAATTATTAAAAGAAGGACTTCCTTGGCAAGAAGGATATGGATGTTAATGTTTTGGGGAACAAAGCATTTCTTAAGAAACTGCAAATATCACCAACATTTTGCTGCTACTAATAGGAAGTACTTTTAGAGACAGTCATCACACCTTTTCTTTGTGTTGCTTTACAGGACATGGTGCGTCGGGGAGAGATAATAGATGATGACATGGAAGATGAATTCTATCTCCGTCGCCTGGATGCCGGTCTCTTTGTTCTACAGCTCATTTGTTACATCATGGCAGAGATCTGTAATGCCAATGTTCCCCAGGTAAAGCTATCTACAGAGTTGGCAGATCACCTATGTTTCCATCCATGATACAAACAAGACTCTAAATCCTGGCAAATACTGCCTCACTGAATAATCTGCTCTTTAATTCCATTTTTTGGGAGGAAACCTCCTGCTTATTACACTTGTGTCCATACAGTTTCATCAAGTTATAGCAGTTAGGAGGGCATTAGTGGGTACAGAAGCCGATCACTGGCAGTGAATTCATACAGTCTGCAGTGAGTGAGGTCACAGTTTGAAATGGAAAAGCCCTATTTATGCCATTGCTGAGGGAGTAGTGGAAGGGGACGTTCTCTCAGAAGGTCTCACAAAGGCACAGACTACCGCAGGTGACTCTTCTTGATCCATGCAAAATACTGCATCTCTGCCGATGTGAATACATTGGGGTTTGTGAATGTGTTATGTGGTTACTTGTACCTGTGCCATATGCCTTCCTGAATGTTTCTGAATATGTGCTCTGGGACTGTGGGCTAGCAAGGCTGAGTTGGGTTTTGTGGCGCTCAGCGTTTCCTGCTGTTCCCTCAAAAGAGAGCGGGGAAGAAGGGGTTGTGCATGGTTTTGTGTTGTATTGGATATTACTTTCTTCTCTTTCCTGTCCCCAATCAGATTCGTCAGAGAGTCCACCAGATTCTGAACATGAGAGGCAGCTCCATTAAAATTGTTCGACACATCCTAAAGGGTGAGTTGAGATATTCCTGTGCATGTGTCTCATCTCTTCCAGGGACAGCTTGGTCATCACTTTCTAGGATGAGCCTTCACATGTAATTCTCCTTGACTTCATGAGTGTCTTCAAGCAGCAGTTGAGTAGTGTTCTGAGATCTGGGCAGGGCTGGAATCACCCTGATAAAAGACAATGCTTTACCTTGGAGTTAGGAGGTTTGCTGTTGTCTGCTGTCACAGAGCAGCACATCACTTCATGCTGCCATCAGCTGCAGAGTGGCTGGAACTCACTGCTGACATTAATGCTAGAGTAAATATTTAAGGGAAGTGTATATGCATGCTAGAGGGAAGAAGAGCGGAGTCTCATCTTTCATTAACATGGCCCTGCACTTTACCATCTGCACCATATTAGTATCCACGGTGTATTTGTCTTGTTCTTAGTGTCAGATTAATATGGATTATAGCATTAAAGTATCCTCTGTAGCTTTAAAATGTAGCTGTTGTGATTTGCAATCCCAGTTTTAAAGTACTGCTTGTTATTTTTAATGCTTATGTTGAATTAGAGCAATGCTTATTTGAGCTGTGGCTCTCATCTGTAGCCTGCTGTCCTTCAGCAGAAGCAGCTAATTGAACGGGGGGAGAAGAGGACAGGACTCGGGCTCTCCCCACAGCCCTCTCGGAGCTGCGAGGCTTAGCGAGAGAGCTGGTAACCTGCTGCCCGCAGGAGGTGCCTCCTTATTTAGCAGAGGGTTGTGCGGGATGTGTCTACTCCTGAGGGGCTGTGTTGTTTTCGGTGAGGGGTGAGGAGTCTTTCTCTTCTGGAGAGAAAGGAAGGTTGGCAGCATCTCCGCGGGTACTGGGCTGTAGGTTGTGTTGTTTTGATGTCTCTGCTTTCTTTGGGAATAACAATGATGTTCTCCTCGCCTTTTCTCTGTGCCCCCCTCTCCCCCAATACTGGCAGCTTTTTTCTTGCAGATCCTGTTGTTTTTCTCCCTTCCCATTTGCAGGAAAGAAGGGGATCAGTAGGATGGTTGGTATGATGAAATTAAGAGTGATTTTCTGACAGTGTGAGATTACCAGCAGCTATATCAATTGCTTTGGCCCTTGTCCTTTGTCAGCAAGTGCAAGTTAATGCCTGCTGATGAATAGAGGGGACCGGATAGGATGTCTTTTCTGTTTTTAATAGTGATACTTGACAGTTTCTGCCTCCAGACTGTCTGTTTCCAACTTAGGGCACAGCTCACATCCACTTTCAGATTCCCGCGCTTCACCTGGGCCACAGGTGCCCGAGGGATTTTTCTGCACACCTCACTGTATTTACACACTTGACGTTCATGTCTTTAGTTTGTTGATTTACATACTAAGCTGAATTGGAGGGCAGCTGCATTAAAATTTCATCTGATTCTTTCTTTCACAGACAGTGACTTGCATTGTGAAACTTTTTCAGTGGTTTTATCATGTCTTGCATGACTTGCAAGATTGTACAGCAGGTTCGGTATTCTCAGCAGTAACACGTTCTCTTCCTGAAGAGGCCACACGTGGTATGTTGATAGCGTAGGTGATGGATACAGTATTTGGGGCTCTCTCTTCAGCTCGCCCCAACTCTCATGCCTGTCAGTTTGAGAGACGTGTGCCATCACAATTGTCAGTGACCTTAAATTTGTTGGTGGGCCCTTGTGAAACACTGAAACGGGGCCCAGAAGATTCCTACCAGGAGCAGCACTGAGCTTATCTGCAGTCTGTGCTGGTGAAATTTAAGTTTTTCAGTAGTTACACACCTATGGCCAAACATGTTGTTGGTGTAGATTCACCAGCTTTTAACAGAAGTGATGTCATGGCTGAGTACCTGCCTCTCCAGAGGAGTTGGCTTGTTGAACACAGCTTGCCTGTTGGAGTAGTTTGGTTGTGGACCCTGGAAGTGTGCCTCCTGGGGGGAATGGGGGGCCAGTGGGGGATTTCCGAAATTTAATTGGTGTCTGAACTGTAGGACTCTCTATCCCAAATGACGGAGAGATTGGGAGCCTTGAGCCTTGGCTGAAATGTTTCCAGGCCACTTTCCAACTTGCTCTCAGGACAGATGAGGGCTGGTTTATTTTTACTTTTTGTTCAGTGTTTTGCTCTTGTTCAGTTTTTATTTTCTATTTTTGCATACTAATTAGGTGCTTGGTTTTTAGTTTGATTTTTATGGCCTACATATTCTCCATGTTTCTCTGGCAACCTGACAGCTGATGGATCCCTTGGGGTTGCTCAGAATTACTTATGATGCAAGTGAGGAAGCAAGACTGTTTTCTTACGGTAGGGCTTTCAAGGGGGAGGAGTGGGCAGGAAATAACTGAAGGTTCATTAAATGCATTTCTTCAGGCTGACCAGTCCTCCCACAGTTCCCTTTTCTTGAAAATCAAGCATTACTTGTAGCAGGACAGGTAGTTTAATCCTTTGGAAGAAAACAACTGAATGGTATGTGCCTTGGCTGAGGGGATGTTTGTGGGATGGAGACTGGTCTTCATGACAGCAAGTGGTGACTGTATCTTGGGGCAATTCCTGGTCTCCATCTCTCTTATTGGGAATGAAGTGAGGCACAGACCTCTCTAAATAGCGATTCTCAGCCCTGGAATAGGAAAGCACATTGTTCCTTACTGATCCGCAGAGACCAGCCTTTGGTACCTGCTCCCTTTGGGGAGCTGCTGTCAGGGAGCCCTGCAGGAACCGAGGTGCAGAGGTCCCTCCCCAGAAGCACTGAGAGCTGATGCCTGGTTAGACATCTGGTTTCAGTGAAGGTGATGGGCACATCAGGGAGCCAGGAAGGTGGAATGCCTACTGAATATTACAAACCAAACTTGTTAGCATGGGTAATCAAAAAGAAAAGGTAGGCATGTTATGAGGACTGTGCTAAATTTGGCCTGTGGTCCCTCAGTATGTGCAGGCTTTAGAGCTTCCAATATCCATTACAAGCTTCAATATTTCCCTATTGATTTTTACTGTTCTGTAACCATTGTATTTTGTCTAATGAAGCAGAAACCAATCTTAGGTCCTTTCCCTTTGTGTAGCTACAGCAATGTGTAACCTCTGTTTAACTGTTGGCAGAGGGAGCTTACATTTGATTCTTTTTGCTGTCTCACTGAAGTGGTGGAATTTTAAATAAAAAAGTAAATACATAAAACCTTGGTGGGAAATTTTAATTTTTTTAAGCCTGATTCTGGGCGCTTTTTCTGGCCTCTTCAAATTAGCATTAGCAACTGTTGGTAACCCAGTAAACAGCCTGCCTTGGGAGTCACTGGGATTTTAGTCTCACAAAGCCTAAATATGTAGAAGGAAAAATGCTGAGCTTTTGGACAAGACTAGAGGAATTTGTGGCTTGCTTTTGCCTGAGTGATCTCACCGGGACAATAGAAGGGCTGTGTCATTTAGTAGCACTCGGCAGTTTCCCTGCTTGAGTTGTATGTTGAAGTACTCGAACGGTCCTTAAAGCTAAAACCGGAGCTGGGCCACGAGCCCGCTGCCTGCGGTGCGGAGGCTTCGAGCGCGGAGCTCTGCCTGCAACCGGGGCCGACCCGGGCTGCCCCAGCGCTGTGCCAGGCTCAGAGACCACGTCCATCCCTCACGTGGGTATCCTGAGCTGTCAAGAGGTAGCGGCAGGCAGGCAGGGAAGCAGGGAAGCGTTGCCCTTGGGCTGCAATAAACACAGGCAATTGCAGTTGCTGCATCTGTTTCAGAGGCATTTACTCTGACAAAGCACGGAAAGGGCTCACTGGGGACAGAGCCTGCTCCTCCGCAAGCTCCCCGCGGGGGCACGGCTGCTGACAGAAAGCTCTGGTACTGCCCGAAGGGAAGAGGAGAACCTGAGCTAAACGCTGGCGTTAGCTCGCACTTTCTCCTGGGAAGGTAACCCCGTCTCTGCCGCGGTGGGGTTTATCTCCGGCCAGGAGTGAGTGGCAGGTTTTGATCCCCGGATGCGGTGGTGTAGCCCTTTGCTAAAAAAGCGTGCAAACAGCAGCAGAGCTGACACTGGGCTGCCAGGGCCTTGCTCTTTTTGCAATTAGCCAGTACACAGGTAGCTACAACAAATCTATTAGCTTGCTGCTGTCTTCATTAAGTACAACGGAGAGTTTCTCCTCCATCTGAGGGAAGAGTTCCCTGTGCCGGTCCCCCTTCTCCAGGACAGCGAGGAGGTCAGGTTCACTTGCAGCAAAACCTCAGCGTTACCCGCCTGCTCTTGTTACAGGTACTGTAGCAGTTTATAAATATTAAAAGGATTTCTCCCAGAGGCCCTGGCTTCTCTTCTCTGCTTCTTGTACACGGAGAGAGAGAGTGCACGCAGGAGGGAAGACTCCCACATCAGCTAACTTCTCCCTGTCCTCACTCTTTTCAGTGCTCTTATAATAAAGGCTTTGATGGAGCTCAGAAGCATGTAGCAGTGCTGAACATATAAATATTAAAGCAAACTTTCTACAGCAACTTACCATTCAGATGCTGAATACAAGCTGTTCTGTTTGTTTAGGAAGAAGGGAAAGAATGCGAGAAGGCGGAGGCTGGAAAACACTGTCTAACCAGGCAGTCTGCTCCTGATTTACTAAGATTTGTTCAGCTCCTTGCTTTCACAGCTCAAAACCTGCTTTTCATTTTTTCTTTTTAAAACCATCTTTGAATACGCAGGTTCTGGTGGCAGGAAGGAGGGAGCTGGTACAGGATGAAAGCTGCCAGCTTTAAATGAAGGTCAGGAAGGGAGAGCTGCAGAGGAAATTCTTGGTTTCACGACGTTTGGCTGTGTGCATGGACAGGCAAGACCTTGATCAGGGTCTGGTATCCTCTGCCCGAAGCCAAGGAGTTTGTAGTTAAATCTGAACTGGTGTGTTTTCTTCTGTAAGGGTTAAAAGTACTTGTAGATTGGGGAATTGGTCTCCACTTGACAAAAATCCTCATTTTAGGATGCTTGGACAACAGACAGGTTAAACCTAGGGTTAGGAACATTTAACCAGTGTGTAACAGCCCCTGCTCGACCATCCCTGGTGATACTCAGCATGTGAAGGGACCTGGAAAGGCAGTGTTGTCCAGCACTGTTTTGAATTTCTCGGGCTGAGAGAGGCCAGCGATACGACTGTCCGGATCAAACACCTGCCAGTGGGCTGCTCTGTTGGGATAACAGAGGAGTTGGGAGGAGCACCCGGCATGTCACCCGTCTAAATGGTTAGACTTCGGGGAGCGGGTACTGCCTTTGGGTGCTAGTGTCTGCTTGGGGTCATTGTGCTGCTCAGTGACCAGAGCTGGAGGTTCCTGCTACGGCCTCTGTTTGCTACAAAAGCTTTTAGTGAGGGGTCAGTAGGTGTTTATTATGCAAAGCTTTAACTCTGAGGATGGGGAGAAAAAACATCAATGCTCCTTGCATAAATTCCCGTTCAGTTGTTTGCAGTGGACGCAGATTTAGATTCTGCTGAGGTATCTGCAAGAGAAGTTGGCCGTCGTTCATTAGCATCTCACTCAAAGCCTGTTGTCTGTCTGCTTTCTCCCCCCACAGAGTACGCAGAAAACATCGGGGATGGGAAGAACCAGGAGTTTCGGGAGAGCGAGCAAAAGCGGATCCTGGATCTGCTGGAGAATTTCTGAGGACTCGGGGGCCAAATTCCATGTCTGCCACATCTAGTTCTCCCTCCTTCTGCTGCCCTCCTCCAGCCTTGATTGCACGATAAAAGTGATGTTTCTATGAAACTACTTCTAAATAGGATTTTGGAGATATTAAAGATAGTTTGCTTTTTTTTTTAAATTCCTCGTTTGTTATTTAAGTAGTCTGCTGTGAGTGGGGTTGCAGCTGCACACCTTGCAGTTGGGCAGCTCAAGATTTTTCCTTTTTTTGATTTTTTTAGTTTTTTTCCCCCAAGTCAAACTGCAGTGCTCAATGTGAAACAATACAACAGTATATGCATTAGAGGGAGGCTAAAGAGGAAGCCCGGATAGCCCAAGAGCTTGTTAGCAAGTTACTTCAGCCTGATACTTTAGTGAAAACGTACAACCCACTATACTGATGTAAACTGGGGAGGCTGAGGCTTTGGTATGTGTCCAGTTCAACTGTTCTGCAGTGGCAGAGGGAAACCAGGAATCACCCACATTAGCCATTCCTGCTACGTCTTCCCAAAGGTGAGTCAGAATCAAAGGCAACTTTTGGCACAGGCTGGTCAGCCGTCACCCCTCCTGAAGGGGATGTTGGGGTGAGACTGTCCGGGTTGTACTCAAAACTAAGAGGGAAGGTGAGTAATCAATGAAACACCCAAATTCCATTGACTTCCTTTCGCAGTTGGCTTTAGGTCTTGGCTGTGCTTGTTCTGTAGAAAAATCAGTATTCTAATTCTTGAACCAGGACTCTGTTTTTTTATAGCAGCAGTAAGTTCACCAATAGAAAAGGGAAAACCCCACTCAGCAGCCTTTTGCAGGTGCGCTGCGGGAGCTGCGGAAAGACCAAGTGATTTGCCTCTGACCGACTGGCTGATTGCAGTGGAACAGACCGCAGCTCATTTTTCTGTTACCCTTCCGCACTTGCAGTGTAATTTCAGATGTCAGCCTGCCAAACCCCACCGCTTCCCCGAGCAGTGACTCCCAACTGGGACAAGAAGTAGCTGAGAATATTTTCCCGCATCCTCTTTTCTTCTGCTAAAGTTAATGACTGTCATCACAAAACATCGCAGCTCCAGCAAGCTGGGCCTTGCCTAATTTAGAGAGATTTGCATGCTGGCAGCATTCATTTTTTATCTCCAAGAAAAATGCATTGTCAGGGAAGCTTAAAGGCTTCCTTCAATCATGACTGCGTAGGCACTGCTGGCCTGGGTGCTATCAAACGCTGTTATTCAGGGGATCAACATGGAAGTCATGGTTTCAGCAGCCACAAAGCTACAAAAATACATTTTTTGGTGCAGAAGTTGTTTGAATTCCTCATTTCTTTCTTCTATTTTCAACCCCCTTCCTTTATCCTTCAGATGTGTTTAGTTTTTTACTTTACTTGAGTCTTGGAATTGTTCCCTTTCCATCCCCCAGACGGTGGATTTGTGGTCAAAGCTGGCCTCTGGTTTTCCTCCTGGAAGATGATCTGTCGTTCCCTGTCTCACAGTACCCTTGTGTTTGAAAAGCCGAGGAGAAAGGGAGGGGGCGTGAGGAAGGAGGTTTGAGGCAGAACAGAAAGGGGAACCTCATGAACGTGAAACAGCTTCAACTGAAAAGTAGGTGCCATGTATCGGGGGGGGAAAAAGGGCAGGGAGGTTCTCAGCAATAGTACTATAAACTCTTGAGTACAAGGTAAGTTTTTTTTAAATCTAAATGTACCGTCTTTAATCTGATTTCACTCGGTTTGCCGCACATGCGTGCGCGATCATTTCAGTGCACGGTTGGTGAGCTGGTACGGGTGTGCAGTGCACGATGGCTGCTTTGAGTCGGCTCCTCTCAGATGGGGAAAACCTCCAGCGGCGTCTCTGGTGGGAGTGAAAACCCCTCTCCTGTGTTGCTGCTTCAGCTGGAGTTTTGCTTTCAGAAAGTAAATTTCTCCTCCTTTACCATTTCCATTCTCGATGCATTAGCTGGGTTACTAAATATGGAGACTCTGTGCTGAAAATCATTCCCTGCTCTAATGGCTGGCCGGCTCGCTTTCCGGGAGCGGTGCTGCTGGAAGGAGCTCAGGCTGCTCCTAATGAATGTTCCTCTTGTATAAGACAGCTTTTCTTTGATTGTTTTTTTTTTTCCCTTTTGTAATTTGTTAGCTCTTCAAAGCGCTTCACCAAATCCTTTAAGTCTCTGGATAGTTCACTGAAAGAATTGGTATTGAAGCAGCGGTGATTTAATGTGGTGTGTACCCTGCGATTACGTGGGGTACTGCTGCTTCTGCCGGGATGAGACTTGCTCTTGGAGCGGGTATTTGTGCTAGAAATGAGCCCAAGCTTTAACGACTCTCACCAGGTTGTCTCGGGGTAGTTTTCTTCTGCGTTTTTTCATTTGCTCTGTCGCTGCCACGGCGGGTTGTGCCAGCTAACGCTTGCTGGGAGCATTCGTGTCGAGGAATGAAGGAACCGAAGGCTTGGTGCCGTGGCGGTGCCGTGGTACGCGGGTTCACTGGACTCCCGGGGCAACAGGGAAGGGCCCTGGCGCTGCTCCGGGTGCCAGCGGTCAGTGCTGTCCCGGCTCAGGAGAAGGGTCACCGCTTTCCCACCTGGAATGGGAACAACTGGTGATGGGGACTGGGGCTCAGCATCGTCCTGTGAGCTGATGTTCTCTGTGCCTGGCAGTACAGGTTGCAAAGGGTAGCTGGGGCGTGGGAGAGCCGCTGCCGGAGCCACTGCCCGCTCTCTGGCCCAAGTGGCCGCAGGAGGACCCGGTGCCCGTGCCGCAGCGTGAGTCGGAAGCAGCACTGGGAGATTGCAGCTTTCTTCTGGGGGCTGCAGGGCCGGGGATGTGCTGCCACCCCCTGCCCTGCCCCTCGTGGCTCCCGTGGCGGGCGAGGCCCTGCCGTGGTGCTGCACCGCGCTGCCGTGCTGCAGCCACAGCCCTCCCCAGGGTACAGCACAGGAACCCGCCGCTGAGCAGCCTGATGGCAGCGGCAGCTCCCACACCAGCGGGACAGCCCGGCTCTGGGAGAAGGAACGCCTTGCGTGGAGTGTTTTCATTTATATTTTTCTTCCTGAGCCGAAGGAGATATTTGTGGGGATTACAAAAAGCCAAAATGCCCGCGCCTACCTGAGCACAACGCAACTGCCGTGTGTCTCTGTGACAGATAAGGATGCTCCAGATGTTGCTGAGGAATTAGCTCAGAGCTTGTTATTGTGAGTCAGGCTTTTACAAGACGGATGATCAATTATTCTCTCCTCCTAATTTCCAGACTCTTTCAAAGGGAGGAACCCCACTGCACAAGAGTTCGGATTCTCTGCCTGGTGGTCCCGGTGTACCGGAGGGACTGGAGGCAGCTCCCTGCCCTGGCTGGGACATAAGAAACCCGTTATCTGGTACAAACCCCTGGTAAAGCACGAATAAACCACTTAGCGTCCCCGACGCCTGTTGGGTGTTGGTGACCTGGGGTGCTGCGTTGGGGTCTGGCTCCCCAGCACCCCGGCACAGACGGGAGGTCGGAGCCCCCTGCTCCTGCCTGCGCTCCCCCCGCTCCCACGACCATCCCTATCCATGCGTCGGCCTCTGGGCTTGCATTGCTGCTCCTAATGCTTGTGCCTGGAGAAATCCCCGCTCCATAAATATTTTCAGCAGATAAATAATGAAATTTGGTGAGGAGAGGGAGATGCACCGAAAGAGGGTGGTGATCAATAAATCACGATCTTGGTTTGGGCCTGCGGGAGCTGAGCTGCTCTCTCAAAAGCAGATTTTTATCAGTGCGGTGCCTGGGGCAGCGAGGTCGCTTTGTGCCTCTCCTGCGGTCGGGGGAGCCTTCGGCACCCAGCTCCACCGCGCACCTGCGCCCTGACCGCGAGCCCTGCTGCTGGGAGATGTCGGATCCTCTGCCTTGGTCCTTGGGATGGGCTGGATGCCCACCTGGGCCTGCTGTTATTAATTAAGATAATTATTCAGCTTAATGTGCTGCTGCAGGCCAGCTCATTTTTGCCGTAATGTTGAGCAGCACAGAAAAGCCTTGGAGGTACGAGGACGGGCGCCATGAGTCTTAGCAGCTGTGGAGAATGTCGTTATTGTAATTGGGGGAGGATTAAAGGGTTGAGCTAATAACAGATTTTCTTAATGAAGCATTTGTAGGTTGAGGACAGTGGGATTTGTTCCATGGTTTAACCCCTTCTGATTTGTTTGACCCTGGTTAAAGTTCAAGGATGGCAGCATCACCGTTGGCTTTTGGGCTAAATGTGGGGCGAGGGAGCGGCGCAGCCCCCGTTGGGCTCTGAGCTGCTGGAGATGATGGCGGGGACGTCTCTCGAGGTGACGGGAGCTGGGCAGTTTTGTCTGGCTCATCCGTGAGCCCTCAGCGCGTCGAGCCACGCGTTCCCCTGCCCGCCCAGGAGTGGCCCCGTGCTGTCTGCTGCAGCCAGCTCCGTCCCTTTTCCGTATGCTGCTCTTACAGCAGCACCGGCCACAGAGCTGACACCAGTGAGGGGTGAGCAGGGTGAGAGCATTGGGGGACATGCCGCCCTCGCCCCAGTTCCCCTGTAC
Source organism: Balearica regulorum gibbericeps (assembly GCF_011004875.1). NCBI lineage: Eukaryota > Metazoa > Chordata > Aves > Gruiformes > Gruidae > Balearica > Balearica regulorum. The sequence continues at coordinate 8,364,948 of NC_046199.1, forward strand.
CGGCGGGTGCCAGGCCGGGCTGCGGCGCGGAGGCAGCGGAGCGTGCAGGGAGAGAGACCGATCTTCATCGCGCTTCTCATTGGGTCGTGTTTTCTTGTCTCTGATTGTAAACAGATTTGACTAAAGAGGTAAATTAGAAGTTAATTAGAGGGAACATGATTGATGAGGCACTCTGGTGATGGGGAGGTAGGAAACTTGCACTCTGAGAGAAAGGAGAGGGGAGGGTGTTCTGCAGCAGGAGCATCGCCCTTCGCCCCGTGGTGCTCCATGCTCCCCCTTCCCTTTGCAGCGGGGACCGGGACGTGGTGTCGGGGGAGGGAAGCCCAAGGCTGCCCCGGGCTGAGGCCAGCTGTGGGGAGCAGCCGCTGCGGAGGGGATGTGAGCCCATCACCTGGGCATCTGAGCTCTGCAAGGGCACTGATCCAGGCCAGGTATGGGGTGCACAAGGCTGCTGAGCACCAGCGGAGGATTTAGAGAGCAGCACAGGATGGGAAAAATGCTGTCCCCGGTTTACGGGGCTGTCGGCTTCCTCTGCGCCCGTGTGGGCTCTCTCCCCAGTGGGGTTTGCCTGGGCCAGGTCTTCTCCAGGACAGTCTGGGCTCTGCTGGTGCTGGGATGAGTCCTGGGGAAGCCGGTGCAGGAAGGAGGAGGCAGAGGGATGGTAACACCAGCCCTGCCGTCGGTAATGGCGTGGGAGCCCCGCTGCAGGCAGCTTGCCGGCTCCGGGGAAGGCGTCGGATCTCAGCTGCAGGAGCACTGGTTTCCTCCCGCCAGGAGCGGCAGGAGCTGGCAGCACTTCCCCGCGGCCGCAGGAGACCGGCACCGTCCTTGCCGTGTGTCTGAATCCATCTTCAGCTCTGCTCCCAGCTGAGCCTCTCTAAACGGGGAGAAATGAGTGTAAATCGTGGCTGAGGAATATCTCTTGACATCCCGGTAGAGAGACCCAGACTCCACTAAATACAAAGAGACACTGTCAAAACTGGGAAACAAACCTTCAGCGGCACAAATAAGTCACTTAAACTATTGATTTTTTTTTTTTTTCTTTTAAGACTTGGGTTTCAGAGAGGACTTTTCTCATATGGCAGTAAATAATCTGAAGGGGGAAGGGGTGGTTTGTTTGGGATTTTGGTTTTTTGTGGGTGTTTTGTGGGTTTTTTACATTTGATTTTTTGGTCCTTGAAACAATGGTTTAGAAAGAGGGAACTGTTGCTGAAGTGATTGACACCTGTGACAGCGCTTCTCCCTCGGGAACCTGATGGTGGGCTCTGCAGAGGAGGAAGGAGTTAATGGTCTGGAAACGGGCATGAATTGTTCTCTGAAGAAATAATTTTTTTTCAAGTAATTTTCCTTCTGAATTTTATGCTTTGGATAACCTTGCCCTGTGCGGGGGCTGCTCTGGGCAGAGACCTGTGACTCCCGAAGCCCTTATGCTCTGGGTGGAGGATCCCACCGCCTTCCCCCACGCCGGGACCCCCGGGGCTTTCCCAGGGCGGGGGGTCGGGGCTGCGGCCACCCCCCGAGCCGGGCAGGAGGACGGAGCGGCCGCATTTCTGTGGCCCAGGGATTCTGTGGGTCCCTGGTGCTCTCCCAGCTGGGTCGTGCCGCTGGGAAGGGCTGTGCCGGTAGTGGCACGAGGAGCCCGCGGCAGTGCTGGAATCTGAACCCAGCGGCTGGTTATTTCTGGGGCTGGGTTCCCTCTCCCTGAAACCCTCTCCCGAGCCTGCCTCCCTGCTTGATTTATTTTTTTTAGTGATTATTTTTTAGTTGCTATGGCACAGTCGGGTTGTGTTCGCTCACCTGAGCTCCCACCTCGCCGCCTCCCCTGGCTGCTTCTCTACAGCGGGGTTTTTTAAATGGGTGCTGTCTCCGTGGCTTATTGTGCCCGAGATGATTTGTGGAGAAGGTTGTAGTGTTGGATGTCAGTAGTGTTGTTTTCCTGCAGCGCACACAGACCTTTGCAAATAATCTAATAATGCAGGAATGTCAAACTTCAGCTGTGGAAGGAAATCCTTTTATACAGGGATTGTCAAGTCTCTAAACAAGTATCAGAAATGAGCTCGTATCAATGTGGAGGGTGTTTATTCTGCCCGTCAGAGAGATGAACAACCCAATCCACTCTCCCAGGCAGCCATGGATTTGAGCATTGGCTTGGGGACCTCGGGAGAGCTCCGTGCCCGGCCCCGCAGCTCGTGGGAATGCAGGACCGGCCGCCCTTGGGGGAGCGCTGGGGGCGAGAGCGGCCGCCGGCAGGACAGGCGGGCAGCGGGGACTGGAGAGCAAACACCGCGCCCCAGAGTGCGGGGTGCTGAGCCTCAGGGTGCCCCCGCACAAACCCTTAAAAACCTGAATTTCAAAATAACACCCTCAGCACTTCAGTAGCTGTGGGCTTTTTTTGTTTGGGATTTTGTTGGGTTTTTTGTTGTTTTTTTTCCTTCCCTGGATGCCGTAAGCTGAAGATGCAGTTGCTGGGTAGCTCTGCTATTGAAAGAAAACACGGGGTTTGGATTGCGTCAGCACGAACACGAGCGGCGCTTGGTTGCCAGCAGGAAGGACTGACCCTGTCTCGGTTTGGTTCTGGGTGTCCTTGGGGAGTGCTGTGCTGGGGCAGGGCGACACCGGGGGACAGTCCCTGCACCCCGGCCGCAGCGGGTGGATCCTCCGGTGGGGATCCTCCTGGGGACCCGGTCAGGGCCATTCCTCAGGAGGTGCAGCTGATGTGGCTGCCCCCCCCAATTCCTTCCAACCTCTCATCCAGCTCTTTAGAGCTTCACTGCAACCCCCAGCTCTGCAAGCTCGCCTTTGCCACCCAACAGGTGGGCATCCCAGGGAAAACGTGCACACAAACTTCACGGGCACACAAGGGGGATCGCGGCGGATGCAATGCCGCCGGGGTCTTTGTGGTGTCGCTGCGTGGAAACGGCCACTGGATTCCCCCATCGTGTGGATGCCCACCCTGAGCAGAGCCGACGGCATGTGCGAAATTAAACGGTAGGCAGAAAACCTGGCGCTAACGGAGATAAGAAACGTTTCATCCTTGAGAGCGAGTCCCTGGGCACATTCAGCTGGAACAAGAGCCCTGCAAGGGAGGCGCCAGCTATTTCAGAGCGATGGCGAGCGTGCAGATAAGGGACCTCGTTACGCAGCAAGCGCCGGCGTCTCTCTGGTCCGGGAGCTGCTGGCTCTGCTCTCACTTCTGTGTGCGAGCGACCTTCCCTCCTATCCCTGTCAGACACACAGGGGTTCATCAGGGCTGCGTGGCTGCAAGAGCAGACAGCATCTGCTCTCGGCCTTTTCGCTGATGAATTAAAATTGAGGAGGAAAATGAAACCTTCCAAGTGCGCCCGAGATGCACGGATGCTTGGCTCTTCCCCTTCCCTGTCTACTGGGCCCCTGCACAGACTCGATGTCCGTTTGTCATCCTGCTGTGGCGGCAGAAAATCAGCTGGAAATGGGACTTAATTCAGGCTCTGCATCTGGAGGTGTTCCCAGCTCCCAGAGGAATTTATGCTCTCTTTGCTTCCTCGTGGCATGATTTAAATATCTCTGATGGTACACTGGAAGATCCTGGCAGGTTACAGCCGTTGAGGTGCAGTCACACAACCTCAGCACCCGCTGTCCCAGCTGGCTGGTGGGGCCGTGCCGCCCCTCGTGCCGGGGGTGCAGGAGCTGGGTCTGGGACGGGGACCCCTTGCTCGGGACGCACAGTGCCTGCCGGGTGACATCTCTGGCTGCACCCGTGGGTGGGTCCTTCGCAAAGTGGGGGTGTCAGGTCTAAGGGCACAGTCTGTAAATACCGTTTCAGTGTGGGTTCCTTCAGGTCCCCTCGCAGACCGGTGGCAGAGGAGGGACCTGGGGCCACACAGCAGCCATGAGATCGGACTGCCCAAACCACGGGGCTTGCTTGTGCTTGGCCTTCGCTGCTTTTTCCTGTTGCACTTGACCCTGTGTGTGAACTCCATATCTTAGTGCCGGGTGTTTGGCCTCCATGCGTGGCTCTGGGCTCCCGCTTTGCTCAGGATCCAGCCCAGAGCTGCTCCCCAGCCACAGTTGCTTGCTGGCTCCTGGCCGGGGGGCCGTGGTCCACCATCCTTGTGGGGGGCAGCTGGAGCCCGGTGTGGCCCAAGGAAAGGGTCTCTGCTGAGAGCAGAGTCTGTCCCTGGGCCCTACTGCAATGGCTGGGCACGGGGCTGTTTCTCCTGGGCACAGGGAGGAGCTGTGCCGGCCCAGGTGGCCGGTGACTCCTGAGCTCTTCCAGCATCCTCCTCCTGCTCCTCCCCAGCACTGCGTGGCTGCCACTGGCTCCAGGGAGCTTTCCTTCGGGAAGCCCAGAGCCCTTTGCTGCTGCTGCTCTTCCACTATCCCAAAGCGCGGGACCTTCTGCACCCAGCCAGCCAGGGCTGCGGGCGCCTGACTCGCCCATTACTGCTGCTCCCTCCTTCCCCCAGCTTTTAACTCTAGAGGGAGTAATGAACTTGGGCAGAGATCAATGCTCTCTGCTCTGCTCTGATGTGGGCTTTATTCTGACATGTGGAAAACACTGCAGCAGGTAGAACTTTTTTAAAACTATTGATTTGTAACGCAGGTATGAGGCAGCGCAGCTGCTGCAGTCGTGTGCAGGGCTCTTCCCGGCTGAGCCCAGGGACCCTGCTTCGCAGGGCAGTAATGGGAAAAATACTCCTGCTCTTTCTGCTGGAGGAACCCTGCTGAGGGAAGGGCGAAGAAATAGTTTGTATTTTCAAGTCCAATTTAAAGAATCTCTTTGTAGCAAGCATCTGTCATATCATGGCAGAAAACACCTGAAATAATCTGATTTTTACTGTTTATCTAGAGAGCAAATATCCTTCAGATTGCTATGTACCGCACAGATAATATCATGAGAGTGAAGGCTGCATCTGTGCCTTCCCTTCAGTGATGAAGCTTGGTGTTCAGGGTGGAGATATACTGCCTTGGGGCTCCTCTTTACATTTTTAGACTTTTCAAAATAGGTGTATAAATTGTATAGGTCATGGTGCCGTGGTTCTGATCTGCTGCACAGTGCAGGTTTGGGGAAACGCCAGTGCTGTCGGTGGGTTTGGTTTCTAGAGTTGTACAGCTGAAGGGAGATCAGGATATTGCCCCTTATATTAAATGCTTTTTGTGGCAGGAGCAGGTTTGCTGTTCCCAGCCTGGCAGGGTGGTTGTAGGGAACAGCCTTTTTTGCTGCTGGGAGGGTTGGTCTGGGAGCTCTCTGCCTGGCTCTGCTGTGACCAGCAACGCTCCGGCCGAGCCTCCAGGGCGGGTTTGAGCCCACACGTGCCCAGGCTCCAGGTTTTTCATTTTGAGACGAATCATGCATGGTCTGGGGCCACGATTGCGCTCTTGCTCTTCCCTTAATGCTTAAAAAGAAAAAAGGAACAAAGCACCCCCAGACACGCCATTTCACTCCTCTGTTCCCCCCTCCCCGCGCTGCAGCAGGAGCCCCAGGCAGAGCCGGAGAGCGGGCTCAGGGTGCAAGAGCCCGAGCGCCGCTCCCATCATCTTTCTCCATCAATCGTTTATTTGCCCTCGGGGGGAGGGACGAGGTGCATCCACCGGCCTCGCTTCCCGCACTGCTCGGGGAGTGAAACGGGAGGGGGCGGGCACCGCACCCCGGCACCGTCCCCGCTCCCCCGGCATCGCTCTCCGCAGGGGGCCGGGCCGGGCGGCGGGCGCTGTCCCGGGTGCTGAAGCCGCCTCCGCCGGGACCGGAGGCGCCCGGGTGTCGCGGGGACCGGAGCGGGCCGGGATCCCGGCGGAGACACCCTTCCCCGCGTGGGCCCCGTGGGCGCGGCGGTGCGGGGGGGTCCCGGCAGGGCGGTGCGTGGGGTCTCGCGTGGGCGCGGCGGGCCCGGCCCCGCCCCGCGCAGTTTAAGAATGAACCGTGGGAAAAACTTTGGGGGTGTGCGCGGGGCCGGGATCCCTCCGCCGGGCGGGGGAGGCTCCGGGCGAGCCGCGGCACCGCCTCGGCGCGCGGCGCCCTCCGCGCGAGGGAAGAGCTCCGCAGCGCGGCGGCGCCGGGACCGCGGCGCAGCCCCGGGGACAGGGCTCGGCCCGGCGGCGCCGCCGCCCCCGGGACAGACGCGCCCGCGGCAAGATGGGCGCCCTGGCCCTGGCCCTGGGGATTTTCCACTACCTGGGGCTCTACCTGCAGCTCGGCGCCGCCTCCCGGCACCCCCCGTGGGACGCCCCGGCGGCGGGCAGCGGTGAGCGCGGGCAGCGGGGCGGGCGGCGGCCGGGGCGGCGGCGCGGGATCCGGGGCTCCGGCGGCGGCTGCCCCCGGCGCGGCGGAGGTGGGGAGGCCGGCTGCGTTCGGAGCGCTCCCGGGGTTCGGTCCCCCGCGGTGCCGGTTCACGGCGCTGCCGGTTCCCCCCCCGCGGGGTGCCGGTCCCCGGCAGTCTCGGCCGGGCGGGGCTGGCGGCGGGTCGGGGCGGCCCCTGCCCGGGCGGCGGGACGGGTGGCGGGAGGGTCCCGGTGCCGGCGGCGGCGCTCGGCTCCGTCGCCGCGGGCAGCACCGCCTCGCTGTCCGTCGCGCCGGCGGCTCCGGGAGCCGGTATCGGGAGCGGCCCGGCCGAGCCGGGGCTGGGCTCCGCCGCTCCCGTCCCAGGGGCCCGGGGGGCGGCCTCTGCCTCCGCCGCTGGGCTGCCGAGCCCGAGGGGCTTTGCACGGTGGACATCCTCGTGCAAGCGTGCACCGCCGCGCACACCACCATCCACACCACCGTGCAAGCGTGTATCCCTGCGAACACCACCATCCATCCCCGTGTAAGTGTGCATCCCTGTGCACGCTGTCGTGCACCGCTGTGCGCTGCCACACACCACTCGCAGCAGGAGCGACTCTCCCAGCGAGCGCAGCGGGGCTCCTCTCCCGTCTCCCGTTCCCCGCCTGCCGTGGCTCCTCTGCCAGCTCTGGTGTGCGATGGTTCGATGGGTTGGTGGTGCAGCCGGGGTCCAGGCAGGGGCCGGGTAAAGGGGAACCTCTTCCTGCAAACCCCTGCGAATAAGGTCTGTCCTAGTGTGGGGGGCAGTTCCTGTCCGTGCCGAGCAGGTGATGGGAGATGAGAGCCCCCTTGGAGGACAGCACCGAGAACCTCCTTACTCTCTGTGGGGTGACACGGGCGGGTTTAAATCTGAGCCTGATGAGTGAACGTAGGGTGTGTGCTGGGTGCCCGGTGCCTGGGTTGCAGCCATCCCCCTCACATGGTGCCAGAGCTCCCGGCATGTGGAAGGGAGCTGGTCTCTGCCCCGAGGAGCCTACAGGCAGTTGAAGCCTCGGGGCCGTGCTATGGAGGTGTGCGGCGTCCCGCAGCGATGCAGCGCGTGGGCCGGCAGGTACCTGCCTGCACGGGGAAGGGATGATCTGCCTTTGTGTTGGGGGGGTAAAGGCAGGAGGGTTTCCGGACCTGCCAACCTGGCGTGCCGGAAGGAGATGTGGGTGAAGAGGCTCCATTAGTTGCTGCTGCTCCCCTCAGAAATTCAGCAATAGGCAAATAAATAGTGAAATGGTCGCTGTGAGGGAGCAGGGAGCGAAGGAGAAGAAATATTCTGGGAGGGTGAGTGCACTTCGGAGCCACATTACAGCTCGCTACTACGAGCAGTTCTGCAGCAACTCACTTAATCACAACAGAAACCTTTATTAACGATACTGAAAAGCAGTGAATAAGTGGGTCATGTATAATAAGCCATTTGTGTTCAGTAGGTGAATACCAATTTGATAAAAGCTGTGTGTGCTGAAAACCTGTATAAATTGCTCTTTAGCAGATCGGAGATTGATCATTTCATTACTCGCTGGTATAGCGTTCCCTCCGCACCGCGAGAGCCTGGCGGGTTGGGGGCGCAGAGCGGGAGAGGGGCTGGGGCCGAGGGGATGGATTCAGCTGTGGCCAGCGGGGACAGGCAGGTCCTGCCAGACTCTGCCTGGAGCCGGCAGTGTCCGGAGCTCACTGCCATCTCTGCCCGGTGCAGGCGGCCTGGAGGAGCCTCTGCTGTGCTGAGAGGGTCTGGCACAGCCCGAGAGTGCGTTCACTGTTATCTTTAACTTGTCCGCAGCGGATACAGTTGAATGGGAGCAGGGCACGCTCCGCAGGCATCAGCGGGTGGCCATGAACACCCCTCGGCTCCCCCACTCTGCCCCCCTGCAGGCATGAGCAATGTGCCTCCACTCACATGGCAGCCAGGGCTGCTCAGGGAGGAAAAAAAGTCTCCGTCAAAGAAAGTCCTTCCCCTGCCCCCCTAGCAAAGGCTCTGTCTCCAACGAGGATGGAGCGAGGATCGGCTCCGTCTGCCCCACTGCCCCCAGGAGAGTGCCTGAGCCGCAGGATCCCTCCCCACCACCCCTCCCCTACCCACAGTGCTGCCTCTCCCCTCCTCTCCTCTCTTCTTCTCTCCTCGGGCTGGCGCCTTCAATTATTCATGCCCCCCATTGCAGACAGCCTGTGCACGCTGGGCTGGTGCCATCGGCTTTCAAACCGGCACTAGCTGGGAAGCTCCAGTCGCCTTCCCAGCCTGCCGGCTCCGGGAGCAGGGCAGGGAGAGCCATTCGGTGAGCAGCTTGCATTCCCGAGGAGAAGCCGCCTGGCTCCTTCCTTGCATCGTTTGCAAGCGTTAGTGTCTCACCGTCAATAAAGCTGCTGTTGAAGGGCTGAAGGCTGGAGGGAGCAGTGCCCCAGCTCCCCGGGGTGCTGCCCTTCTCTTTTCTTGCACACCCTGATGATTATTCTATCAATTACTTTCATAAACACTTTGCATTCTGCCGGATTTTTTCATGCTTCCTGATGGGAATTCTCCACCTGATGTGTTTTTCCTGCTGCTGTTCGTGCAGTCATTCAACACAATTACTTCTGACACCTCTCCTCATCAAATGTCTGTGCTTTCTTCTCCCTTGAAGAAGCTGACAGACGATGGGCCAGACACTGGGAATTATTACGTTAGGACAGTGACAGCTAATTTTAATCATAACGTTCCCTGTGAGCGAGGCAGCAAATCAAACGAAGAGCCGGTGCGGCTGCGCGTGGTCTGGGAGCCGTGGGCAGCGTGGCAGTGCCGGGGCAGGGAGCGGGGACCTGGCCGGAGCCGGGGAGCTGGCAGCTCTGCTTCGCTCCCCCCCCTTCAGTGGGTGCTGCTCCAGGGGCCAGGGCTGGGTGGGCGCCCAGGTGGGATCCTGATCAGGTGCTCTCCCCATCGCGGGTGCTCTGGGATTTTGGTTCGTGGTGCAAGAAGGACTCGTGCCCCTCAGGACAGACAGCCCGTCCTGACCCCATCTGCCAATGGCTTTGCCTTTGTCCCTGCTCCTCTTCTCCTTGGCCATTTCCCCTGGCTGCAGGTTTACCTCCTGCCTGGCTGCCCCCTCCCCACGGCTCCTGCTGCGAGGGGTGTGCGGCTGGACATCGGGGCCGTCAGCTGGGCTCGGCCGTGCCGGACGCGTTGGTGCCTCGCAGTGCGTGCTCTGCATGGGGCTGGTCCAGGGCGAGCCCTCCAGCGAGCGGGGCGGGCAGAGCCAGGCAGGAGGGTGCTGTGCCCGTGAGCACCAGGCGCTGCCGGCTCTGCGGGACGGGCGCCGGCACCGTGTGTGGCATGGGCAGCTTTCTCCACAGCGGTTGCTGGTGCTGATCGTTTGTGTTTTGGGTGCTGGGTGCGAGACTGGGAGAGCTGGTCTCCAGCGGAGTGGAGCTCCTGTCGGCCCCATCCCGGTTCCTGCCCGCTGCCAGGTGCCCTGCCTGCTGGGAATCATCCCCCGGCAGGGACCAGCACCAAAGCTGAGTGGCAGCTGAGGGATGGCTGCACAGTGCTGCCAGGGGTCCCGCTGGGAGCCGTTGTAACAGGCCATTTTAGGTTTTTGCTACTTATACTGTCAAATAACTGCTCCTCCTCGTTCCCCTTGGGAAGGAATTGTCTGAGAACCACGACTCCCTGGGAGCAGCGAGTCCCCTTGCCTGGGGAAAGCTCCTCACAGCCAGGGCTGGTCTGGGGGAGGGTTCTCACCGCTGGCGTCTCTTTTGCCGTGGCGGTAAAACCTGGGCAGCGGGGAGGCTGCTGGGGGGGGCAGGAGCTGGGGGCGGGGGGGGCAGCCCAGCCGTAATGGTTCACTGTTAGAAATACTTGCAGGTTTCAAGGTTAATTCCGGCTTCCTGGCAAGGTGAGCTCTGGCCTGATCACAATCACTGAATTAGCTGGATTTTTTTTTGTTTTTAATTTATGCTGCAAATTTGAGCTAATTCTGCTGCTAATATGACAGTAAATAGGGACAGAGAAATGGCGCTCCCATCCCCAGCGTGCCGGCGGGAGCCCTCCCGTCCCCAGCCAGCATTCACAGCGCTCCAGCCTGACGCTTCCCTTGGAAAGGGCAATTGCAGGATCACCGGCGGAGAGCAGCGCTCCTGTAGCGCCGGGGCCAGGCTGTGAGCAGCTCGACGCTGGCCGGGTGCTCACCGGGCCGGCATCTGCCAGCACAGCCAGAGGCTGCCGGAGTGGGTCTGCGGCTGGATCCGTCCTGGGCTCCAGCCCTGGCCCTCGTCTTCCCCGCCGGTCACTCGCTGCTGAAGCCCTTTGCCCCAGCGCAGCTGCTGGAGTCGGAGCTGCCTGCCCTGCTCCGGCCGGTGACGCCGGCTGTCGTGCTGCTGTGTTTATGTACCGGTTTGTGGCCGTGATGTGTTTTTGGTGACCCGGGGCCAGCATCCCTGCTTGCATGCTTGTCAGGAGGAGATTTATCCACAGATGTTAATAGGCAGATGGGAAGAGGGGGGGAGGTTTTAGCCCAACCTGCATAGCACACACCAGCAGCCCTCGTGTCCCCACTGCCGGGACAGCGTGGGCCCGGCACAGCCAGCGCGCTGGAGGCGTACTGGGGCTTCTGTTCCCAGATCCATCCAGGGGGATGCTTCCTGTGCCTTCTGATCTCCCAGGTGACTCCTGCACGGGCAGCCCGTGCTGAGGGGTGGAGGGGCCCCATGGTGCCGAGGAGGGTCCATCTCTCCTTGCGTTACAGCCTCGTGCATGTGCCGGGATGCGCCGCAGGTACCTTTGCCGCCGGGGGGGGAAACGTTGGTGTCTCTGCAGCCGAGAGTGTCCCTCTCCATCAGCCGGGGGGGGGGGGGGGGAACGGGGACGCAGGTACCTGGGGAGGGGAAGGCACCTTCGGCTGCGGTTGCTGTCAGACACCTTTGCTTTTCCTGCAGCGGTGCAGGCATGCGGGGCGGCACAAACCCAGTGCGTAGGGGAGCCAGCCCCGTGCCGGGGACACAGGGCATGGTTTGCATGGACTCGCCAGCGGGCAGGAGCAGGCCCTCGGCAGCCGTCCCTGGGGAGGGCTGAGCGCTGCCGACAGCCCTGGCGCTGCGGGGTGTGGGGACGGCAGGGACAGGGAGGACGGGGAGGGGGACGGCTGTCTCAGCAGCTCTGCAGGGTCCTCTCCAGGGGATCTCCACGCACACGCTTGGCAGCCGGCAGGGAGGGAGCAGCTCGGCTCTGCTGGCAGTGCCGGCTGCTTTGTCCTGCCTCTTTTGCCCCGTGGTGATGGGGCGGGGTCCTGGTGGCATCTGGGAGCTGCTGGTGGCAGGGAGCGGGTGTGAGAGCCGTACCTTTGGCAGGTCAGGGTGCTGGTGGGGACCAGCTCATCTGGATGTGGCCTGGGGCGCCGAGCTGTTGGTGGGACGTGGCTGCTGACGCCGCTTGGGGCCAGAGTCCATCAGAGCTGCTGGGGGCGTGCCCTGGGCTGGGGTCCAGGGCACCCTTCACCCCAGCACAGACCCAAGGCCGTGGTGGCCACGTCCGGAGCCGGTTCCCTTCACACCGTGTCTCTTGGCACACTCCTGCTGCCGGGGCGGGGGCAGGGGGCTGCTGAGGGAGCAGATGACAGGAACGCGAGGCTGAGCCGGCAATTAGTCCTCTGAGTGTCTTGACTCACCGAACCATAATAAACCATGAATTATGACTGGGAGCTTTGTGAAGGGAAGAATAAGCCACACTCGATCGCAGCCCACGGCATAACAGCAGCAGCCGGAGGGAGGGACGAGGGCCGGCAGAGGCTGCTCCGGCAGCACCGTCCTGCACCCACCTGCCCCAGGGCAGCAGCAGGCAAGGTCCTGGCCAGGTTCCGGGGGGCTGCGTGGCCTCACGTGCTCCACAGGGCAGGGATTGGGGTGGGGGGTGCTGGGGGGATGGGACAGGGCTCCGGTGGGTCATTTCCAGGCGCCCGGGGAATGCACAGCCTGGCCTTGCCCGCTGGCTGCTGGCAGCCCTCCTGCCCGTGCCGAGCGGGGGCCGCGGTGATGAATCCTGCCCGCTGTGGGGGGGGAGCGTGGCAGCCTGTATATCTCTGGTTTATGAGAGCACCAAGCTGTCCCAGCAGGCGTTTTCAATTCCGTTTATCTGTGTTTCCCCATTGAGTTCATTTTATTTCCCCTGATTTTTGTTTCCTGGAAGATTTATTGATCCTGATTTTCTCAGTTTATGACAGGTAGCAGGCCATAAAGCACGCAGAGCAGCGAGCCCGTCACCGGCCCCCTCCCTTGTACTGGGAGGATGCAGCACCAATGTCAGCAGTGGGGAGAGGGATGGTGCTGGGCGATGGGGGGGTGGGCAGGGGGATGGGGTGGGCAGGGGGATGGGGTGCTGGGCAGCTCTGGCAGCTCGGCTGTCCCCTGTCCCGGCTGGCGGTGCCGATGGGAGCGGGGTCTGGGCAGCTCAGCTGCCCCGGTGACAGGTCCGTGCCCAGCCGCGGGGCTGCTCGTGGCTGGGGGCTGCCGGGGGGAGCCCCTGGATCTCCTCTGCCCGGGTCCCTGCAGAAGGTGCCTGGGTGGCCGGGGTCCACGGCATCCATCGGGGAGGGCACATGGTGCTGCTGGAGGGACGGGACCAGCCCCTCTGTCCCTCCCCAAAGGTGGCCCCTCCCGGTGGTCCCATGGGCACACCAGGCTGGGATCTGAGGGGGCTCTGTGGACACACACTGCCCTTCTGCCCCACCACCACTGTCATGGCCCCCTTCCAACGGACCTCCGGAGGGTCCCCAAACTGCCCATCACTTCCCGAGGCAGTTCTGAAGTGCTGGTGCCAGCTGCCAGTTCATGGCCCGAGCAGAGGGCAGGGCTGTAACAGCCCTCGTTAAAGCAATTCTTTATTTTACCTTTGCCAGCAGCCACGGGTCTGGCGCTCCTACCTTTTGCTTCGGCGTCTGCTGCTGGCTCTGGGTGGGGGGGTCGGGCCGTCTGCCGCTCGGGTGCCCAGTCATGGACTGGTGCACGGGAGGGACGGTGCCCGGCAGACGTGGCTGTGCCGGGGCTCTGGCTGCAGCCTGTGCGGGGCTGAGCCGCGGCTGAGCTGGTACCACTGCAAAAGCACCGTTAAATGCTCGTGCTGTAGTTCAGCCGCTCTGCAAACATCCGAGCTCTTCGCTCCCCCGGTGGGGTCTGGCTCCACTCCACGGCCCAGCGGGTGCCGACCACCCGCCCAGTCCTGTGCAAAGGCTGTGCAGGTGAGCGCAGACCAGACAGACCAAGAGATGTCTGCCCCCAGCAAAGGGGTGACTGATGACACCGGTCACTTGTTCCTGCAAACACCAAGCCCTGAGATAGATGCCTCTGCCTCCTCCTTGCCTCACCAAGGCACTCCTTTCTCCATGGCTCAGCCGTGGCTCTCCCAGGTGACCCTCGAGGTGAAAGGGCTTCGTTGCCCCCCAGGAGCTGCATCCCCCTCTGTCAGACTCTGCTTATTTTTCGGTGGGGGCAGGAGAAATGAACAGTCCCCTGGGTATCTCCCTTCTCTCACTGACCTGTCACCTGGAGTTTCTCTACCCATCCGTCTCTCATCTCACATCCGCTCTGCCGTGACGCTTTCTCCTTCGCAGACGCATCCGTCCCTATCTCGCCTCCCAGGCTCCAGGTGCTCTGCCCAGGACGTGGTTACCTGCAGTTATTAGGAGCCTTTATTGCTTTTCCCTGTAATACATCAAATGATTCATTCGTAGTCGGGAAATGGAAATCCCCCAGGAGCCAAGGGACGAGCTGTCCTGGCCTGAGCCCGCTCTCCTGGCACCTCTCCCGGGCCATCCACCACGTCCTGCTCTCGCGGTGCCACGCGGGACTGTCCTGCTGCGACGCTGGGGACTGCGCTGGGGACTGCGCTGGCCACGGGCTGCCCCTTCTCCGCGCTGTCCCGGGGTGACATGCTGGGGTGACTGCTGGTGCTGGGGGACCCGGCACAGCCCGGTGCCCCGTGGACATGAGCTGTGTGGGTGTCCCTTGGCACTGGGGTCCCAGAGCCCCCTCCCCACAGAGGGACCGTGGGGTGGGAAGCTGGGATGGAGGGGGAGGGCAGTGAAGCAGAGGAGGGAGATGAAGGGCCGGGATGTGCAGGGAGGGAGGGACGGTCCTCACCTTCCCTCATGCTGTCAGACCTTATTGTCCGTCCGTCCATCCCTCTTTCACGGGATGGGTTATGGGCTGTCTCTTAGGTGTTTCCAGCTTGTCACTCACAACTGCTGCACGGGGGAAGTGGGGAAGGGCCGGGCATGGGGAGGGGGTCAGGGCCCTGGAGACAGCAGTGGGGTCTGTGATCCCCAGGGATGTGGTGCGAGGGGACCCCCGGGGCAGGGGCTGCTGCGGGGCTGGCGGGTCCCCAGAGGGACCTGCCCTCCTTTGGATGCACTTTGAGGCAGATGAGCCCTGGGGTTAATTAATACATATGCTTCTCAATTAAAATCTGAAAGAAAGAAGGTGCTTGATTCAATCAAGCCTTTTCTCCGCTCATCTGCCAAATTCCCGTCTGTGGGAGCGGATTTTAATTGTGTTTGGAGTAATTTGGACACGGCTGGAGCCCTCAGGCCGTTGCCCCCACCCCTGCTCTGCATGCCTGGCCAGGACCACGGGGTCCCGGGGGGTGGCGTGGGCTCTGCCAGGACCCTCTGGCTTCGGCCATTGCTCCTGCCATCAGGAATCCTGTGGAGCAAAAGCCCCATGCCAGGCCACGGCGGGGGAATGGGTGGGTGCGTGTCGGTTAACGGCTGGACGTAATGGCCCCGGATGAGCCCTTTGCCACGTGCCGAGGAGCAGCCCGCGCTGGGCAGTGCCAGACCCTCCCGCTCTTACCTCAACCTTCAGCCACCAGAACCGTTCCTGGGATTCCCTCTGCTCTGCGGCCAGGAGCCCGTGTGGCTGACAGCACCGGGATCCCGGGCGAACGGGGGTGCAGGAGCTGTGCCGGGAACCCCATCGGGAGACCCGGCCTTGTTAAACCCCTTATGCTGGGTATTTCCCTCAGTTCCCCTGCTAAGATGGATTAAAGGAAAGTGATAAGTATATGGGATTTCCATGCGTCTGGAGAGACAGTTTGATATTAAAGGTATTAACTTTTCCGTCTGGGCTGGTAATAATTCATTTTCAGAGGGGATCAGTGCTCAGCAAGGATTCCTGGGGAGCTGCATGCTGCTCCCGACAGGATGCGTGTCCCAGGGGGCTCCGGCGGCACCGGAGGGACCCCCATGGCAGCTGTGAGCTGGCAGCACCGGCAGCACGACGTGGCCGGCAAAGACGGGAGGGCACAGGGCACCCGGCACAGGTACAGCGGGACATTGATCTGGCCTCTGTGACCAGCCCGGGCTGGGCACCAGGCGCTGCGGCAGGGACAGGCAGGGACAGGCAGGGACAGGCAGGGCTGGCTGGCCCCACGCTGGAGCAGATTCCAGCTGGACCAGGTTCATCCCGGTGCTGCCGCCGGCCCCAAAGTGATGCCCCTTGGGCGGTAGTGACAGGGCAGGTGGCCCCCGCAGCCCCTGCCCCTGTCCCTGCCCGCAGCCCCTGCCTGCAGCCCCTGCCCGCAGCCCCTGCCCACCTCCATGGCCAAAGCAGCGGCAGGGGAGTGCAGGGAGGCTGGCAGCCTCTGGCTCGGCCATACCGGCATGGGGGGGCTCAGCCCCCCGTCCCCATGCTGTGCCATGCTGGGGAGAAGCCACCGCAGATTGTGACAATAACATTTGCTGGTGACCTGCACGCTGGGGCTGTCTTTACAGAGGAACAATAATCTCTCCAGAGGAGATGAAAAGAATTCTAATTACATCTCCGAACAATATTTGTTTTGAGCGAGGAAAGCAAACCATATGGCATGTGGGAGACTGTTTGGGGGCCGCATTAAACAAGGATTTGTTTTTCATTTATGTGCTGATCTAAGCGGAGATGCGATCATGCTTTATTTATTTATTCCATCTCGGATGCACAGGGGGTCCTGTTCCTGCTCTAGGGCTGGGGGTCCCGGGGGGCAGCGTGGGAGTGGGGTTCCAGAGGCTCCTGCTCCCTCCCTCTTCTCCCGCTGCTCTTTGCAAAGTGCCGGGCTGGGGTGGGGAAGGGGCAGCTGGGGACAGGAGGGTCCACCTGCCTGGCAGGGACCTGTCCCTTCCGCTGAGGGTGCGAGTCTGTTTGGCTGGGGAAGGGTCCGGGTGCTCCTGGTGACCCTGCTTGCATGGCCGATGGCATCGACCCTCGCCGGGGTGGTGGCATGTTCCTGCAGGCGCCAGCAGCCCTCGCTCTGTCTCCTGCAGCCCTTTTCACCGAGACTCCCCACGACATGACGGCCCAGGCGGGCGAGGACGTGGAGATGGCGTGCTCCTTCCGAGGCAGCGGCTCCCCCTCCTACTCCCTTGAGATACAGTGGTGGTATGTCCGCAATCACAAGGACTGGACGGACAAACAGACATGGGCTTCCAACCAGGTAATGCCCCCTGTCCTCCCTCTCCGGCAGCAGCATCAGGAGGCAGATCCCTCCCCCACGCTCACCTTGGGGGTTCACTTTCAGCAGCTGTTGGGGCTCAGGGGGACCCCATCCCACCACAGCGTCCCCAGCACTGACCCAACCTGCAAACAGCAGGGTCTCACCCCCCTCTGCTCCGTGCTCACGGGCAGAGAGGAGCCTGGGGGGGTCGCATGGCGCAGGACCACCGCCTGGGGTGCACAGCTGCACCAAGGATGCTCCGGGGCGTGTGGCCGGTGAGGCTGGGCTGTCCTGGCCACCCTTCCCAATTAGCCGAGGGGCCACGTGGCCCGTCCCCTGGGACTGATCCCAGGCGGAGGCTTTGTCTTTGTGCTTGTGCCTTCTCCCACCTCATCATGAACTCGCTGTCCCCTTGCATCCATCCCTGCATCCTCTGCTCCCCCGGCCCTCCCTTGTTTTCCCCATTTCCGTGTGTATCGGTCTCAGCAAACAGCTGTCTCTTTATTTCTCTTTCTGTTCACACAGAGATAAGGGCCAAATAATGGGAAGGCAGCTTTAGGTATTTTAATGAGCCTTTATTATTGTGTCTTTGGCAGAGCTGCTATTGGTATTACCATAAATTGAAAAAAGCACTGGGGAAGTGCTGCCGCTCGGGATCACTGCCGGGGGGTCGTGGGGGCTGCGGGGGTGAGGGGCCATCGGGTGAGGGGTAGCGGGGGTGCCCGGTGTGGGGAGTGGACAAGGGAGTGGGCTGTGTGGCACGGTGGGGACCCTGGGTGCCTGGGCCCCAGTGCTGCCAGCAGCTGCCAGAGGGGACCCAGGGTGCTGCTCGGCCCTCTGGCTAGTTCGGGAATATTTATGGTAATCGGGGCAGGTGCTGGCTGCGAAGAGGCCAGGCATAGCAGTCACTGCCGCAGTGGCGATGCTCGGTGAGCAGGTCTCCGTTGGGGAGCACCCGCTGATGGAGCCGAGCTGTGGCAGGGACCCACGGGTGAGCACCCCGTCCCTCCCGGCTGCCGCAGTGCTGCTGTTCCCTCCCCTTCCCGGCTGCCCCGTGCTGCCGGTACGGCTCCCATCTGCCCTGAGTGCCCCGGTTTGCTGGGGCTGGGCAGCCCCCTCCTCCTCCTCGCTCGGAGCAGCCGTCCCGCTCAGGGCAGCCAGCCCACGCCGGCCCGAGTTGCTCCCAGGGGGTGGGCAGGGGTCTGGTGGGCTCCTGCCTCCTCCCAGCCGAGCTGACGGTTTCTCTCTCCTCTCTGGTCTCCCTCCCCATCCCGCTCTTCCCAACAGCTGAAAACATCGCCGCAGGAGGAGCCTGGGAAGGACGCAACAAAAATAAGCGTGAGTTTGGCTAATGGTTCTTGCTGGGGCTGTGGTCGAGGGCTCGGCTAGAACATTTCCCTGCGATGCTGGCACTCTGCGCTGCACCGAGCTGGAGGAGTGGGAGAGTGTCCTGGGGTTGGTGTCTCTGCGCAAGGCCGGGTGCCCCGGTTGAGGTGTCCTGGGAGGCCGGGGAGGGGGGTGTGCTGGTCCCGTGGGTGCTGCCGTGCCATGGGTGGTGATGCCAGGGCAAGTGGGCTGGATCCACCCTGGATCCACCCTGGATCCAACCTGCTCCGTGAGCTCCATCTGGCTCCTGTCGGCATCTGAGGGACACGTTTACGCTGAGAAAATAATCTAATTTACTCACCGGATTAGCATCCCAAAGCCATTTAGGCTCACGTGAACAGAATGAGGAGACACTAATCAGTTAAATAAAATAAACGCTCTCGGCCTCCTGCTGTCAGGCATGTGTCCCCTCCCCCCTCCTGCTGGCCCTCTCCACCTCGGGGGGCTCTGTGTTTGGGGGTGCCACAGAAATGGAGCAATACTGGAAAGTGCTTCCCACCATCACCCCTGCCCCGGCAGCCTCTTCTGGCTCTTTTGTTTTTCCCTCACTGAGCGAGCGAGGGGGGACGGTGCTCGCCATGGCCACACACATCCGCGGGGCTGAGGGTCCCCCACGCCCAGGATCAGTCCCTCTGCCCACCGCTCATCCCCGGGAAATGCCAAAGAGCTTCATGATGGAGGGCATCGCCTCTCACCTCCCGTCTGTGGGGACCAGCGTGTGTAGATTCTCTTGCCATCAATGAATCCCCCACCGGGACCGTATCCCCTGTGTTCTATTCACGTCGTGGCTCCCCGAGGTTTCAGCCCCATTTGCTACTGTTCCCGTGATGGGCACCACCATGTTCCCACAATCCACGTCTGAAGCCCAACAAGTGCCTTCAGGACCCCTTGCCGGGGTGCCACGGCTCGCCACCCCACGAGCGGGCGCTGCCAGCCCCTGGGGACGATGCTCCTGCCCACTGCAGACAGCAGGAGGCTTTGCAAAACACTGCCTGCATGGCTCGGGAGCGCCGCTGGTCCCCCCCACCCCGTGACACCCCAGCTCTGCTCCCAGGGTGCAGGGCTTTGCTCCCCCGGTGAGGATGTCAGGGTCCCGGTGCCCGATGCTGATTGGGGGCCACAGGCACTTTGCAACAAGGGATGGGGGGGTCATCCTGCACCGGTCAGGGATGCACAGCCAGGAGCTGGTGCTGTGTTAGAACCAAGGGACAGCAGGTCCCCCGGCCAGTGCAGCTGCACGGAGCCCGGCCGGGGCGGCAGGAGGGGCCCAGATGGGTGCTGGGGCTGCGGAGCCGTCCTGGGGCCGGCGCTCCCGCTCAGCTCGGCCGTTGCATTTTTCAGCATAATTAGGTAGTTAATTGCACGCTGGAATGTAATCGATGTGTGTGCGTGTGTAACCAGGATTTATTTCAAAACGCTCGGGGTGTGGCACTTCTGCCATCTCCTCCAGATCGAGCCAGCAGGGAGAGGTTTCGGTTTTAAACCTTTTTGTTGTTGTTGTTGTTGTTATTTTAAATGTCCTTGATCATTAAGTGTTTATGGAATGGAGGAGATAAATGAACATGGGTGAGACACCAGCATGAGTGGTTCTGATAAAACGTGCGTTACAGCCACGGAGGCAATGGACTGGGAAAAAACGGCAGCGTCAAACAATGTGAGAGGATGTAAATCACACACAGAAACCACCACACCAGGCGTGCCCTTGGCCATTTTTTACCCACCAAAACACGCTCGGTGCTGGAGGTGCCGGTACCGGCATTGCCTGGAGCCACCGCGCTTTGCAGGGATGTGGAGACGGAAACCATTGTTGCCCTTTGTTGTGAGGTAGCAAACATGATGGGTTTGAGGTTTATTTTTTTTCCCTTCTTTTATAAAAAAACCCTGCTGTTTTGCTGCCGAGCAGCAGCGCGTTGCAGAGCGGAGCTGGGGCTGGGCACCGCCGTGGCTGTCTGTCTGTTCTGGCCCGTGCCGGGGTCTCTCCTCCGGTTCCCACGGGGCAGCACGGGCCGTCGCTGCCCTGCCTGAGCCTGCGAAGCTGTGAGCATTATGACCAGTCATAAAATTATCCCTCCCGCTCATAACCGAGCCACGGGCTGAGGCTCAGTGACCTGCTGGGCAGCGGGGCTGCTGGGCTGCGCCAGCAAATTGGGGTTTTCTTTTATTAGTTCTAAATTTCCCAGCCATTAATTTTGGTGACTTCTTGCTCTTCTGACACAAAGGGGTTTTTTTGAAGCTCCTTTCCTGCGACGGCCTCAGCACCCAGGCACGCTCACACCAGGGCCTGGCAGCTCGTCTCCCTCCCACCCCACAGCCCCCCCCTGCACAGCCCCTGCCTGCCCCCTGCCCCGTCTTGGGCACAGCTCGGAGCCTGCCTTGTCCCGGGCCCCCTGGCCCCCCATTCCTGGCGCTGCAGGATCAGTGCTGATGGCTGCACGTGGGCTCTGAGCAGCCCCAGAGCCGCCCTTTGGAGCGGCCCCAGCCACGACACGTGGCACCGGCCACCTCACAGCAGCCCACAGCGTGCAGGGTGGCCGAACGGAGCTGCTCACGTGTGCTCACGTGTGCTCACGTGTACGTGCGTGTGCAGGCACTGGCCGCTGCGGCGGCTAAGCCCGTCAGAAGGGCCGGTGACGGGACCCCCATCCCTGCGTTGCCGCCCGTGTTTCGGCGCTGCCTCCTTTGCCTTTTGGGCTGGGAGTTTGTGGCTCTTTGGTTGTGGCTCCCAGCCCCATTTCTAAACACCATAAAATGTTCAGCTAACAAATGCAGCGGCAAGTAGAAAAATGGCCTTTGCCATCCAGTGTGATTATAGGGAACAGAGCCAGGGGCCTCGGGGCGGGTTATAAATCTGATTTATTGACCCAGCCCAACAGCAGCTGCAGCTCTGGCTAGTGAGTAAGTCTTAAATTTCATTGGGTGATAAATACTGAGAGCGAATCAATTTGGTAGAAAAGCTAATTAGCCGGCATGGTTCTGCATCGATCTCCGAGCCCTGCGCGGCTGGGCGCATGCCGGGGACTCCATCATCCCATGGTCCCGGGCTGGGGTGTCCCCATACTCATTGCCTGGCTTTGCGCTCCGCCACATCCTCCCCGGTGGGACCGGCTGGGACGTGACGTGGTGGCACGTGGTCAGGGGCAGCTCTGCAGGGCTGGGGAGGACCCAGGGTCGTGGGGGTCCCGGGGGCCGCCTGACCTCCCGTGTGCCCCGCCGCAGGTGGTGAAGGTGGTTGGCAGCAACATCTCCCACAAGCTGCGGCTGTCGCGGGTGAAGCCGGCGGACGAGGGGACATATGAGTGCCGGGTGATCGACTCCAGTGACGGCAAGGCGCGGCACCACAAGGTGAAGGCGTACCTGCGGGTGGAGGCGGTGGGGGGCGCGGGGCACCCCCAGGACACCCAGCTGCGGGGCGCCCCGCTGCTGGACCCCGCCATGCCAGGCTCAGCCCACGCACACCACCACCACCACCACCACAAAGCCGGGAAGGAGCTGAAGAAGCGCTCGGTGGACGCCTCCTGCGTGCTGTAGGCGGGCGGTACCGGGGGGATGCCGGAGCCCCCCACCGCCCCGGACTCAGCAGAGTCGGCGAGGGTCCCGCACCCCCCGCCAGAGACTGGCCCGAGCTCCCCATCTTGCCCACCGACCCACACCACCCCTTCTCCTGCAGCCGCTGCCGGCTCAGTTTCTTCCCCAGCCCTGCGGTGCGGTGGTGCAGGGGCTTGGTGCAGGAGCGGGACGGTGTCCGTGCCGGGGGGGAGGGCATCGCTGGGACCGTGCCTGGGGCCGAGGCGTATGCCCATGCGTGGTGGTCCCCATCCCTGCCGGCCCCATGCGAGTGGGCACCTCCCTGCTTGCTGCCACCCGTGGTGCCATGCGCTGTGTTGTGCCCCAGCTTTGGGTGCCCAGCAGAGACCCCCCCCACCTGCGGGACCCTCCCTGCCCTCCCTTGTGCTTTGCAGAACCAACCGTCTGTTCCTGTAGGACGCCCAGTTTAGTTGCTCTGTTCCAGCCCCGCAGCACGTATATAAGTTCCAGCATCCATCTTACAGACCGTGTATATCACCTCTCCCTGCCCCTGCCTGCCCCAAAGCTGCCCCAGCACGTCGAGGCCTGAGCTCAGCGGAGGAAGGACGGCAGCAGCACGCTCCCGGCACGCTCCCGGCATGTTCCCCAGCACAGCTGTGGCACTACAGGCTCTGCCACAGCATCGCCCAGCCGAGCAGCCTGCGCCCAGGGAGCCGTGCTGTCAGAGCTGGCCTGCTTTCACCCATTGCTCCTCCCGGCCCTTTGCATTTCACGGAGGAATGGGGGCTTGGCCGTCAGCCCTGGCCGCCCTCGTTCCATCCCACTGCCCGTGCCGGCGTGGCTCTCGGCCCCCTGCTCCTGGCCAAGCTCCCCTTCCTCCTGTGCCACAGCACCGCCACGGCAGGGTCCGGCTCACGGGCTCTCGTGTTACAGTGCAAATGGCAGAGCCCGTCCCCCGTGCCCCCCCCGTGGGTAAACACCACCGCTGGGGATGGAGCCGTGGGGAGGGAGAGGGGGGTCCCCAGTCTCCCTGTCCGGGTGCTGCTCCCCAGCCGCCGCTTGCCCACGCCACCACGCCTGCCACCACCAGACCTGCTGCAGCTAATAAAGCTCTTTAAACGAAGCCTCTGCGGGTCTGCGCTCTCTGTCCCTGGCACGGTGAAGGGATGGGACTTGGGCACTGTCTTGGCTAAAAAGGGTCACAGCTGGGGCTGCCCCTGGGGGCTGCTGGGCACTGGGCTGGGGCTGGGTGGGGGTGGGGCTGGGGATTGGGACGAGGATGAGGATGGGCATCGGCATCGGCATCATCGTCACCTGCAGCTGAGGGCTCAGAGCATTTAAAAGCTGCAGCTGGGGAGCTCCTTGCCCTGTCTTCCCTGGGAGCAGGGTGGTGCTGTCCTGTGGGTGCGGGAGATGGCCGCATATCCCCAGGTGAGTGGGGACCGCTCTGCACCATGGGGTGCTGGGTGCAATGGGGAGGCTGGGTGGGCTGCTGGGGCTCTGGTCCCTCTTTGTGCTGCTAGGTGCCAGCCCTGACCCCTGCCTGAGTGCCTGGAGCAAAAACCTTCTCCATGGCCAGGGTTGGGGTCCCCAAAGCAGGGGTGCTGGCTGTCCCCTGGGACTGGGCTCTGCCCCACCTTTGGGAGAGGAGCTCCCAGCATCAGCAGTGCCTGGCTCAGCCCCAGCTGCCAGGAGTCCCCTGGCTGCTTTGCAGCTTATTAATCCCTGGAGCTCTGTAGCACTCACCTCTCACTTTGCTGATATGAAGCAATTTGTCACGCGTTAGAGTAACAAAAGCAAAAGCTGCTGGCCTGGTGTCAGCCAGTACTGGTGGCAGAGGAAGGGCACAGCACGGCTGGTGACTGCAGGCTGTGGCAAGAGCCGTGCTCCCCTTTGCCGCCTGCTGTGGGTTTCACTTGCAGAGACGTGGTCTCAGGGGAGGAAACAGCACATGAGCCTGTAAACACGCAGGGTACTTTGTCAGGAGAAAAGTATTAAGCAGCTGCGGGGCAAGGGGGCTGTTGTTGGCAATGCTGCTTCGCCACAAGCAATAACAGCCGCTGTGCCATAGCTCTCCCTGGCAGAGCTGTGGGGGCTCCTGCTGCACTTGGGTGCCCTTTGTCAGGGAACTGGATCGCTGGGGGGGAGGAGAGGGAGTGGGAGGCATCGGCCACCGGCACAATAAAAAACAACCTGCAGAGGAGGAAAATGAAGAGCCGGAGCTGCTTTGGGGAGGGTAAAAGGCTGCAAATCACCTCAAATAGAGAGTAAACAAATTGCTGTGTGGTGTAGTAATTTGCAAAACCTAGAGGCAAGCTTTAAAAATAACAGGTTTTATTAGAAGAGATTAATTTCGCTGAGTTTATATGAAATCTTGGGAGCAGGAATGAGAGGAGAGGACCCCACTGGATCTGCGTGCAGGACACAGCAGCCCTGTGGCAGCACCTGACCCCAAGGGCTGCAGGTGGGGCTGTGCCCCCAAGCCCTGGTGCAGGGGTCTCCCATTTTCATGGCGGGGTTTGTGCATGGAGGATGTGGGTTTCTCTGCTCCCCATGCCTGAGGAGGGTGGTTGGAGTGGGGTTAGAGCAGGCTGAGCCAACTGGCGGCCTCGCTCACTGCGCCTGGGAAGGGCCGTGTCCCCGTGCAGCCCCTCTGGCTCTGCGGAGCAGGGGACAGCTGCCCTCTGGAACGGTGAGGGTGCTCAGTGAGCTGGAGCTGGGCACCCCTCCTGCACCCCGGGGTGCTGCTCCTGGCCTGGTCCCAGACCCCCAGCCCTGGTGCCTGCCTGGGGAGGAGGATGCGGGCAGGACAGCAGAGAAGCCCCTGGGCTCGCTTGCAAACGGGCTGAGCTTAATATGCAAGTCACTGCTGGGGAGGAACCAGCCTCATGAAAATGCCATTTCCACGCAGTCACTCTTCTGGCCATTATCCTGCTTCAGACAAAAGCAATTTACTCTGCCTGTAATAAAGCAGGGGTGATAACGAAGCTGAGAAGAGCTGTGACAGGCGGCCGTGTGACTTAGGCCAGCCTCTCCCTGCCACCCACACCGAACTGCTGGCTGGGGACGGCGGCTGTGGGGAAAATCTCTGCGAGAGCCGAGAAGCCTGGAGAGCACCGGGGGAAACTGGAGCTGGGACTCGGCAGGTGTCTTGGTGCAGTTGGTTGTGCTCGAGGCCTGGCTGGGGGGATGCGGCCGGTTCCTGGGCACCACGCCGTGACCCAGTGCCATGACCAACGTACCGACCTGCTCACTGGGCAAGGCAGGGGTGGCCTGTGGGAGCAGGCATCAGCCCTCCCTGCCTGCAGTGCCCTGCCTGGTAAGTAATGCCCAGCAAGAGAAGAGGCTGTGTGGGAAGGTATTTGCCTCCAGGGATGTGGCATGTCTGTGCTGGGAAGGGGTGTCACAGGAGGGACAAGAGCGGTGGGTCCTGCCTTGTCTCTGAGGGGCACAGCAGGAGTGTGCCCTTGCTGTCCTAAGGACTGGAGCACCCTGCTCCCAGGGCAGCGACCTGCTGTCTGGGTGTGACGTGCCCATCAGCCACAGGGTGAAGCGTGGCAGCAGCCCCTGAGGCCCCATCAGCATCTCTCGGGGAACCCAGCTTTGCATGCAGCTGGCACTGCTGCCCAGCTCAGTGGCGAGGGCTCCATGAGCCCTGAAACCAGACAGCTGAGTTATGGGGTCACCAGGAAGCCCATGGAGTGGCACCCCAAGGGCCCCCTTCCTGATGGATGCAGCTGATCCCAGTTGCTCCCCCTGCAGCTCTATCACATGGGGAAGAGGGTAATTAAGAAAACTTATTCTGATTCCTCACTGGGGAAGTGTTTCATTGTGGTGGATACTGCAGATGCCGTTTGGCTTTATGATTTTCCTTTCAGAAACATGTATAACTTTATTCTAAAAAAAGCTAGAATAAAGGTTATTGGTTTTTCTTTTAAGCTCACCTTGCCTCAGCTGAGGTGAATCCAGCCAGGCTGGGCTACTCCTGCTACCGATTCAAACAGCGCAGGGCATGTGCAGATAAATCACCTGTCTGCAGCCCGTGAGCAGCCAGTAATGCCGGGCAATAGGAGAGGTGCTTCTCACCAGGCTGTTTTGGGGGCTGGTACCAAGCTGTAGGAAGATGGCACAGGTTTCCCATGGCAATGTTTTGCTTGTACCTCCCTGGCAAGAGGCGCAGCCCATGACAGCCCCGTACTGCTGGCTGCAGGGAGGGCAGGGAGGGGTGGTGGGTGGAGAGATCAGAACAGATGGTTTGGGCAGGAGCACCGAGTGCCATCGTGGTGCTGTTGATGTGTCACGTGTGAGCTCCAGCCAGCGCTGAAGGCAAGGCAGAGATGGGTTGGATGCTGCGTGTGCACCTGATGGATGAGTTTTATCAAGTGCTACAACAATCCAGAAAATTCTGCACCAACCCCAAGGGTGCTTTGGAGACCAAAGGTAATATTTCACCTCTGTGCCTCTCCTGTCTTCCCCTGTCAGATCAGCTCTGAAGGGTTCCTTTGAACAAAATCCATCTCAGTGTTAAGCACTGAATATATATTTTAAAAAGCATAAAAGGCTAAAAGCTGAACCGCAGCCCTGTCCTACCTGGTAAAAAACCCACTGACTGGTGTTTTTTCCTGGAGAAGCAACCAGGAGTAAAGCCTGAACAAAACCAGGGAGAGAAGGGGAGGCAATGTCAGCTGAGGGGTGTGTGGGCATCAGCAGAAGTTCCCTCAGTCCCAGCAGTTGAAATATGTTTTGGACACTCACCCAGGATCCCCAACAGCAATGCACAAAGCCTGTTCCATGTAACAATCAGTTTATTGCTTTGGTTCTTGCATTTCTGAGCTTGCTTCCAAATTTACAGTCAGGATCTGTCCTTTTGCATTACTAGCATAAAACTTTCACAAGTGTCTGTTGGGAGGCAGCCTGCTGCCAGAAGTAGCTGTGGATGAAGCTGATGAATCCAGGAGACGGTGAGGTCTGGAAGCAGCCAAGTAAAGCAGCACCTGCAGACAGTCTCTGGGGATGGAGCCTGGAGGACTTGGGAGCTGGAGCACACTACAGCAGCTTCCAGGCGAGCAGTGAGCCCGTGCCATGTGCCCTTTGGCAGGGGCACCAAGCAGACCCCAAAGACTCATGTCCTCTCTGCGCACTGCATTGTGCTATACTTGCTCAAGCAAACCGTGACACTGCCGTGGTACCACTGTGTGTAGGCCTAACGTCACCACCTGCATCGTCTGACCACGTATGCACCCGCCTGGGAGGCTGTACTGGGGCACGGGTAAATTCTTCATCTAGTTCTCCTTGGGGTGGCTGTTAAAAATCTGAGAGGTCTAAAAAATGGCCTAGGAGAATGGCAGGTAATCTGGGAATGAGGAGTCATCTTAAATCACTTGCAAGTTGTAAATCAGGGCTGGCCATTTTTCTAAAGAATCTCTTGCACTCAGTGGTGAGAATCGGGGAGCACAAGGCATTCAGATGGTCTCAGCAGCTGGTCTTAGCAAACTGCAAACTATAAGGAACAGCCTTGATGTTTCTAAGAGGACGTGGTGTTCTTGCCAGTAATACTGGTGATGAATTTATTGGAAATGCATTTTAACTTTTTCTGGTATTAACTGGTTTTAAAAAGAAGAGGTTTTTATTTTCTCTCCCTGGGATGGCTTAAGGCTAGGAAAGGCTTTTGTTTTGAGCTGGCAATCATTGTCCAGCTGAGAACAGAGGGAATATCACAGTTGTGAGGAGGTCAGAGCGGTGTGTGGGGATGCTGAATGGGCACCACCCAAGCATTGAGTGTTGGGAAGTCCTTTCTGGAAAATGACTCTCTCGCAGTACTGAAGAACTTGAAATAAATGTGCTTATGACCATTGGACTTCTCTCCAGCACTATGTGCAGAGAAGTCTGGAGGAACAGAGGTGATGTACCCACCTCATCCTCAAACACTGTTTAAAAAAATAAACTTCTATCCCTGGGGCAGGTTTCTTGGCCAGTCCTCCCTTTGCCCCTGGAATGACTCTGGGCCTAAGTGATGGGATTTTTCCAGGTGAGCACTACCCCGGTGGTTCCTCTTTCCTCTCCCAGCCGTGGCATAGGTCTGTCAAGGAGGAGATGCCTCTTGGGTGCCAGCCCATGGCGGTGCGCTCTCCTGCTGCTTCAGCCTCTCCAGCAAGAGCAGCACGTTGTCGGTGAATTCGTTCCGCTGCCTCCCCATCCCACTTAGCTTCACGGGCCGCAGGCTGATGTGAGGGGGCTCGTACTGGTGAGGGCAGCAGACCTCGTTCAGGAGGAGCCAGGTGCTGTCAGGATCCACGTGCATTAAGTGGAGGAAAACACTTTGGAAAACAGTGGTGAGAAAGGAAAGAAGAGTAAGGAGAAGGCCTTTTGATTGGCACCCGAGGGTCATTAACAGACAGCTTTGACGTTGTCTGCAACTGAGACTTGGAGGCTCATTAGAGTGAGCCATTAAAATGGCTCTTGTGCCCAAGAGAAGACAGTTCAGTGGTTTCACATCACCAGCAAGTGGGAGAAAAATAGTTATTATGCTACACAGTAAGTTATTGACATCAGACAAGCAGCTGGTGAATAACTGACCATGGCTTTGGTCTCAGCATCATGGCTGCTGCTGCTGGCAAAAGCCTTTCTAAATCAGCCAGTCCCAAGCACTGGAGAGGTGACTGCAGAGTATGGCACGTGCTACCTACATCTGGTGTGTTTTGGAAAATTGCTCCTGCAGGCCTCTTAAAAGAAGTTGTATATGTTGTTCACTATCCTCTCTGCTTTTTGGGGAGTGAGGGGGTCAACCCATCTGGACTTCTGTCTCTTTTCAGAGGTGGTAAAACCAAGGGTATTTCTGGACGGCTGTCCAGGCTGGGTCACGAGGAGAGCCTACTGTACTGAGGGCTTTTTGCTTGTATGAGGTCTCCTCTCATCCCAAATCTTTATTAGCTGCCTTCAAATTTTCTTCCTTCTGCACAGCACCTTTCACAAAGCAGGATTTTTTTTTAATAAACCTTCATTAACAATAGAATGGAGGAAGAGAGGAATGACAACTTCCGTGAGTGTTTCACTGCTGTGTTGATGGTTTTTACTTTGAATTTCAATGCCTCAGGTAAGATGGGGGATTTGGCTTTTGAGAATGCACGTCGTGCTTTTGACTCCAGCTGTGAGCTGCTGTAACAAAGATGCTGGGCAGTTCTGCTGGAGAGCAGGAAGCTCCTAGGAGCAAAACAGCAAACAGCTGATTTGCATGACCTACACTTACTCATTTCCTCCTGCCAGTTCTCATTGTTGGTAACCTTTGGGCTTGGCTAGGTCTGTGTCAGGGTTTAATGCAGAGAAGGTGTATTGGGCTAAACTGGTATTAAGTTCTCTGGCTACACCATGTATAAAATTAAAGTAGAATTTGTAGGTTGCCCTGACGGCACTGCAAGGCCACTTCCTGCATGGTGCTGTGCTCCCATGGAGGCTATGAGCACCAAGGGTACTCAGCAGTCACCAAACTTACGGGTTAGCTTTCCAAGATGCCAGTAAATGCCTGGCTGCACATCTTCAGGTCTCTAGGTTCTACTGAAATCATGGGGCCCATGAGAACTATAGCTGGGTGAGGTAATGTGAAGAGAAATCAGAGGGTAGGTCTGTCTCTGCTCCCCCAAGAAGCACAGGGCAGAACTCCTCTCAAAGATCACCTGCTACAAAATCCAGACCTGCTTGCTGTCAAAACTTCTCCCTGAAGAACTTTTAATCCCTAAAGTGATCTTGCTTCCTATGTAGAGCAGGCTGAAATCCCTTTCAGCAGCTCTCCCCTGAAATGAAGTGCAGTGCCATGTGTAACCTGAAAAAGCACAGAAATGAGATGGAGGTACTAACAAGCTCACTCAGCTCTTCACAAGAATCTTGTGGCTGTGTGACTTGTTACTCCATGAGCAGCCAAAGTTGTTGCTTTTGCCTTTCTACCATTAACCACTTGCCTGTCTCTCAGTGCAGGTCTCTGAACAGCAATGAAGGAAGACATTGCCACTGCAAGCTGCTGGCAGGGTCCCCTCCTGAAGGTGCTTGTGGTGCCTATCTGTCTGCTCCAGGGGAACTCAGCATGAATGTGCTCCAAAGTGACAGCTGTGCTTGGCAACAACTGCAGCAGCAACATGCCTTCTTTCTAGGGGACGGCCAGACGCAGGTGAGCTCATGGGGCTCTCCCCTGGCTTTGTTACTGCAGCTCTACTGACTGGAAAAGGGAGGACTTGGCCCTACCTGGGTGCCAGACTGATTAAAGGGCAGCAGGCTTGCTGGGGCAGGGTCTAGAGCTTGCACCTGACATCCCTGCACCAGCTCTCCAAGCCCTCATGGCTGCCAGGGCTCTCCTGGTGCTTGCTTGGCCATGACAGTGTCAGTGTGCAGCTGTCTGCCTGCCAGCAAACAGCAGGTCCCAGTGGTTCCCCCTAGCTTATGATGGGCTGCTGCTGGTGGGCAGCTGCATAGAAATAATCCTCCCTCCTTATGGCTGGAGTGGATAGGACCAGGCAAGAAAGATGAATCACTGGGAAGTAAACATGGGAACTGGGAATACTATTGAGCTGGCTTCTGCTTCTCCAGCACATGAACAACTTTCCCTCTCCTATTCAAAGCAAAGATACTCTGCTCTCCAACCTCTTCCCAATCAGCTGCTCTGGAGAGAGCAACCCTCAAGAGATTAGCTGGTCTCTGGAGAACTGCACTGCCTCTTGTGCCCATAATGGCCAGAGGCGTGTGATTATCTCCTGATAACCTGGAACACTGTGCAGCTTAAAGAACAACTTGACTTTTACATTTTCAAACTAACTCTGGGGTAGTTTCTAAGCAACCTGTTTCCATGGCAAAGAAACCTGGGGTTAATCCAGGTTTGTCTTCTGTTGTTGCTTTTTTTTAACTTAAATATAATTTTATTGATTTTTTTTTGCCTTGTGCAGGTGGCTGTTTTAGTGTACTTCAGCCCAGCTTGTGGATGACAGCTGTCAATAAGTATCCAATAAACTACACAATCAAACCAAAAGAGGTACGCTGCATAATCAACTTTGGTATCTAAAAAGGTCCAAAAATAGCTCATATTTGTTCCAGTTGTGCTAAACAACTTATTCTACTAGCACAGAGCAGAGTTTGGCTATTCTGTTGCCTTGTCTTTTCCCGAGCTCTAAGCAAAGCCACAGCACAGTGCACAGGCTGGCAAAAGGACAAATCTTTCTGGCTTCTGCGTGTCTGCTGAATGTTTAATTAGATGTAGTTTACCACAGACTTCAGTAAGAACTGGCGAAATTATTTCTGCATCCTGGAAAAAAAATTCCTATCCAGACTGTTGACCAAAAGGTCAAATGGTAAACTTCACAGGCTGTAAACATTTATTAGTCATTAAGGGTAAATTTCAAAACAGTTACTTCAAACTGAAAAAAATGCAGAACTATTTGTGAAGTATTGACACAAGGCAATGACAATTTCTGAATCTCTTTTCCTTCCAAGATTTTTTTCCTTCCCCTAAGTGAAAAGCTTGTCAGGGATGATGCAACTTAATAAAGTGATGAAAAGCTCAGATTTACATATTATGAATTTCCGTTTACACCCCTGCCCTGTTCCCAGTGCTTGGCCCCACACCATCACCCCCTGCTCCTCAAGTGTTTCTGCTCGCTTTACCCACAGTTACACTGGCTTATTTTCAATGAAAGCAAAGATTTATCTAGTGTTCCCCAGCATTCCCAAACTCCTCTTCAATATATATTCTTTTTTTCTCCCAAGCTTTGGATAATATTCCTCTCCCGAAATACTCTTGCAGTCATCTTGTAATAAAGCCTATTGTCCAATTTTCTCTTCCTCAGACATGCTGGAGGGTTTTTTCCCCAGTGCCTATTTTTGCCTGTTGAGTATTGCATGAAGCTGCAGTTACAAAATTCACTTACTCCCACTGGTTCATCTAATAAAACTACAGGGTCCCATAAATGGGATTAAGCAGCTTCCTTGGGGCATGATAACATCCCTGGAAGACAGCCAAAACTTTTTTTTCTTTTGTGGTTCCAGTACCTTGGCCAAAAATTCCTGCTTAGCCCTTTGCATACCTACACTTAGTGCAGGGAATTATTGGAGTTGCAACTGACTTTGTAAGACCTGACCTTGTTCTTGGCAGGTCACAACTCATGAGTTGAGTAAGAATCCAAAAAGCTGAGCAAAGGCCAGTTAGTATAAATCAATATGGCAAGCTGATTCCAAACATCTTTTTACCTTGTATGATTTCTGCAGTGATAAAGCTGAGTTATGTGACGTATGTTGGCACTTAGGCTGTGGCTAAGATTAGTTCTGGTCTATCTGGTTTTAGAAACATTTAAAATGCAGGATTTTTCATGTATCGGGCTGATAACATTGTCCTTGTTTAGATGGAAAGGTCCTTACATGTGACAACCTGTGTCAGTTTGCAGGATTACTTTCAGGCACGTGGAGAGCAAGGAAAAGGACCAGAGCTTACAGGAATCTGGTGGTTAAGCAGCTGGAGAAGGGAAATTGAAGCATGGCTGAGGAGTGATTCTCATCCTGGCGCTGGAGCTGATTGTTATGGTGAAATGAATTTTGACTTTTCCAAGCTGAAACTTTGTATCATGTGTTAGTTAAAAGTGATTGTGACATGTTTAACTGATCCATCCAGGTTCCAAGACCAGGGATCAGATAGGACTAAACTAAACAAAAAACAAAACTAAAAGTACTGCCATATGCCTGGTTAATATCAGGCCAGACATGATGCATGCCTCAGTGCATATACGTGTCTGGCCAACACAGCCATATGTGAGAGCGCTGTTAACAGAAGACCTTGCTTTGGTCAATGAAATATATAATGTATGGTGCAACAAAGGCATGGGAAGAGCAGTGTAACATGTGGCATTTTTCCCTTAAAATAGAATAAAAATAATATACAGGAGAAAAATGTTACTTGCCCTGAAGTTTGCTGCCCTTTTTCTCCAATAACAGTGAGCTTGCTTCACAATATAGCTTCTAATGACCCTATCACATCATAGGGCTAATTCAGTACTTCCCCCCCACCCCTGCTGTGGGGGGAAATTGCACAGCTTTTCAGACTGCTTTGTTAATGATTTAAAAGCTTAAGATTCCAAATATCTAGATAAATCCTGGTGTTCTGCTTTCCATTCCAGCACTGCTTACACAGATGAACGCTTTATTGTATTAAGGGTATGCAAGACTACAGCGAAGAACCCCTTTGCAGAACAAATGCTACTGAAGCCTGCTGCGATGCAATAAAAGCCACTAAGGTAAAAATAAACCTACTCTCACCAGTGCAGGAATACAAACAAAGGTATGGCTACAGCTTCTGAGAGCGCTCCCCCTCTAAACTGCTGCCCAGCCACACAAAAGCCCTTCACACCCTGCACCCCCTGGGATGCCTGTGCTCAGGTGAAAGGGAAGTGCCAGCTCTCTCCTTTTCAGCAGCCTGCCCTCTGAAATCTGCAGTGCCTGCTGGACCTGCTCACTGCCGGCTTCCTCTCCCCTCGAGGGAGGAGAGGGTTGGCCACACAGAAAGAGTGGGGCTTTTACCTCTGTCCTTCAGCAGAGACAGAGGTGCACGGCTTTCTTATTCACTTTGCATGTTCTGTAACTGGACTCATTTTGTCTACTGAAGTATCTGGCCTTGTCATATGTTGTCACCTGGAAACACTAGTGATTTCTTATCCTGACAGCAGGAACATGCTGAGCAGGATTCTGAACACCAAGCAGCAAAGTCTGTCAACACTTCACAGAGCTGACGTGTGTTCTCCTAAACCGTATGCGTTCTTTTAACCTCTCCGAGCCTTCCCAAAGCAAGACTGGTGCCAAGACTGACAGGTTCCCAAACAAACTCCAGTCCACCTGGTAGAGCCTGGGTTGATATGATCACAGGAGCCCAGGGAAAATGGAAGGATAGCAGAAGTAAATCCCCCAGCCTGCAGAAGGTATTAAGTGATAAAATACATGGGAATGTCTTACACATCCTCTTGCATAGCCATCTTATACCTTCAGTGGGCCAAGAGCCCTGAGTATTCTAGCATAAGAAGTGGTTAGAAAAAAAGCAAGTAGCACATCTTGCCCCTCTGTCCCCAAATGCACTGCAAAGTAATCTGAAAGTCAGCTGTAACTTGTGGGCAAGGTAACCTCTCTAGCTCATTTTGGGCAGTAACTCCACCAGAGAAAGGGGTTAACTTCCATGACAGACCTTGTTCTACAGGACTCAAATGTGCTGGAAAGAGGAATGGGAAAGGTGCAAAAGGAAAGAGGTTATCGTGCTTCCTCTGTCCCGCATTACTTTTACACCTGATACATCTGCATTTAAGAGACATTACCTCTGGGCAGCTTCTTGCAATTTCGTGGGTTGCTTGGCACTGAGGTAAATCAGGCAGGCATCTGCCACTTTATTCAGGTCGCTCTCGCCTGCAGAAATGGAACAGAAAAGAAGGATAGGAGGTAACCTACTCAGCAGCTGCTGCCTAACAGAATCAGCTCTAAATTGGCAGCAAGTGGCTTCTGAGCCTTTGAACCGTCTGACCCAGAGCTCTTCTGACCTTGCCTCTTAAGCATCTTGCTGCAAAGCTAGGAAAGCAATCAAGGGCATTGAGAGAGGAAAAGAGCAACTAGCCAGCAAACTTTCTCCCTCATCAAAGTAAATGCCAGAAAGTTAACCTAGGAGAATTTCAGAGAGTTTAATTCAGTAGAAGAATGTGATGTGCTGCATATAAAGGGTCACCCAGAGAGATGCCCCAAAATGGAACCAGTCAACTTAGCCAGAAGTCTTATCTGGGCTCCAGTTCTTCAGTTAAGAATAAAGCATAGCCCAACAGGCCTAGTGGCAGCAACCCAGACACTCCGCTTCATACCCACTTCTCATGCACAAGTGAGAAGAGCAGTCAGATTCTGCAAGGCTGGGAATCTTCTCTCCCATTTGTCTCCTAGGGAGCAAGGAGCAACCAGCCCCTCTTTACAGCGCTCTCAAAGAGGACAGATTAAGGCCCAGC
Organism: Balearica regulorum gibbericeps; assembly: GCF_011004875.1. Lineage (NCBI taxonomy): Eukaryota > Metazoa > Chordata > Aves > Gruiformes > Gruidae > Balearica > Balearica regulorum. Next base: position 8,399,563 of record NC_046199.1, read on the forward strand.
AGAACCTGAATGGGGATGAGGCTGGAGAAGATCAGGAATTCAATCGCATGGGGCAGCAGAAGGACGAGAAGCAAGTGCAGACCTGGTCAGTTGAGACAAAATGAGAAGAGGTAAGTCTGGCAGAGATCCCATACAACCTCTGCTTTTCCCGGTACTCACCCATGTCCAACTTCTCGCACAGAGAACCCAGTCCCTCCAACACAGCCAGCTGCAACTTGAAGGCAAGTGTGTGGTTGTACACAGGCCCGGCTCTGGCACTTGCTGGAGCTTGGCTGAGGAGGGAACTGGTCAGCTTAGGCAGGACGTCTTTGGAGAATCTCTGCCTCAGGAAGTCCCCACACTTTTGAGCCAGGGTACACAGCACCTAGGGAGGAAACATCAGTTACTGAAAAAATAAGTGCACATATGGGACTGGGAGGAGCTGGGCAATCCTCACCAGCTCACTGGTTGAGCACAATGGGACCACCGCTGCCACAGTTTCCCATAATGAGCAGAAGGCAAATCCTCGATTGAGAGGCCAAGTGACCTGCACCCTGCTCTTCAGTTTCACATGGCTAACCTCCTGGAACTGCCCTTCTCATTAGCACAGCAAAGGTAAGAGAAGCTTGTGAAGTCTTATTCAGAATTGCTGGAGGAGCCTCTGATGGAAAAGGCCATTAAAATATAAATCACCTTTGTGGTGGAAACAGTCCATCTTTACAAGCATGCCAGCAAAGAGAAAGGCGAATTGGCTACAGCATAGGCCACCCTGCACTATTGGTGTATATCCAGGATAAAAACCAAACTGGCCCAGAGAATGGCCTTAAATACATCTAAAAATGAAGGGGAATTCCACAGGGCCAACCCACATGGCCAGAACATGGTTCTCTCTTGGAACTTCCCTAAGCTCGTGGTCTTAGCATGCAGGACTGAGATGCCGGTTATGTTGTATTTGGCTCATGCAGACACTACGCTTCCTGTCCTGAGGTTTAGGAAGGAAGACACTCCTGGGGAATTTCTTATAACAAAACCCAAACTCAGTGCTAACTGTAATAATCCTTTGAACTTCTCAAGAGTTAATTAGTTTTTGTGTAGTGCTCTTTCCCTTCTTTTAGGGCAGGCACATGTGAGATACGGCTACTCTGAAATTTCAGTGTATGGCTTCTTGAATTTGGAGAATCTAAACTCCCCTTTATTCACACTGAAGGATTCTAAAATAAATCTCATTTTGCACAGCAGAGGAAGCCCTGGGGCTGGCAACTTCTGGAAACATGCTTTATCATCCAACTTGTGAGTCAGGAAGAGAATACAGTCAGTTGACATGGTCAGGAGCTCTTTAATAGTGGTGTTATGAGGCTAAATCTTTGCTTAACCTCTCCCCTCCCCTGCCAATGCCTCAATCACAAAACAATCCCTTTTTCTCAGTCTAAGACTTCTAAAGGGGGGTGCTGAGACTGTGGTTCACAGCAAGGGCAAGTTGCACTACACGGTGCCTCTGACAGCTGCTTAGGCTGTAAAAGAACTGTTTTCCTCTTCCCTGCACTAACAGCTAATATTGCTGTTTCCCCCAGGAACAGTGTCAAGGTTTTATCTGCAGACAAGCTGCAGTGGGAGTGGTGCAAGCCTACCCACTGCAGGGTGGTGACCCTGTGTTCCAAACCACACTTAAAAATCACTCCACAAGCTCAGTGCTTCTCTTGCAGGCCACAGCAATGCCTTAGCCACTTGCCTGCTAAGCACCAGCTTGAAGGCTGTTGGCAGAGATTCGCTGCTGTACCTTGAAGGCTCTGAGCACTGCCAGAGGGTCATCGCTAATCAGCCGGGTGACGAGCGCTGGCCAGACACGATGAGCCATGGGAAGCAGATGGTTTCCGTGAGGATGCAGCACAGTTACACAGAGCTCCAGCACGTCCAGCACCTGGGCAGGAGGGGTAGGTAGCAGACTTTCAGAGCGCTGCAACAGCAGCAGCACCAGGCATTCAGGGCGATCCCCAGTGTCATAATGGGGAGCCAGAAGAAGGGCTTTAACACAAAAGGGTACAGTTTTACCTCGGCATGACCTGGGATAACAGAACAGTGCAGAGCACATGCCTGTTTGGAAAGGCACAAGTAGCCCAGTGACATAACTTGTGCTGGGCTACAGAGCTGGGCTGGAACCAGGGTGTGATTTCTGGCCTGATCCTGCAGGCTGAGCCGTGCACTAGGACCCTCTGCTCCTGTGGCAGGGCAGCAGGATCACCTGGTAGGGCTGGGGCCTCTGTGCTGAGAATCTGGGTTATGCCTCACTGCTGCATTTTCTGTCTCGCTTTGCAGTTTAAAAGGAGGCCACCTTCAAAGGATTTTCATAATTAAAAAAGCCCAGGCTTTTAGCCCTGCTTATCATCACCCCAGCAACTTCAGAAATGTTAATCAGTCTGTGTGCCACAGTCTGAGGTAGGGGGATGGGAGGCCTGGATGGGAGAAAGATACTTCTGCTTTTTCCACCAAAGGCTGAGGCACAAGACATGACTATCATGAGCATCAAGGGAATGTGCCTGATATGAAGCTACCCTTAAGATTCTGTTCAGCCTGGCTGCCATTCCTAAACCAGACTACTCCTAGAAAACTGCTTCCCTTTCTCTTGCCAACACTTGGAGGATCTGTTCTGAATAAGCACGTGGTAGCACTATCCTCATTACGGCAGAAAGCCCAACATGCATCGCGCGTGTGTTGATGAACTAGAACCCCTTCATGGGCACCACCTGTCCCCTCAAAGCCGGTGTTTACTAACCTTCAGCCGCACTCGGAGGTTCCCGTCAGACAGCAAGTGGATGCACCTCTCCATCACATCTTTGGCCAGTTGAGCATGGCTTGGCAGTGGAGATTCTCCTTCTGTGTCAGAGTTTGGCTCTGGCTTAGCAAGGGAGGGAATCTGATCTGAAAGATAAAGCCATTATTGAAGCAATGAAAATGACTTGGAAAGCTGTGGGAGATCACAATACGCACCTACAACTACTCTGCAAACTCCCACATGAGGCCTTTGGTATTTTTTAACGTATTTAGATACAGTCAAGTCTCTGCTTGAGTTCTGCAAGTTAAGTGTCAGATTCAGTTAAGAGTGTGGGACTAGGGAAGGTTTGCTTTCTTTACTGGACAATGCAGTTGATCTGACATTTGCAGTCTCTCTTCACCATGGACTTAGTTCCCATTGATTTTTATTAGAAATGAAAAGCCTGGGTATTTAAAGATGAAGTATTTAAAGGTCAGGATTGCAGCATAGCCCAGTAAAAGTTCCCTATATGAATGCCTGTAGGGCTTGCCAAGGCCAAGTGAGAAAGGAGCGGTGGCATCATTAGCCAGGAGAAAATGGCACAGGGAGTCCCAAGGGAAAGCGAGGAAAATGCAGTAGGATCCTGGAATGAGGAAACATTGGGTCCTGAACCCGAATGGCCTGTTATGAGGTAAGGAAAAACAAGTCTGCTTATGCCTTAGAGCTAGACAAGCCTTGATCTGCAAACATTTCACTCCCACGTGCACAGAACAAAGCAAGAACACCCAGCAGCACCTTCCATGAGCTAAGGTCAGCTCAAAGCAGACCTGAGACTGTCAGGAGTGTACTAGGCTTTCAGCCTAGTCCCAAGTTTCCCCCCCCTCCCAAAAGGAAACCTCAGAGGTCACTGTCCTTCTCCAAGCTGAACACAGTATTCTCCGGTTACGCACAGTACTGACCTGCTTCCTCATTCCCTGCGTCAGGAAGATTGCCCTCCGCGATCTGCTTCTGTCTGACATAGTCAAGGAAGAATTGTTCCACTTCTTGCCTTGTCACCACCAGCTGCCCCTGGGACAAAGTCCTGCTCCGCCACTTGGCAGTCTGCCTTTGTTGGTGTTCCTCACCGCAGGATGACCCAAACCACTGGACTGCAAAAAAGGAACTGATATGTCACTAAATAATCATGATCCCCTCCTGCAAGTCAGCAAGGTACCACAGATTCCTTGAGAGATGAACACGGCTCTCAGATCTCATGGAACTAAACTACAGAATTGGGCACCTGCTGTCTCGTCACCGTGACCTCCCTGACAGTATGAAAATGTTAAAACCCCAATTAAAAAAAAAAGGAATACACTCCATCTGCTTCTACAGAACTCTTATGGGTGTGTAAATCCATCCTTTCTCAACCACTACAGGCTGTGTTCCTGCAAGTCTGCAGGCCAGAGAAACAGAAACTGGTTGTGGAGAGGTGAAGCTATTGGTGTTCTTTGCTTGAGAGCCTGGCTACTCAAACTGAGCCAAGCACAGTTGCCACCAACGCTGCCGTACCTCAGCTACTTGAAATCTCCTGTGCAAGTCAAAAGGTCAAAGACAAAATACCTTTAGTTACAGTAAGACTGAATTGTGCAAAGTAAATGTCATTTAGATACCTAAAGCTGTCATTACTGAGTGGAGGACCCTGAGAAAAGTGGAAGCCTGGTTATTGTAAGACTGGTCTAGTGTAGAGAGCACATCTTGGATAACATCTTCTACCAGTGGCAGCAAGCTGGCATCTGAATGCCTCAGCATCGTGTCCAGGACCTGGGAAGCATGTGGCTGGTGTGCCAGCTGGCGCAAATTCAGGGAAATCCCATTCACCAGGTAGTCTGAATTCTCATTAATCAAACACTGCACAGAGTCATAACCACAGGCCTCGCATATGTCTACCAGTGTCCCCAGTGCTGTCTCACTGATGAGCAGAGTCTTGTCACCAGCCTTCTCCAACACAGGGTAGAGAGCTGACAGCAGAAGCAACCGGAACTCCTTCCCGAGGACAGCAGCGAAGCAGCCGACGCCTTCCAGCTGGATGCAGATCTGCCAGATGTTGCTGTTCATGATGTGAGTCGTTACGTGAGGCTCTGCAGACGGAAGGAGAACACTGCTGCACGTGCCTCCTGGACGGGCACTAAGTGCTGAACGCTGCACAGAGGGCTCATGGATGATTTCTTCTGTATCAATGCTAGTGATCAAATACCAGTTTGCCTGGTCTGTATACTCATCGAGAATGGACATTATGGACCCTTTGAGATCATCCATGTTTGGCGACACTTCCCTTTCCTGAAGGACATCTACCCCCAACCCAGCAGCTCCTGCAATCAGCTCATTGAGGGCCATTGCTGCCTGCTTTCGGTACATGCCAGATTCGCTGTACAGCCCCATGAAATGGTCCACAAGCAAATAAAGGTTCCCATAATAGCCAAGAACACGACAAACTTGCTGAAGGAGCTGGAAAACTTTCTCCTCCGTGAAGAAGCGGAAGTATTTCTTCTGACATCTGCCCTTCGGTACAGCGTGCTGCAAGGAGCCCGAAGGTCCACACATGCTCTCGCAGCCCCAGCGTCTGTCTTCTACTATCTTCACATCTGTCACGTCCAGCTCCAGAACTTGCATCAGCGCTTTGGACAGGCGGTGGAGGTGGGATATGGAGTTGAGGACAACGTTAATCTTGGGTCCCAACAGCTTCAGATAGCCGAGCAACAAGCTCAAAGTGGAAACTTTGCCCGTGTCATCCTGAGAATTCATCAGGCGAGGAAGAGCTGTGGCGAGGGAATGGAGGCTCTCTGAGAGGACATCAGCAAGAGCCCTGTTCTGTGCTACCACCCTCTGCTCCGCAATGCCTTGCAGAACCTCATTACACCTGCTTTGGACTTCGCTGTTTTCATCATTCACCAGCCCAACCAAGGCCTTTAAAAGATGACTGAATGAGCACACCAGCGACTGACTGCAGTTCCTCAGTAAGTGGTGGACCAGTTCCACCAGCTCCAGTCTCACTTTCCAGTGAGGGTGAACTGAAGAAAATTCAACCATTTTATGCAGGAGGAGAGAGAGTTTTTCAGCAGTACTTTTACTCCAGTCAGGTCCTCTATGGACCATTAGTTCTGATATTCTGCTTTGTTCCACTGGCAGCTTTTCTTTATTCTTTGGGATTCTGACTAACTGTGTATCAGCCATTACCAAGCCAACAATCAGATAAAAGAGTCTGATGGCAGAAACAGTGGGTTTGTGACCTTGTTTGATGTCTCCAGTAATAACCCGAGACAGCGTAATGGAAATCCCAGGCAGAAAAGAAGCAAACAAATCTCCACATTGCTGTGCCTCGTCTTCGTCCAGGTGTCGATGCCCCTGGCAGTCACACTGCAGAACTAGGACCTGTAAGCACTTCAAAGCAGAGATCTTAATTTGCTTTGCTTTTTCTTGCTCCGCTAGGCCCAGAAGCAAAGATACAGCAAATCCTAAGAGAGGAAGGGTGGAAGGTTGATACAGAGACAAGATAACATCCCCGTAAGCTGAATGCATCAGGGTGTGGAGTGCCTGGATTACAGCCAGCTTTAACTCCTCTGACCGTGCAGCTGGTTTGCTTGAGCTAGAAGGGGGAGAGAGGCACGTACAGAGCTCAGAAAAAAGCTCCTGCAGGAGCTCCCGCTTCTTCACACACGTTGCTGCGAGGACGGAGGAAATGCACTGCACCACGCTCTGCACCAGCCGTTCCTGCTTGGGCCCCGGCACCTTCAGGGCGAAGCGCAGGGGGAAGAGGACGTACTCCTGCAGCTCCTGCAGGGCCGAGGCGCTGACCGCTGCCAGGTGGGCCTGCAGGCGCGCCACGTTCTCCATGGTCTGTGCCTTGGTCAGCTGGACGCAGACGGGGCGCAGGGCCCCGAACGCCTCCTGGGGGGTGTCGAAGACGGCCATGCTTGGGCGCCGGCGGGAGGGCGGCGGCAGCAGCGGAGGGGCCGCGGCGGGGCGGGCCGCCGGGCGCTGTCACGGCGCTGGGCCAGACGCAGCGGCCCGGGGCGGCCGGACGGGCTGTGCCCGCCGTGCTCGGGGGCGGCCCCTGAGGGCCGGCGCGCCTACCTGCTCCCGTAGCGGGGCGGCCACGTGCCGGAAGTGATGTCGAGAGAAGCTGGGCCGTCAGCGCGACAGAGAGTCCACGGGAGCGCAACGCGGGGAGCGTTGTGAGACAAGTCCCGGGTGCGTGCAGTGCGCACGCGTCTCCTGTGGTGCCTTGGCGGGCTCCGGCGATGTGGCCGCGCATGCGCTGTGTTGCCCCCGCCGCCGCCGCCTGCGTGCGCGGTCTGTGCCGGGCGTAGCGGTTCTCCCCTTCTTCCTCCGGCGATCCGTACGATGCTGCCCTTTGACCTGCCACGGCGGGGTGAGAGGTCGGGCGGCCATCTTGTGGCGGCGGCGGCGGTTTGTTGTCGGTGAGGCTGCGTCGCGCCCTCCCCCGCGGGCGGAGCAGGCCCGGCGCGGGCCGGCCCGCCGCCATGTCCTCCTTCTCGGAGTCGGCGCTGGAGAAGAAGCTGTCGGAGCTGAGCAACTCCCAGCAGAGCGTACAGACGCTTTCGCTCTGGCTCATCCACCACCGCAAGCACGCAGGGCCCATCGTCTCCGTCTGGCACCGGGAGCTCCGCAAAGGTACGCGGGCCCGGCGGACTTGTCCGTCGGACGCCGCCTTTCCGCTCCCCGAGCCTGCGCTGCCGCGGGCTCGGGCCACATCCCGGCGGAACGCGCGGTCTCCGGGTCTCTTCGTTGCTCCGGTTCTGGCGGGGACCCGCCTCGGGCAGCTGCGCCCCGGCGGTGGAGGTTGGGGGGGAACGGGACACACTGAGAGGGGCAGCGGCTGCCGGGGACCCCGTTCCTGCTGCCCCTTCTCCAGCGGGTAGCTGCCCGCCGGTTCTTGGCGGCGGAGGCGCTCCTGAGCGGGCCCGTAGCCAGGGGCCGGTTCTTCCTCATGGCGGTCTGCGAGCCCTTCGGCTCGGCACAGCGAAAACTTTGCGATGCCTGAGAGGCGGGGAGTTCCAGCTTCACGGGGCCTCCTGGGCCTGGACGCCGTGCTGCTGCTGCGGTTATTTATTACACTTCGTAGGGAATGTGGCGCACGGGTACGTGTGTGTGTGTGTTCTGGTGTGTGCTGGTACAGGTGGTGTTTAGGAACGCGGGGGATACAAACGTTGTTTAAAACAGTGAAGTGTTAGTTGAGAGGAGAGGGGATCCTCAGCCGTGCTGCTTTGCTGGGCCAGGCAGCTCGGTTGTAAAACAAAGATATACGAAGCATTTTCCCCTGGGTGTGCTCAGGTTAACTGTGAAGTGCTTTGTTGGCTTTTTTGCTTTTAAATTTTGGATTTGGATTCATACTGCTTATCCATTATAGAATTGCACCAAAGGGTTAGGAGGTAAGCAATGTAAAGTGGTTGCAGAGATCTGTAAAAACTGTTTGGTAGAATCATCCAGAAATATTTTGTGGTGGTTTTTTTTTTTTTTTTTTTTCCTTTGCAGATGAACCGAACTAAAGTTAGCTTCTGGTAACTTCCCAAATTGCTTCGTAATGAAGCTGGGGAGACTGTCAGTGTTGATGCCCTGTCCCCAGGGGCAGCTGTGAATCCAGCCAACGTCACCTTTCTCCCCGGGCAGCCGGCAGCATTAGCCCCTGGAGTGGATGATGCTGGTGAAGTCTTAGCTGGAGTCTTTCATGTGATTGCTGGTCGTTGCTCATTATAGTATATTAAGTATGAATCTCTGAAAGATCTGAGGTTGGCCTGCTGTGGAAATAAGCGCTTTTGTTTTCTGTCTCCTGTGTGCATATTTGTGGCCAGTGCACTCTGGAGAACAGCATCTCCCACCAATTCTGGTCGTAGTAAAACAGAAATTGATGGTGTCAAGATGGGAAAAAGTTATGGTATATGGAAGAAATTTAATGTTGCTGTGGCACAGCATTGTCTGGAAAAATATTTGAGTCTCCAGAGTAGCTTTCTCCTGTGATTTCACTCTGTTCTGAATTAAGTTGTACTATACCAAGTTTTTTTCCTGAAGTTAATTAATGAAAAATAAGTCTGTTACTACATTAACTTGCTGCTAGGTTAGAACAGCTCATTTTAATCATGCGTTTAAAGTTTATTTCTTACATGGGTTTCCTCAGAGTTGTTGTGTCACTGTGCGCAAAAAGTATTAAGCCTGTGTTTGTTTTATAAATTGGTTAGGAAAAAAAAACAAACAGAGGTAAGGAGAGCAAGAGCTACTTGACTTGAAGGCCTCTGATTTGCCTTGGTAACATGGAAATGTTTTGAACTTTGTTTTTAGGCTAAAAAACTATAAGCAACTTTGAAAACCATGTTAATGATTCAAGGTGAAAGAAGGGAGAAATAAATGCAAACTTTTTTTTTTTCTTCTTTTTTTCCTTTTCCCAGCAAAATCGAGTAGGAAACTTACTTTCCTATATTTAGCAAACGATGTCATCCAGAACAGTAAGAGGAAGGGTCCTGAATTTACTAGGGAATTTGAATCTGTTCTTGTGGATGCTTTTTCTCATGTTGCCAGGTACGTTGCTGTGTTATGTACTAAAACTTTTCTGTCTAGAGATTTGCAGTCTTGTTATACAAAGTTAAATTAAATTGGATTTTATTGGTTTTGGTTTTTCAAGCCTCAGGGATGCTTATATCCTCCTTCTAGTAGAGACTGGACTCTTTGTGGCTAGGAGCTGCTTAGTGTTAATATTTCTCTTTGGAGAAACTTGTTTGTATGTGAAGCCCCTCACAGCTTTACACATTTGTTTTCTGCATGCAACTCCTATGTACTTTATTTTAATTGTTACCAAAAGATCTTGTAGATCTGTTCATGGGTAGTGAAATTGAATTGTGTATGTTTGTTAAAGCCACATAATGAATGTTTTGGGGTTTTTTTTCTTCCATTGTCAGAAGACTTTAAAAGATCTAGTATCTGTCAGTCTTCTGGTTTGAGCATGGGGTTTTTTTACATCGCTTGTTTTAACAGTTATATGATTGTTAGTCTCGTTGCTGGAGGAAGGAAGAATTTTATACCTAAAAGGGAAAAAGTGGTGCAGCTACCATCCTGTCAAAAATGGACTATAATTTAGTTAAGAATTTTTCTAAAAAGCATAATAATTCCTGTTATCTCAACTAAACAACTTTAATGTTCTGTCTGTTTAGTGGTATGCTGTTCTGGATGGCTGTCTAACTTTCAGTGCGCTATATGAGTGCATTTAAGTGTCTAATGATCCAAACAACTTGCTTTTTAATTGGGATATTGCTGACTGAAACAACTGTTTAAAGTTAATACTCTGAATTGTAAACATGTCAACTTGGGGTGTTTTTTTTATAACTCTTCTTGCAAATTCTGAATGATAGCAAGTTTCTTCCTTCAAAACTTTTCCTGCTTTTACTTTGGGGTGGGAATGTGGGGCACTTTCAGGCAATCTTTGGTCCCAATAAAAGGGGAAAATAGGCCACAAATGCGTTTTGCACAGTTTGTCTCAGAAAATATGAGAGAGATTCTCTCCAAACATGCAAATATTACAGTGGATGCAGCTGCTAGTTGGGAAGATGCTCTCTTAAAATTTAAGGAATATTTTTCAGTTGAACTCTAATTATTTTCTAATCTTTGAACAGAGAAGCAGATGAGGGCTGCAAAAAGCCCTTGGAACGATTGCTTAACATCTGGCAAGAAAGGAGTGTGTATGGCAGTGAGTTCATACAGCAACTGAAACTTTCTATGGAAGACTCCAATAGCCCCCAAACTAAAGGTAAATGCATATTGCATTTGTTGTGTGCTTTACTTTGGTTTTTTTTAAATCGATACATGTTTCACTGAAAGTACTGTGAAGAGTTGAGCCCTGGGCTCCTGTAGCTGAGTTGTTGCCAGAGCTGGTCATGGAGATTCTTCGGGGTTGTTTGAGAGAAGTTTGATTTTTTGTTAAACTCACAGTTCCAGTTTGAAAGAGTGTTGCCTTGTGACTTGTGGCTGGCAGTAAGCTATGCTTATGGTAATTTCTGCTTCTGCTCACGCAGACAGAATACTCCAAGGCTGCCTTTTGATGTAAAGTCAAGTAAGTAGGGTGCAGGGAGCTGTTGCATTCACCTTGAGACTAAAATTGTTACACATTACATCTGAGAGCGGTCAGTGGGGTTATTATAATGGTTTATTCAGTTTGGTTAGTGCTTTCATTCTCTTTTTTTTTTTTTTTTTAATTCTGTATAGTTACTATATTTTATTATGATTTTTAATAATTGAAGGCTGGAATACACACCCAGAAGCTTGTCTGGTCTCTTTTTTCTCATACCAGCTGTTGTCATTTGGGGAAAACAATAACTTTGCATCATTTAACATTGTTAGAACATCACAGTTAGAACCTTATTACTGCATGAGACAGATGTGAGAAACCGAGTATAAGCTTTTTACATTTACTGTGCTTTTATACTGCTTTGGCAGATACCGCCTCTTCTATATGGTCTGAAAATATTTAACTGGTAGTACTTAATGAAGAGAAGGGAGCAGTAGGGTGCCTAACCTGTGGAAGGTGAGGGTCATTAAAAATCAAGAGTGTTCTGGTCAGGGGAATATTTGTTCTCTTAGCGGCTAGAGGAAGTGTCAGTGTCTTCAAATTAGCTAAAATCACATTGCTGCTTTGATGAAGTCTTGCTCTATTCCCCACAGAGGTGTGATACTTTGTGAGAGAGTTGGCTTAGTCATTAATAAAGTGCTCTTATGCCATTCTTAGGTGGTGAAAACAAGCAAGATATGTCTACTGGAGTTGGTAATTAATAAGGAATTAATATGAAAGATGTGCATTAGTATGAGACATATGAGCATGTGAAGATGTCCATGTATCGATGTAGTTTTGTGGGTTTTAACATGCTTCTTCAGGCAAAGTACTGGATGGGTCTTTAGCAGCTTACAACAGAGGCCTTCCAGCTTACCATAATTTAAGTGTGACATTCAGAAGGTATTGCCATTTTTTTCCCCAAATTCTGGGAGACCAACTGACCTGACCAAAGAGGCTGTTTCTTCTGTGTGAGGACAGAAGGAGTCTCTGCTCTGAGTGGTGGGAGAGGGGAGGGGTGGAACGTGTACAGTTTCTACGTGAACTAGGTCAAATTGGGTTTTTTCTGTTGTCTGGGTGCAATGCATAAGAGACACCTGTTTGTCATGAAAGGACAGAATTTACATGCCTGAATTCCTGTTGAATTGATTAACTGACAGTTTGAAATTGTTTGTTTAAGGTACCTAGATAAGTGTTTCACAAGTGTTTAATTTGTAATCTAAACAAAATGACACTGTGTGTCCAAAAAACACAGCTGTGATTTCCTGGTGAATTGGCAAACAACTATTGCTCAGTATGGTCCTTCCTTTGGCTGGTGGTATCAATCAATCCTGCTACTGTTATTTTCTCACCTTAAAAATGTTTATATAAAATCAAACCCTTCCTAAGCATAACAGACCTGTGTCTGTGGGAAACAGAATGAAAAATACAAATGTTTTAAGAACTGCTGTGTGTGCATGTTCACTTGGCAAGAAACTTAGTTTTTGTCTGGGTAATTGGAGATATTAATGTAACATCTTTTGAGAGAACAGTTCAGGCCTTTTCATGAGTGTGAATATTGCTGCTGCCTTGTCAATTCGTTGGAAAAAAAGAAATTGAGATTTTTAAACTAAGAGAAAAAGAAATTTGAAACAGCTGACTTCTCCTTAGTTCTTCTCCTTATTTTGACTGGCTTGTTTTCAAATTAGCTTCATAATGGTAAGAGGTAGTTTCACATGGGAATTTTATGGATTTCTAAGATAAATTGGTGTTGGTCCAGTTTCTGGTGGGTGACTATGTTACAGAAGGCTTTGTTGTAGTTACTATGTTCTGTTATCAAACAGGTGAACATAAGCAAGATGGATGATAATGTATCATGTTTTACAGATAAAATGTTAATCATCAAAGTGGAAAACCATAGTGCACCGCTCGAAAACCACTCTGACTTCCTGGTTTTGTGTATACCCAAGGTAGACACAGCTGAGAAATAGGCAATATTACTATCATTAGATTGGTACAATGTTATGCTGTTAAAAGAAAATTTTGAAGCTCCTTAAGCTGTCTGGTGCTGTATAATAATAACAACGAGTATTTTTTTCTTCAGCTCGAGTTATGGCCACAGCTCTCTGCTGGTAGCTCTCTACGGCTTTTTTGTATTGCAGTGTCTTTAATTCCTGGGCTGGTAGGTGCTGCTTTCTGAACAGGATGGCTCTGCCTGGGTCACAGAGCACCAGTTACACTGGTGAAAATTGTGAAACTTGCCAAAATAAAGCAGAGTCCTGTATTGGTGAGGAAAGACATCTTTAAAGCTTACTGGTGTGTGTTTCAATGGTGAAGCTTGTTTCTTGGTTTATTAGTAGCGAGGCCTTGGGTAAATGTATAGCAATTCAGTTGGCAGCACATGCTAAGTTCCTGCCATGGAACAGGGTTGATTGCACAAATAATGAAGCTTTATCTTCAAAGAGCTGGAGGGGAAAGAGTACTGGCCATTTCTAAGCATTATCTTCCCTGGTTTTGACTTCCTCAAAGTGCAGCTTACTACCATATTTTAGTCTTTTGGGTAAATATGCATATACATGGAAATGAGCTTTAGAATATTGATATCTTGTATTGTTTTAACTCTAAATGTATTAATTAAGCTTGCATTTGCTTTCTCATTAATCTTATTTTTATTACAATGTTTCTTTTTACAAGCAATAGGGAAGAGAAGAACCACCCATTTATCTTAGAGCCTGGGAAAACTAGGTCTGTAGAGGTTTGATGTAAAATCCTTTAGGTAATATAACCTATATAGCTGACATGTTTTCTTCTCATTGTCTTTGTAATAAGCAGTTCAAGGAAGTCCTTGAATGTGCTCTGATATAGGGCTGTCACACAGAACTGAACTGCTACCCATCTGCTCTGATTGTGTTTATATTGCAAATTGTGTCACAGGAATTCAGACCCATATTAAAATATGGAGAGAAACATCAGAGAGGAGAGCAGGCAGGGATGCTTCCAAGCATAACTGAAATAAAGGCACCTGGGGACAGGACTAGGTATAATTTTGGAGCAGATCAACTCCAGTTATGCTTGACCTAGGAGAGGCAACCAAAAAATTTATGTTGTAATGCGAACTTTAACATTCATGAGCAATCTGTCCTCAAAGAAACAAAGGGCTAGGGCAGTTGGAAGGTAGACTGGACCATTAGGTTTCTCTTATTTTGTTCTTCTGTGTCTTCCGGTGTTCTGTGATGGTCTCCTGCTTTCTTTAGGAAAGCTGGCTATTTTTTGTTGTTGTTGTATTCAATTTTTTGTCCTAAACCACTTTCCAAAAGTGTCTTTCATATAAGTTTACTTGGATCTTGTGCAAGTTGCTAAACCCCTGGTGCTTGAAACCTAAACCCTACAAAAGTTTAGTTTTAGTTCTAGTTTTGGGAGGCTTATTTTTTGTTATGCTGATTGATGATAATAGCTGTGCCAACATGTAAAAACCCACTTAAATTCAGCTGGTCTACCTTTCAAGTAAACACTTACCTATAGAGCTTCAGAAGCAGAAACCCCTGTTTTACAGGTTTGCCTGTTATTCTAGAACTGGAGTATCTGTTAAGTGGCGTTTCCTTGCATGTTTCTCTGTAGACAGAAGTTTCTGGTCATGCAACTTGTCATATTAACTGTGTGCTTAACCGTCAGAAAAGGCACATGACGTAGCTGTCGAGACTGATAAATCCTTGTGTGAATTAAGGACTATTTGTGTTTTTTAAAAATCTGAACCCTTTGCCTAGTTCCCTCCAGTGAAATGCATTATCTACATGGGGAGTTCCTTACCACCCAGTGTGGCTGCTTCTTGAATGAGGAGCTGAATGTAACCAAGTCCTCATGAGAGATGACGTTCATTTTGTATTGCCTTCATATTAAAAAAAACCCACCCATAGAAACACTAGTTTTAACAGAGCAAAGTTTTAAACTCCTATTTATCATTTTTGTGTGTATACAGATTCCACAGTTGGCTTCTCTTTACTGTGAGCCTGGAGGCGAATCAAAGAAGCTTGTTTACATGTAAAACTAGTCATTAAGAGATGAGAACAAAGAGGTGAACACCCTAGATGGGAAGATCTCCCGTGTTGCCAGCTTATAGGAAAAGCTCATACTTTGTCACCAAAGTCTTTGACGCTGTAAGCTTCCTCAAGCCACCAGAGATAGTTTGAAGATGGAAAAATTGGTGGAGAAATACCATTACAAGTCTCTCTGGACATTGCAACAACAGGATCAACAACAACCTGGAGTTTCACTGCAAAGCTGTTATGACAGCAATTGTCAGTCATTTTGAAGAAACAAAGTGCTTTGCTCTTTGAAGGCTTTTAGGGAGTAGTTCTATTTCTGAGCTGTGAAGAAGACCCAATGAAGCAGGAAAGCTGACTTCATCTCTAGTAGTGGCTTCTCTATCTTCTTTATGTCTGTGTCAAGAACGAGCTCTTGATTTTCCTGGAAGAAGCTGTCCATATTCTACAAGGATATCTTGATTGTGTCAGAAGATGTGTGTTACATACCATTGTTGAATTCTGATTAGTTTTGATGCTCTTATTGCTTGTTTTTGTCTTGTTGAATTTGACAGGCTTCTTGAGAAATGTAGTCTGCAATGGTTAAATTACTTCTGGCTAGCAGATTTTGAAAGCTACCCAGGCAGGGTGTGTTATAATTTCTGCCTTGCTTCCTGTTCTTTCAGGGGTCCTTTTCCATCATATGCTCTTGAGTTTGAAAAAAAACCTGTGGGTTTTTTTCTATTTTGATGAAATGGAGATGGTGTTTCTAGAATTCTTCAATGTGGTCTTCTGCTGCCCCTGTTTACCAATGCCAAGGAAAAAAAGTGGAGCAGTCCACATTCATGTCATGCTGCTCATGCCCAAAATGCTACTTTAAAGCTGACTGCTTTGTCTTTGCTCCTTTGCTGGCGAGTTTGTCCCATCAGCACTGTTAATGTGCTCAGGGAGTGCCCTGTCTTCAGGTAACGGCAGCTAGGGACTGGTGCTTCGGAATGCAGATGTTCACGTACCCACCTTCTTCAGAGTCTTTCCAATCAAACTCGCTTGATCTTGTTCAGACAGAAAATTAAATTCTGAATCCTCTGTGTTAGAATAGTAAGCAAGCATGATACTGCATCTTGTGGTAGACCATTTGGCAACGCAGCAGGAATAGCTCCAGCAATTTGAATCCCAGTTCTCATTTTCACTTCTGTGTGCACTATGGTCATACATTCTTCTATTGATTATCTTGTGTTTATCCTTTGTTGGTTAATTACTTTATAATAAGTACACACAGGTAATAAATATTGATGGCACGATGCACTGGGTAACTTTAAATGCTGTCTTTGGCCATTTTGTTGAAAGCACATCTCCTGTTCAACTCATGTCTTTTGCAGACCTTAGCGGGCAGCAGCCGTTTTTCTTGTTGGTCTGGTACCTTACTTGCTTCGAGTCAGATTATCAAGCGCTATTACATCAATTGTATGCATACAATACTTAGAATGTACCTTTTTCTAGCCTAGATAGCTTTGCTCTAGCATACATCAAAAATTCATTTGGTTTAGGGTAACTGTTTTCTGTGCTGCTTGGCATTCCATTGAGTAAATCTGTTCTGAGAGACGTGTTTCTGTCTGCCTCACAAAGGTCATTTAGCTTTTTCCCACATAAGCAGGATGTACAGCACCTCTGACTTTCTGTCCATGACAATAAAGTTTTTCAGATGTATGTCCCACCTGACAAGGCAGGTAAAATTCTGCATTTAGGGACAGACCTTTCTGTTTGCTTCCTCATTAGAGTTGGGCAGAGTGATTTCATTTTAAATCAAGAGTGATCTTGGATTTTCCTGTGAATCAAAGTATATACAGGCTATTTCCCTTGAACTGCATGATTATCTTAGCAAGACTTGATTCCATTGAAGAGATGTTCACAAGACTCTGTCTAAAACTTTCTTACAAATTACCCTGGCTCTTATGAATTTTGGTGGCGAGTCTGAAGAATGATCTGTCTTCTGAAGGCTCTGTAACTGGATCAAAGACTTCTGATTCATTAAATAAACTCTCTCTTCTCTTTCAAGCTGGGGTATGCTACGCTAAGAGAGTGCTGGTTAAATGAACCTTGTTGTATGAAATCCTTATTTCTGAAGTGTTATAGGTTACCTGCTTGGAGATCGGTTCATGCTCTGCCCATTGCTGTTGTTGCTGTCACATCTTGGAGTTTTTTAGTTTTACAGAGCTGTCCTGAAGTCTTTACTTTGATGGAAGAGCAGAAGGTTGAATAACCAGCAGTTTAGTTGATTGTGGGACCATAGTGAGTATATACTCAGTGCGAAAAGATAAATTGAAATTCTTCTGTCCATATGTATCCCAGCATCAATGCTTCATTTCTACTGTTAGAAATCCTTTCCTGCATACATGGTATTAACTGGAGAACCTGAGCAGGGTTGAAGACCTGACATTTATTGACAAATAGGACATTTGCTTGCATTTCCTACTTTCAGTGCAGGAGACACGAACATGTGCAGTGCACACTGCTTATATGAAGACCGTATCCTCGTACTTACATGTACAGAGATACGTGTGTGGGCAAAATCAACCTTTTATTGCTGTTTTGCATTTGAGTGTTTGGAATATGATGCCAACTTTAGAGTCCAACTGTGGTCTTCCTTCTCTTTAGAGAGCTTAACCATCAGAGCATCTGGTACAGTTTTTTGAAGAGGAGACAGTTAAGGTGGGCAGATATGACATCTAAATGAGTTGTTTATATGTGTCTTTAGTTGCAGAGGAGAAGAAGTCTTTAAAGCGGACTTTTCAGCAAATACAAGAGGAGGAAGATGACGATTACCCTGGGAGCTACTCACCCCAAGACCCTAGTGCTGGGCCATTGCTGGTATGTGGAACGGGAGTTCTGAAAGCCACCTCCTGTGTGGTACAGCCACAAGGTGGAGCTGCCAACAAGTGAAATGGCTTTAATGGAGAAATTCAGTTGGGGGTTGAGAAGTCCATGTGAAATGGAACAGATTCTTTTTCATGTTGAAACACTGCCACTTCGAGTGATTTCAGGTAGTCTAAACCAAAGTCTGAGTAGTGGTACCAGTAAAGAATCTCAAAGGACTGCTAGAAGAACAGACCATATTTTAAATTCTGTCTTAAGATCAGTGTGTAATCTCAAACCCAAAGTTGTAACACAGTTATTTTTTTTAGGACATCTCTGTCTGCGAGCTATTAAAAAGCTCAACCTTTGATAGATTTTTATGGACTTGGCTAAGAAAACCAATTCTGAAGACTTTGTTTTGAGGCTGAAATGTTAGTTAAACTATTGTCTATTTGAAAAGGATAAAACAAATACACCACCCATCTTGTAGACTATAGACATTGAAAAGTAAAAATAAATAACAGTTGCCAAGGAAATAAGTGAAATTTTTTGTTGGTTTTTTTTACCTCCAGATGGCTTGCAGATTATGATTTCTCTTGATGATAAGCATTGTGTTTGTTACTATTGGAAATCATTAGCAATTTGCAAAGAAGTAGTAAATATTAGGTAATGGACTTATTTGTTCAAAGAGTAAAAAAATATTTTAAAATTTTCAAACAATTGAAATGTGGTTTAAACATCAGTGGTGGTATTTACAGGGCTAGTGTTCCAGTTTCAAAAACTTCCCATTAAAACTCGAGTGTTTTTTTTAAAAAAACCTTTTTTTTTTTTCACTTTTTTCTTCCTCTTCAGGGACTCTCTTTTCTCCTTTTTTTTTTTTTTTTTTTTTTGTTAAGCAGGAGGAAATACGGTGTGTCAAGGGGGAAGTCCTCTGAAGACTATCCTCATCCACAATCTTTTTAAGCTAGAATACGTTTTGAGTGTATTCATTTAAACTGACACATTTTTCTTCAATGCACTAAAACCAGCTGAGAGGGGAAGTTGAGGGGATACGGTGGAGTCCAGTTTAATTGCAGATGGCTTCAAAAAGCCAGCTGAGCTAAATGAGGATAGCAATGGCTTTGCAAAATTAGGACAATATAGAGTTTGCTTTAACAGGTATAGTTTTCATCATCATCAAAGTTTATGGTAGGTAACCAGTTACAAAATTTTAAATCTTATAATGATGGAAGTCTGACACAGTTTTGTTTGGACTCATACAAGTTTAGGGTTGGTTTTTTGGGTTTGTTGTTTTTCTGTGTCAGAATGCACCTTTGGAATACAGCAGAGGTACGCGTATACTCCTGCTAGTCTAAGAGAAGGTGTCAGGGATGCTCAGGTAAAAGATAGAATCCCAATTTGATGCAACACAAAGGGCTGATGACTGTTTCTCAGACTGGTGTGGTCACATACGTTTCAGCTTTGTCTTAAATGATCGTGTCTCTTAATTGGAATGAGAAATTTTTCACGGCAGAGTCTTGAAAAAGATGATCCTACTGTAATTATGCATAAGTTCCTAAACACTGGGATATCGTAAATTTAGTGAATGCTCTCTGTGTTAGGAAGCAACAGTGTAAAAATTACTTGAAGAAAGTATTCCAAAAATGGTTGCTTTCAAAGGTAGATGACCTCAGATGCAGTGGCCACATCCACAGGAAATGGCATACCAGGTTTTAATGTTAGCTAACTTGTCTTGTAGACTGAGGATTTGATCAAAGCCCTACAAGACCTGGAAAACGCAGCATCAGGAGATGCAACAGTGCGGCAAAAAATTGCTTCCCTGCCTCAGGAAGTTCAAGATGTTTCATTACTGGAGAAAATTACAGGTATGAAACTGCAAGATGAATGAACATCGTCCAAAGAATAACTTAGAAATCAAAGGGGTTTTTTTTCTTTATATAATCACAATGTATGGTGGAGTGAATTCCTGCTTTTGTGTCATTGTTTTGTAGGTTTTGGGTAATTAATAGATAGCGATCCCATGGAGTAAAACTGAAGATAAAACTTAGATAGTTGCTTCCATTTTTTTTTTTTTGGCTTGGACCAGGGCTTTTGTACTTGGAGAGCATCAACAGCATTTGCAAGAATGTAAAGGAAATAGGGCCAGAATTCTCAAATGAGTGTGTTTGATGCTGAACACCTTGACTGTTAGATATTTTTGAGTTTTATCGGATTGTACTGAATACACACGTACTTCTTGATTGCTACAGAAAAGGAAGGTTGCTACCCCCATTAGTCTGTCAGTCTTAGTTTAAACGCACTTTTGCAATTGTATTTGAAAAGTGGTCTTAATGGAAGCATTTAAAGGTTGAACTGATTTGACTCTTGTTCCTGGAAGTAGTTTTAATTTAGAACTCCTTATGAACTGACACTTATTCAGTCCTTTATAATACACTCTTGCAGTGTCCAACTGTGAAGACTAGTGTGCAATTCACATGTTTGCTTGTATTGATACATTATTGATTCAGAGAAAAGAGGAATTAAAAAGTGCACACCATGTTTAAAGTGAAAACCAACTCAATTCTGAAAGTACAGCCTAAACTTTTAGTTTAATTAACCTGTTTATAGAGGCTAACTTCATAGATTTATCTCCCCCCCCATTCCCCCTCCCAAGTCATTGACATCTCTGCAAGGATGAAATGCAGTAAGACATGTTGATGTCTAAAAACCACCATTGTTGGGTTGTTAGTCCTGCCTATTTCCTTTACGTGCCCTGTGATAAGAACTCTTATTTTCCTGTCAAGCCAGAAGTGTATTTATGAATGAGATATTACTCTGTGTGTGGCTGGTGAGTTGTAGCCCCCCTATCAAAGATGAAAAGTTTTAAACTTTGTCCTCTAAATTACCCAACACTTGTGCATGTAGACAAAGAGGCAGCCGAACGTCTTTCGAAGACCGTGGACGAAGCATGCCTGTTACTAGCAGAGTACAATGGCCGTCTGGCAGCAGAGCTGGAGGACCGGCGCCAGCTGGCACGCATGCTGATCGAGTACACCCAGAATCAGAAGGATGTATTGACAGAGAAAGAGAAGAAGCTAGAAGTGAGTACTGATTACATTGGTGCCAGCAAGTCGATTGCCTCATCAAATGCTCCCGCTTGACTCCTAATCTGTATGTTTCTCTCAAGAGAAATGATTCTAGGTGTTATCTTTACATTTGGAGTAAAACAGGAGTACGAATGCGGTGTAAAAAGTCTGGAGAAGACAATCTGGTCTGATGTTCAGTCTAGTATGTTTTAATACATGTAGACATGGAAGGCCCAGAACTCAATACTTTTTAAAGAAAAATAGGCTCAAATTTCTTCAGATTTACTCTATTTTTTTTTTTAGTAAATTCCCATTTCCAAAAAGTCAACCTCCTTTTGCCATTGTTAGCTGGGTTTTTTTATTGGTTGGGGTTTTTTATTTTTCTTATGCTTAGGTGCCCCTCATCTGCTGTCCCAGCTCCTTCTTGAGAAGGGGATGCAGTTTAAACAAGATCTTCTGGTATCCATCATTTAACAGCTACTCTTACCTAGAGCTTCTGTGATGGAGTGTCAGTTGGGCTGACACCCAAAGACGATGACTTGCATTTCCTGCTGTAGCTCCCTTGAACAAGGAGGGCAGGACACTGTAAAATGAGGACTGCGCTGACTGGACATGAGCACCAGCTGCGTGTCCTGGAGTGCGGGCAGGGGCTGTGGCAGCCAGCCATTTATCCGAAATGTTCTTTCTTGGAGGAAGTTCTTTCAGCATCGCATCTTGGGACTAGTGTGGAAGTTTAATTAATGATTGTGGTTGTATGTCACTGTGCCATCTGTTAAACTGCCCCTTGGCGGCACATTAAGGGCTTCCTCTACACTGTCGGCTGCTGGTTATTATGAACAGATGTTTCTGGGTGGGACATGAGTTGCTGTAGAGGACAAAAATTTTCTGGAAGGAGACTGTGCTGTAGCAATTGTAGGCTGTGTTTACTGTCATGCCAAACCTAATCCTCTGATAGCTAGGCAACATTGTTCTGAGGTAAATTTAATTTTGAATGTTTTCTTTGTCGTGTGTGTTTATACTAGAGTTTCTCAATGTCTTGTGACTGTGAACATGTTGCTTTTCATTTTTTCCAAATCGGCCAAACAAGTGCTGATGCTGCATTCAGAATTAGTGTGGATAGTTAATAATTCTGTTAGCTTGTTTAGCTTGAATTTCTTCAAGCATAGCATCTGCCTTATGACTGAGTCATTAAAAGGCACTTTCAGACATGGATATGAGAGATGCCATAAAACCAAATCCTGTTTGGCACCTGATTTATTTGTTGAATACTGGTGGAAGTCTTGGGTCGGGTTTTTTTCCCCTTGCTGAAAGGAGGAGGACACCTGTCTAGTAGAGACATATATATATGTGTGTGTGTATATATATATAAAAATATATAAATGATAGATGTATTGATG
Source organism: Balearica regulorum gibbericeps (assembly GCF_011004875.1). Classification (NCBI taxonomy): domain Eukaryota; kingdom Metazoa; phylum Chordata; class Aves; order Gruiformes; family Gruidae; genus Balearica; species Balearica regulorum. Next base: position 8,421,693 of record NC_046199.1, read on the forward strand.
TTTACTTTTAAAAAAAGTGCAAGAAATAGGTAGAAAAATGCTGCACAGCAATGTTTTTAAAAGCCCAGAACAATCCATAAATTTGAGTCAGTTTCAGATTGTGAAATTAAGAAATTCACAATGACAACATTAAATTAAAATTTCTAATGGACTAGCCAAGATGTTGTGACAATTGTGGTGGTTTTTGTTTTGGAAAATATCCTTCTGGTAAGGAATGTTACTTGAAAATTGTCACTCTGGCAGAGGCAGAAACATAATCCTGGAAATTAAGTGGTTTGCTGGCTGAGCTACTTTGTTAATAGGAATAATCCTGGTGGTGGCAACAGGACAGGTTGTTTGCCCAATGTTAGGTGTAAACATATGCTTTAACATGTTGGAAACTAAAGAATTATCTTTTAAAATATCTGTTTAGGTTAGCATCTTTGCCATTCTGCCAAAACAAGGTGGCCTTCGTGCTGTAGAAGTGTAAAATGAGTTGCAGGAAATGCCACTCGTTAATCCTTACTTAACATGAAGGCACAATTCATATTCATGTCAAAACTCAAATTGTAACTGAGGCATATGCCCTGATTAAAGCATTCCATTGTTCTTGAGTTGTACAGGGTTAATAAATAGTGGAAGATGTTGGTTACAGATATGGCAGGCCATATCTGCTTGTCAGTTTTGTTTCAGTCTTTGATGTTCTCACAGTACCATTATTGATAAGCCTGGATTTTTCTTTGTAGTGCTAATAAGCATTTTAATAGAAGGATCTGAAATTCCTGTAGCAATTAAGAATGTATCAAAAAACCAAAACATTTACTCAGGCAAAGACTGAAATAAGAAAATAACTTAAACCAATCTGATTTTACATGTCTTCTCATTGTATGCTTTGCTCTCTCAAGGTATCTTTTCTGGAATCTTTGCTACTATTGACTGTAAGTTTTTTTTGGGTTTTTTTTTCTCTTGTGAAGTGAGTTTCCTGACTCTCAGATGAGATGGCAGTTTTAGATAGAAGATGGATTGTTTACTTCGCTATCCTAACCTAGCCAATGCTGCTGGTTGGGGAAAGGGACTTCTGATAGTAATATGACTCAGGGCTGTCTTTTAAGATATGGAAATGTCTGATTTGGAAATCACTGTGGATATGTCTTGTATTTTATTTACTCACAAAGCAAAGTCTTTCACTATGATAGCAATGAAAGTAGCTAATCTACATCTTCTGAAAAGCAGCTTGTGTGGTCTAAAGAGCTACAGTTGTTTACTAATCCTATTAGTACTATCCCTCATGAAACACAGCAAATTCTCAAAACATATACATAAACTCAGTGTATTTATGTCTAGTGGGCTAATGCTCAAGATACTTTGCAATGTCAAAACCCCAGGACACAGAGCTTTTGTCATCAGTTGCAGAAAAGCTGTTTAATTAAGGGACAATATGCTGAGAAAGGTGGTTTTGGACAGTGAATGACACTATTACACTTCAGCATTGATATAGACTGGCATGAGTAAGGATTGAAACATCATGCTAAGAAGCACTGGTAATTTGAAGGGAGAAAGCTGGCACAGAGCCAGAAGATCATAACGTATGGACAAGCTCTGCTTTTAGGGTAGCAGTTGAAAAAAATGAAAGTGTAATAATTAGGATAACTTTATGGGGGGGAGATTGTGATAATTTGATTGTAGTCTAAAAGTACTTAAAAGAATTCTACCCTCTCCTCCTAATTCTGGCAATCAGCTGCAGAGCAAAATCAGCTGAACCAAAGCTGATGCTGAACAACCTATAACAAGGCATATATTTTTAAGGGTAAATATTCCTTAGGTTAACTTACTGAAAGGAGTGGTGAATTCTGTTGTTCAACATCTGAACACTGAATTTCTTTTTAAATGGTGCTTCCTCTCAGTCAGAAATTCTGTGCTTGATACTGCAGCTGCTGTGTGATCTTCCATAGCCTGGACTGGATCAGAGTCAGCATAGGCTTTCAGAATGGGTGTCAGGAAATAAAATCCAGTTTCAGACAGACATAGAAACAAGAACTGGTGTTTCTATAAGAATGAGATAAGGTGTCTTTGTATTTCATGTGAGTACTTAACTTCCAATGAAAGTTCTCTGATTTGTGTTATTTTTGGCCATGTACAGTCAGCTGGGGAGGTTTTTTTGTCCTTCAGCACCTGAGTCTGCAGAACTTCAAGAGGAAGGATTGTCTTTTGAAGTCGGTGTACTCTTTGTGAATGCATGGCAGGCAAGTAGGAAAAAATCCAGGGAATCAATTTGTGTAAAACTGAAATGTAGAGGGGAGATATCCAGGAGAACATTTCCATGTTGGTGTACCAGGTGACTAAAATGAAGTCAACTAAATAGATGGGACTAGAAGAATCAAGTGAAAGTAGTGTTAGAAAATGGCAAATTGTGTGGAAGCTTTATGAGTATCTAAAGTAACTGCTGACAATAGAAGATTTGAAGTGGAGAGGTATTTTAATGGGGAGAAGGGGAAAAAAATAGAGGAGAATGTGCGTTTGGAGCTTCTGTTTTAATTTGCAGTCAGTGATGCTGAGTTCTTCCCCGTGCCCTCCATCTATCTTCTGTACCTGCATTTGTAAAACGTGACATGAAGAACATACTATAGTATATACATTACGTGTATATACTGCCAGTGTGTATGTGGGGGTATGTGTGTAAATGTACAATTATATTTGTTTGTTTGTATATGTGCACATATATAAAAATATAAAGAACATACTGTATTTAACATCCAGTTTAGGGGATTTTTTCTGATTGTTGTCTGCACCTGAGAAATTGTGACTCAGAATCCTGCTGAGAGCCATGGGGGTTTTTAGATGTGGGTGGTTTTTAATATTCATGGCTTCAAGGCACCTTTAATAAGGTGTTAAAGCTGTGCCCATATGAATTTGCAAATGGTCTTTGATAATGCATCTCTGAAGGATTAAGTACAATCTCACTTGAGGTTTTCTGAACTGCCCGGCACTACACATTTTCTTGAAATACAATTTAGTTCAGCAGGTTAATATGCAATTTATTGCTGTGTTGCTTCCATTGCTTAGACTTTTGTTGCATGTCACTGTTGGCATGAACAAGAGTTGAAGTTCTAGTTTTTCTGCCAGGAAACGAAAATGTTTGTACTTATCTCCTGCTACTTGTATGCACCTAGCAATGGGAACTCGGCAGCACAGGGAGGTCTCCTGCTCTGCGCTCTGGGCAGGGCAAGAAGATCCTGAACAGGAGCACCCAGACAGAGTGTGTCATGCTCAGGTCTATAAAACTGAACTGCTGATGAACATAGCAAAAAATGACTAACTGTACATCAGTATTTCCAGCTGTGAGCCAGTCGTGCCTTTGGGTGTGGGACAAGAAGGAAAGCTGTTTCATAGTGATACAATAAACTAATGTGGTGAATCTGGTTCTGTTGTGCAGTGCGTGGCTCAAGGCAACAGCTGTGTTTCTTTGCACAATATAAAAGAATTTCTTCAATTTGTAGATACTTGTAAGCATTCATAATTATAGTAATACTACAAATGAAATCATACTAAAAAATAAAAGCAAATAAAAATCATCCAATATTAATATATAATGGTTTATGTATTTTACTGAAGTGAAGCAGTATATAACTACTCTTTTGCTTAGCAATCAAAAGTATTAAAATGCTTGGAGAGGTGAATATGTAGCTGCTTGCTTGTACCCTAAATGTTGATTTTTTTCGTGAACATAATTTACACCCCTCCCAATATTTATTGTGGAAAGAATATGCTGCAAATGAAGCCAGGTTTCATTGCTGTTGTACTGTAGCAGCCTGGGCCAGCTCTGAGAAAGCTTTTAAACGTTGCAAAGGCCAGTAGATGAGGAGGTGGCATCTCCAGCAGCTGGAGAAATGCTCTGCAAAGGCCTCTGTTGCTGACCTTCCCTTGGACAACTTAGAGTTGTCCTCAGTAGAGAGGAGAGCAAGGAGACAAGTTATGGTTTCAGAGCATGTGATTGTGCCAAGAGCAGAAATGCCATCTCTGGTCAAGTGTGATGAATGATGCTTCAAAAGAAAGAAGCCTTGTCAAATTTCAAAGAGCAAGACTGAACAAATTTAAGGTATGAAAATGAACTGTAGCTCTGTAAGGAAATGTACCATTCAAGCTCTGATTCCTGGACTCCATTTTTCAGATGTGTTGTATAAAAACTCGGGCTTATTGGTTTAGTACTGCTGCAAAATAAGAAAAACCGGCTTCACCGCTAGCGTTTGGTTTTGCTTTGCTTTTGAGGTAGATTCTTCTGCACTGAACTTGTGAAGTGGAAGGCATTGCCCTGTTACCTAACTTCTTGCAGGGGCAAATTGACTCTGTGGCTGTTAAGAACCCCTCAAGGCATTTGCCACCCTGACTGCAGCGCTGCTTTTGAGTTCTGCTGCTTTTGAGTTCTGCGAGGTGCTGGCGAGTAATCTGTCCCCTTGGCACTAAACCACATGCTTCTGCAGTCAGGAGGTCAGGACACAGGTGATGTGCTGTGCAGCTGTAAGCATTTCTACCCTTTTCTCTGTGGGTTTGTGGCTGCTTTGCCGAGAGGCTGTTTCAGCGCAGTGCTGGGCTTGCACTGATTAGCCCTGCAAAGGAGGAGAGGCAGGGCAGCATTGCTGCCAGGCTTGTGCAGGTGCCTAACTGCGCCAGAGCAGGGACAGGTCTTTTTCAAGATGGCATGGCACCTCCTAGTCCAGCAAGTGTCCAGACAAACTTATTTCAGGGGACTTTGGGCTCTGGATCTAACCTCTCATTTGTGTTCCATTGAATTTGCATGGAAATAAGCAAGTTTATGGATAATTCATGTTTTGTTTCTGGTTCTTTGCTCTCTTGATTTTTGTGTGAAGGTTTGTCAGCTGCCTTCTTTTGACCAAGACTAGTCTAGTCTGTATTTCTAAGACAGTAAGGTTTTTTTACAAGACAAATTCACCTCTGTTTTGCAGACAGACTTTAAAATTTGCTTTCTGTGAGGTTTGGGTGGTTAAAACTGATGTGGAGAAAGCTGTTCTGTCCCCTCCCGCAACTGAACTGTTAGTAATTCTGCTTGGCGCACTGACCAATGCCTTCCACCACTGGGGGGGGCTTGTACAGTATGAAATACAGGATAGAATATGGGTTTAAAACTGGGCTTGTTCAAACCTGACACTTGAGAGAATGTGGAAGGAGGTGGGGTTGAAGGCAGGAGAAAAGTGCTGATACACTTGACACATTGGAGAAGGGGAAAGTTTTAACTGCTTTTGAAAAGGCCAAAAGGAATAGCCTGGCAGGACGTGGAGTGGGTACCTGTGTAGTGTGTAAACTGGGGATCTTCTGTATGCAGTTGTTCTGGAGCACAGACCTGAAATCAAACAGCAGACTTTTAAAAAAGTTATCTAACAAATTATCTATGCTAAAAAAATGTTGGCTTGTCCTGTAGGTGTGTATATACTGGAAATACTGATTAATAATCCATGCTTTCTTACATAAGAAAGAACAATCTTTGGGACACACACCCCCTTCCACACCCAAACCCAACAAACCAAAAACCCCCTTACTGTTGTAATTCTGATGTGCTGTATCTGATATTCTGTCAGGATGTAAGACAAGGGTTTACATGTGCTGTTCACATACTTGGTGAGCAGGAGCTTGTCTGTCCTTGCTTTAGAAAGTTTTCCACTTTTAGTAATTTTCTCCCAACACCCTCCATATTGGTCATTTCTTATAAATATGCTGTCATTGTGACATTCTTCTTATTCTAACATGTTTTAATCAGTATTTCTTAGATGTACTTTACATAGGCTAAGTGGCAAGCAGCAAAAGCTAAGGAAAATCAACCTGCTATATTAATGTTGTATATTTAATGTATTTAAATAGGTATTTTCCATCAGCGTATAAACATATTGCTGTTAAACCTCCCACTTCACTAAGGACCCTCTTCAAATTTATTTTGAGCCTCTGGTGCATTTTTCCCTTGAATTCTGTGGTCTTTTGCTTTCATACATCTGGCTCAAGCTACAGCATATCAAAACTGAGACTGACTGACTGCTCTTCCTATTCACTTTCTAAATTCTTATTAATGCCTAACTAGATGTTTTTCAGTAGATGCAATTGCTGTGATGACTTACAGCATGTTACTGCTTGACCCAGAACAGGAATGGAAGTGTCCAGTGCAAATTCTAAGCTAAAATAAAATGAAGTCCATGCTGTGTAATTCGACAAGGTGAACCAAGCGGTGCAGCATTCCTCAGAATGAATTTCCTGTCATGTTGATTACAGTCAGTTTTATAATGTTCAAGCAAATCTTCTTTTGAATGAAAAGCTTCCGTCAGATTCGTTCAGTGGTGTTTAATTCTGATTTTGCATTTGTTTCAAGGACTAAGTATCTAATTTACTTGGCTGCTGTGGATGTAGAATCCCACATACTGAAAGGGAATGTTGATTAGTAAAACCATTCGTGTGGCACAGTGCCAGTTTTTTCTGCATCATACTGAAAGTCCTGCTTACAGCAAAGATCTCATTATTTTGCCTAAAAAAAGGAAATGGCATCCAAATACTATTAATCTTAATGAAAGCTTACTATGCAGCGAGGCAATTAGCCAGACACATGGAGTACAAACTAAGACCTCAGAAAGCAGTGGTTTCTTTTAAGTGCCCTTCATATTTTTTCAGTTTTATAGAAGGTGGGAACCTTATGCAAAAATCTGCAAGATGCAGTTTCAAAAGCATGACATGTAAAGGGACTAAATGAAAAGCATGTTTTTTCCATAAAACCTGCTTCCAGAGTCCTGTGTTGCAGAACATGGCCACAAATCGGTTTGTGGAAAAAGAAAAGCCCCTGAGCCTGGAAGGGGGTTACGTGTCTCTGCTTATGCGTATTCCCAAGTGGAGCTGAGGTGTATCCTTGAATAGCACAAATGGCAAATCCAAATAAACGTCCCTTGCACTTCACGTGTAGGATTACATATCCCTGCTAGGTGCTTCTTCCATGTTGCAGAGGGAATTCTCTACTTTGAGTAGCAGCTGCCCAGAAGTGCCAAGCTGCCTCCAGGCTGTCTCTGATACTCTGTCTTTAGATCGTTGCCTTGTTCTTGGCTTGGTGTATCTGCCACGTGCTTCAGTTCAGTCAGCACTCCCTGGCCCAGCTTTGGTGTCCAGTCTCTCAAGTTCTTTACTGCTCTGCCATGAATCAGCACAACTTCTCGGTACCAGAGCAGATGGAAAGTGTTAAGCATGCACGAGACGGTTCTCTTAACATAGTCCGTGTTGTGTATCAAATCTGTCGGGCAAGTATTCATCTCTTCTAGGAAATCTTGGTTCCTGGATTACTCCCTTAGGGCATTGTTTTCGTTCCTGAATTTAGCGACATTTTTCCAAGTCAGAGTTTTTCATGGTTTTGGGGCTGTTGCTGCCTTTTTTCTTTTTTTTTTTCCCCTTTTTTTTCCTTTTTTGTCCTTCTAACAGGTAGGATTCAATCCTCACTGCTTTAACAAAAACTTCTGTGTGGACTAGCTAATGCCTGCATCAGCCTACTAGTAGGGTAGAATTACTTAGAATTGAACGGATTCTCAAGGTGACTTGATTTTTTTTTTCTTTGTCATCATATATATACAAAAACCTTCTGAATTTGAAAAGAGACATTTCTGATAGCTTAGTACTCCATGTAGCTCTCAATGTAGACTATCCCTAAAAATAGGGATATGTTAAGAGCAATATTTTCCTAAACATTTGAAGCTGTTAATTGTTAATCTGGGAACAGGTTGGTGCAGTTAATGTATAGAGGAATTGCTCCTAAGTCTGTATGTTTACCATAGCATAAAAACCAGAACCGAAGTATGGTTTGCATACATCTTAGTGGTTCTTCATTTGTCAGTGTGTTTTCTCAGGGCTGGGCTATCAAGCAAGGCATTGCAAAAATTTTCACTCCTCTAAATAGTTGTATCAGGAAAGAAATACTGTTTGGATCTATACGATTGTAATAGTCACACAAATTGTCTTCAGATAAAAAAACCATAGTGTCCTAGTCCTAATTGTAGGAAGTAGCGTATCCTGGTGGTCCTGTCCGTTTTGCCCTGCACATAGCAGGACATTAATCTTCCGTGGAGGCAGATGTTGCCTTGTACCTGTTTTTACAGAATTCTTGCGCAATTCAAGCAGTGTTTGACATCTTTTCTTGGCTTATGCTTGGAATTTGCATCTTCTACCCCATTTATCAGACTTGGAGGACTTGCCAGATGCCTTGCCCTTGTTGATTTCTTTCCTATCTTAAGTAAGAATTACTACAGAAAAAAAAAAATTGCCAATATTCACTCTTGACAGTGTTTGGCATTCTTGAGAAAGCGCTGCCCTTTCTTTCCTGGCTTAGTACCCATCACTTCCTGACAATGTCCTGAATTGTGATTTTTTTTTTTTTTTTTTAATTTTTCTTTAAGACAATCTTCTGAGGGGGAAAAAAAAGTAGTTTCTGACTCCAGCGTGTTCCACCTTCTATCTGTAAGCATTTGGAATGCAATAATACAAGAAATTTTTTTGCTGTCCATATCCCATATGTGCAGGAGCTGGTGGTCTGCTGCCTCCCTGCCTCTCATTAATCATGACCTGCCAGCCTTGAGCAGAGCACTCCATTTACCATTTCTCTCTTTCCCCAGTGTTAGTTTCTATGTTCTCTTGGAGAAGTATGCCAAAATCTGGGGGTTTTTCTGTTTCTGTTCTCTGTCATCATAACGTGACTTTCTTGAATTGTTTCTGTATTTAAGTATTTTCCAAAATATTATGGCTGGGGATGTGGGATACATTCTTATTTTGATCCTGATTCTTTGTCGTCCATTAAAACAAAACCAAACCTTGCAATTCTAAATGAATGGGCACACCTTCTCCTGAGTTTGGGTTTTTTTTGGTTGCTGTTCTCCTGTAGGCTTGTGAACAGTACTCTCTAGTTTATGAAGCTTGTAGAGCTTTGTGTGAACGTAATTATTTCAGGATATATCCCATGTACATTAACAGAAGTGTTTGGCTATTGCGGTATGTTAACTCACTGAGCCTTGTAAAAGGATTTAAGTTTGGAATAGGCTGTTAAAGGACATTCTTATTTGGTGCTGCCAGGAAATTTATGGAATATATTTATATAGTCATTCCATGTGTTGGAGTATTCAGAGTTGCAATCGACTGCTGCTCTCAGTATTCTAATTCAAAGTAATGAAACATGAAGAGAGTAAACTCATTGCTTGTAACCCTGCAGGGACTGCTCTGCTTTGATGTTTGGAGAAGGTGAAGAGAATTTCCATCACTGAGAAGGTTAGAAAGATTGGATTAAAGTTGCAAATTCCTCAGAAAGATGTTTTGATTAAATGTGTGCCTAGTTTTATTTGATCTTCAAAGATAAACTTCTGTTCTCTTTGCCAAGTAATTAAGAAATGAGAAGTTAGTATTACAACTGTTTGTATTGATGCCTATTTTGTATTCTTTTTCTTAAGCTCATTGTTTCCTGGATTCTGGAGATGCCATGAAAAATATGCTGTGTGTAGTTGGGTAAAGACTGGTACATTCCAAAAGAAATTATGTGATACTGTTTTTTAATTACTTAAATAGCTGTTTTCTGTGATTGTTACATCAATGTTTAGAATAACAAGCCTTCTGAAAATTATATAAATATCTTTAATTGAGCTTATGTATTAGATAACTTGAGTATGTGTTGATCTGCTCTTAAATGGCCTCTAAATGTAACTTCACAAGGTACGGTTCGTTCTTTCATTTTCAGGAACCAAACTCTTCCTCTGTCTTCTCATTATGCGTTACTAGTCACTGTCATCTGATGTCTCGTAGATGGTGGAGATTTCTGAAGATGGATAAATATTTCTTACTGGAGTTTCAATGCTCAATCCAGACCTTATTTGTGGAAAAATTACTTGCAAGTTTCCTCTTCAGGGACTTTTTAACTTACTGCTTTTCTCACTTTGTAATAAAATTCTGAAAATTTTAGTGTCTATTTTGCTTGGTTTCAATCTAGTGTGGATGTGTCTTTCTCTGATTTACGTTTAGTGATCATACGCATACTTTTGTAGTGGTGTTTGCTAATGTGCCAGTCAAGTGCTGCAGCTGCTATGCTTGCTAACATGAGTTGTCTGAACTCATAGAGGAGACCCAATTTCACAACCAAAACTTGGTTTTGATTTCATGACTTGAAAGGGAGCACTGGATCACCTAAATATCCAAAATTGATCAAGCAGGGGGGCAGGAAAAAAAAAAAAAGGCATTTTAGCTGCATAGTAATACCGATTACTGTGTCAGAGTAGTGGCACTTCCCTCAAACACTCTACCAGGCCCCAGTGGGTGCAGATGTGGGGGCATTTTATATAGCTTCTGTTAAAATAGCACAGGGCAGGAGTAGTGGGTTTGGGATGCCAAAGCCTGTGGCCTTCCTGTTGATACCAGGCTGTGAATTTGGGTGCAGATGACAGGGTCTGCAGTCATGCCAGCAGTTGCTCAGAGAATGAGTACCTTGCCACCTTCTCCCAGAATCCTCACCTGGAAAATAAATACTCCTAGCTTAAGTAAAAGCACTGTTAATTAACCTGTGCTTAATCTTCATTCTCTTCTCTTTTTCCCTCAGGAATATAAACAGAAGCTTGCTCGGGTAACCCAGGTCCGCAAGGAACTGAAATCTCACATCCAGAGCCTTCCAGATTTGTCACTGCTGCCCAACGTCACAGGAGGTCTGGCACCTCTGCCGTCTGCTGGTGACCTGTTTTCAACAGACTAGAATAAATGGTGTCTCCCAGTTTCCAATATTACCAGCGGAAATAAGAAGACTGGTGGTGACTGGAAATCCAGTCTTCCAAGATCTACAGTAGGAAGGAACTTGCAGACCCTGCTTTCAACCTCTTGGCTGCTCATGCTCACCCTCTCTCTGTGTACACCGGCTCATGTTGAGGGGAGGAAAAAAAAAAGCGAGTTTTTGTGAGCTCTAAAGGGAGTGGGGATACTCCATATAGGCAAACTTTTCTCATCTTTTTCCATACTCTTTAGTTGCTGTTTGCTCTTAGCACTTGTTACCCCCACAAAAGTAATGAGAATCATGTACATACATACCTACAAAATTTTCAAAGAAAGGTTGACCATATAGCATTTTTTCTCTGTAAAAGTACCATATTATTTCTGAAGAAGTCTTGTCTGTTTTAGTTGGGTTTCTGAACCTCATTTCTGAGAGCAGTAGAGTGGCTAGAGGGCTTTGGAGGGGGGGGTGTATATGCAGGCTCTGTACCATGTCAGCATAAGAAGGCATCTACTGAGCAATGGTACAGAGAAATATTTTTCTTAAATCTACAGTTCCTCATTCTGTTGGGGGACTGACATGAAGATAGTTCCTGTCGGGCATGTGCATAAGTTAAAACTTACCACAGGCAATAAAAATAACCAGCTTTTCTTTGTGAATGAGAGAGCTTCCTAATTTACACTCTGCTGAGCAATGCAGAACTGGATATTACCTAAATGAGAGTGGAAGTAAATTTTGTTCTAGCTACCTTAGATTTATACCACATTTTCCCTCTTTTTTTTATACAAAATTAGATGATCACAGAAGCTTTGGTTTAACAAACTGAGAGGTTGGAATGGTGTATTGCAACTGGTGATACTCCAGTGACGGGCACTGCCTGATCTACTCTGAGGATGGTTACGTTGAAAATACTATTCTATAAATTCTCTCCATAGCTTTAGTGAAGATATTTCATGAACAGAAGTTAAATGTGGTATAAATATTTATTTATATAGAAATAGACCCATATATATGCACATATCCTGTATGCACATGTACCATGTCCATGCATGTAGATATTAGAAGGATGTACTTAATTTTGTGTCACAGATTATTGTGAGTTGATTTTTATAATTGGGAAAAGTTTAAAAAAAAAAAAAGACAAATTTAAAATACTCTTAATTAATAATTCCTTTATGTTCCTAGCTAATGTTTTAGCTGCCACAGATGTAGTTACATTTCAGTTTGTGTGTTAGGTCTAACAAGCTGGACTCTGATCACTGAAAACCATTCCAATTTAGATAACAATTCTGTTTAAATTTGGCACCTCTCACTATAAAACATTTTAAGTTTCTGGAAACACTTGATCTGATAATACAGGTTTTGTAACACAGAGGCTGAAATTAGTTGAAGTGACGTGCTGTGTTTGTGCCTCCCTATAGTCTTAAGCTGCTGTTGTCAAAGACATGAGAGGAAACCTACAGAAGTGCAAAGCTTGTTCTGCGTCCTCATTAATTTATTTTACAGGGTATTCAGTAGCCTATTCAGCATTCAGTTAAAACAAATAATACAGCATTTTTTGGTCATTAAGTTGTTAAGAAGCTCGTGTCCTTTTCTTACTGACACTTCATTTTGTCCGTTGTTTGGTTGGTTTTGTTTGGTTTTTTTTAAACTCTTTGCATCCTTACTGCCCAGCCAAGAAATGTGTTTTTAGTTTACAGGAAATTTTTCAGTGGCAGAACCATTCTTTCCATGACTTGGTTTGATTGTACAGCCTTTTATGGTCCAAACATTATTTAGATAAAGCACTGTACATTCTCTCTGCTTTTGCCAAAAATGAAAAACAAAAGAAAACCCCACCAAACCTCGAAAACCCAAACCAAAATACTCATTTCTATCCTGTCTCAGCTCAGAGTTACCCTGAGGCTGTTTTAACCAATAATTATTTTGACCATTGATTGAATGTGTATCCATTATAGGACAAAAAAGCTGTCATAAAAACAATTATGTAGACAAATGTGTTGACATCTCACGCTGTTGTTTTGGGCAGATCTGTGAGAGTTGTATGTCTTTTTTTTTTTTTTAATTGAAATGTTTTGATTTATTTTTTTTTCCAAATATATGTGTGTGTTTTATTTTGCTTAATTTAAGTGAAGTCTTGTGGGTTTTAATTTTATTTGTTTTACTTTTTGGGCAAAGGGCATCTGGTGAACTGGGTGACAGTCTCTCAAGGTTAAACAGATTTCCCCAAGGTGTGTCTTTTTTTAACAAAAGCTTAAATCTGTATATGAATTGATTTAGCAATTAATTTAGACATATAGGCTGCCATTTGTGACAGCAGTATATTCTGAAATGTCTCATAGATATCTATTTTTGAATAAAGAGGGTGTCGTTGAATAGTAGTGGTTTTACTTCCCCCCCCCCCCCCCCGGGGTTTTGCTTTGGTTTTTTTGCCCTCTAAAATCAGAGGCAGTGACTGCTGAAGGGTCCTTATGTTAGAGTTTGGAGGTGCAGAGTGTCATTTGAGTCTAACAGTCATGCTTTCTGACAGCTTCTAAGCCAAATCAATATGCAGCTTTCTCAGGTGATTACTGCAACAAACAAAAATAAAATACGTTTCCCTGCACTAACCTCTGATTTGAGGGGCAGAAGACTAGCTGCTTAATTCGTGAATGAATTTAGGTTATATGGAGGACATGTAAATAATTATTCTTAAAAAGATCCAAAGAAACAAAAGCTGGAAGCCAGGAAACTGGCTTTCCCATACAAGCATCAAGAGCTGCTGTTCCCGCAGGATTTGTGATGCTGCGTAGTCAGAGCCTTTCTGCTTTAGAGGAGGGGGGTCTTTCTGTCTTATGGGGTGTTAATTCTCTTGGAAGGTTTGGGGGGCTCAGGGATTCTTCATTCCAATTAACTACTCTACAATGATCTCTGTGGGCAAACTTAGTAATTGTTTCATACGCCTTGGAGAGTGTCTGTAAAGCTGCTTACGTTTTGATACCAATTTATAAATCTTCCATTAAAGAGACTGTATTTAGTACTACTTTCATAAAAGGCTTGCAGAAGTTTGATATGCAGCTTTCTGCAAGTAGGAGGGAGTCTGATGTGATTCCTTCCAGTTAAAAGCCACTTTTGTATCATGTTTGTAGGAGCTAGGGAGGTTTTCAAAGACATAAAATGCGTCTGGGTACTGGATGTCCTTTCTTGCCTTTGAGAATCTTTTTTTTTTTTTTTTAAGAACAGAAACAACTGGCTCTAAAAATATATGACTGTTATGCAGCTTTCTATGCAGTTAACTACTTCAGTGCACTGGGGTGTGCTCCCCCACTCGCCAGGTACTGCTGTATAACAAACTGATGTTGGCTTACGTGTCTGTAGAAGGTGAGACCTCGATCCTAGTTAGTGAATGCTTCGGTCTGTAAGATCACAGGTTATAATGGTGATAAAGCAAGGCTAGCATAGCCTCAGAGTGGCTGGTCAGTTCTTAACTGTATGTACATTTATCTTTAAGATTAGATAGAAAAAGCTTAAAATGTACCTTGTGCTGCCTGGAAAAAAAGGGACTTTGTAAAACATTTGAATGAAACATCGCCATAGATGCCGAAGTGAGACTGGAACACTCCAGTAACTTCACTTGCTGTTGGGGGGGTGCCGCTGGCATCAGCTGCCTTTTTTCCTGTGTGTGCTTTGCAATGGTTTGGAAGGTTGAGGCCCACCAAGCTTCCTAGGGCTGGTCATATTTTGGAGATGTTTGAATGAGCCAGAAGAATTGGGAAGCCTTGGGAGGTTCAGCATTGCTGCAGTGCAAAGATAAAAGCTTTTGTGTTAGCACTGAAAGTATTATTTTTGTACCATCTTAGAAAGTAAATTCTTGTCTCCGTAGGCAAGTAAAACAAAAGTGAAACTTGAATCAGTGGTTTGTAAAGCAGAAGGATAAAAATGTACCCGTTAAAATATGGCAAGTAAAGAGTCTCAATGTACAGGAAATACCAGGGGTGGTTTCCCAGAGCAGGAGGCTGGGGGAAGGACGATGGGGAGGGTTGGACAAAGAATCCAAGTTTGATTTTTTTTAAATACCTGCAGGCTTGGGTCTCATGGCTTTATGCTGGCTGCGAGAGGATCTAGGGCACGCAGGGGATGGCATCCACGCCGAGCCTGCGGGGAGGCTCAGGGCTTCCCTCGCAAGTCCAGGAAGCAAATAAGCTGCTTTAAGGGATTATATTGTGAAAAGCAAGGTCTCGTGGTAAGAGGATTGAAAGGAGGTGGGTGTGAATGACAACATAAATATCTTTGTGTCTTCTAGAGGGGCGCTGCAGCCTTTCCCTTCTCCTTCCTTCCTTCCTCTTTTTCCACTTGCAGGAATTGTGCAGAAAGTCAGCTGGAAGGCAACAATAGGTAGAAAATTTGTTTCTTTATTTGTATTTTCAGTAGGGGCTTCACATGGCACCATTTAGCAACGAGTTCAATAAAGGCTAATACCATACCAAGCCTCCGCATATGCTGGAGCAGATGAAACTTCATGGTGATGCTGGTCCAGAATGCAGGATGCTTTTAATGCAGGAGCATCCGAGGCCCTTATGGAGGGATCAGCGCTCCTGGCTGTAAAATGCCCTGCACAGGTAGGCAGCACGGCGATGCGAGGGGCGGGATACGAGGCGTGGAGGCAGGCTTCACCCAGGGGGACAGGGGCAGCGCGGGGAATATGCCCTGCATCCCGTGCTTGGCATCCCCTCGTTCCTGTTATTAACTGCCCGGCTTCTGCCCTGTGAATCAATGAAGCGGCCGTTCCAGTGAGATGATGGGACATCTGCCACTAATTGCCACAGCAGATGAGAATCATCTACTCTGCTGCAGTCATCAAATACCAGTTTTGAGATATTTTGTTTGCTGTCCAGGGAATGGAGGCTAAAGCGTGTATTAAAATAGGACACCCAGCTATTTTCTCCCTGCGTCTGCTTCATGTATTTTCTGGCACAGAGCTAACTATGAAACACTTTTCTTCACCTAAAACTGTGTGTCTTCGCAGTTTTTGTGGTGCTCTGGGGTGAGGGAAGCTTACTATTTGTCTTGGGAGATTGAGTAGCTTCAGATAGGTCTTTTCTTTGGTTTTGATCAGCCACACTCCTGGCAGCAGTGGGGAAAACCCCAAATCTCCCCAACCTTCCCCTCGGCTGTGTTGCTGTGGCTATTCTGGGCTTTGTGGAGGAATCTGCCGGTGAAGCGCTGCAGATAACCCTCCCTGTGTGCGGCACCTGCAGTGGCAGAAGCTGCTGGGGCCACTTCTCTTCCATCCCCCAGCAGGTAGGGAGCCAGCCGGGGAGCGGACAGGGAGGTTCCGTGGGACCAGCCAGCGTGGGTTCCAGAGAGGGAGATGTTCGCTTAAGGTAAGCGATCACTTTGGGCACAGAAATACCCACGGAGCACGCAGCAGCCTGAGGAGCAGGCATTTTGCAGCCCCATCAATCCTGGACCCTTAAAAGTGGTTGCAAATACATGTTACTTTCTCAGAGTTTTCCTCTGCTCGGGGACTCAGTGTGGTATCGCAGCCTGGCTGGGTCACTGCGGTCCAGTGTTGTGCTGCTGCTGACATGAGTCAGTGTGAGAACTAATAATAAATCATAAGCAGATTTAGGGTCTTGTCTTTTCTTTCTGGGAAAACACAAGCAGCTGACCGAAAGCGCATCTGCGCCTGGCTGGCTCTCACCAGTCCCCTTACTGGTTTGTCTGTGTGAGTCCAGCCCGGGCAGGACGGGGACCTGCCCTGTGGAGTGGAGGAGAGTCCAGACCGAAACCACATGGCTGGGCTTGTGGGCTGCTCTCTCCTGGGAGCTGTGTAACGGGTTCAGGCAGGCACAGAAAGGCTGTTTGAGTTGTAACTCTACTTGACGGCCAAGCCAAAAGCAGTTCTTGCCATCTGGGGTTTATTATGTGGGTTTTTTTGTCTTGCTGCTTGCTGGTGCCTCAGGTGTCCCGTTGGTTGGGTGAGTGTAAAAACGCATCTGTGTTTGTGGAGGAGAAGGGAGAGCTTTGGAGAGGCGGTGGGATTTGAAAATCCCATGGAATTGTACTTGTGCGTGCTCTGATTTATGGTAGTTTGTTCTAGTCTCAATGCATCAATGAAGGTAAGTTAAAGGTCCTCAAGTCTAAAATGAGTTTACAGTCACTTCTTGGCAAGTCAGCATCTCTGGTGAGCTGAGATGTATTAATAACCTCTCCTCTAAACGTAAATAGTCTCACATTGCTTTGGCACTTGGGCTGATGCTGAATTACAAATTCTCTCATGCAATGGATGCTGTAAATATTTAATTTATAATTTATTGCTTGCACAGCAAGAGTGCCAAAAAGTCTCATGGATGAGGCACAGTACAGCATTCAGGGATCCAGGGATGTGCGCAGGGAAGCTGCCCCTAGGCTATGGCAGCCGACGGTGCCTGTTCTTCCCCGGGAATGGCACCGCGGTGGCTGTGGGACCGGTCACACTGTTGCCACAGTCCTTGAAGGACAGCTAAGATGGTGCGTGGGGCAAACACCATTGGGCTTGATGGTGGTACCTTAAGTAATTCGTTAAGCTCTGCAAACACTCTGGAAGGGGGGGTGGTTGCTGGATAATGGGGGAGAAACCAGCCCCAAAGAGAGCCAAACCATAAATACACCATTTGGAGTATCTTACGAGCTCGTTTCTCGTCAAAGCAGCCTTGCTCTGCCGAGCTTCAGATGGATGGGAGTGACCTTCAGAAATAGCTGTGCTAATGTTTATTTTATCAGGACCCAGCTTCGAACCAGAGGAGCTGCCGGTTATTTTTAAACCAGGCATTGAGCAGCTTGAAGCCTGGCTCAGCAGACCTCTGTGTAACAAATGCTCTTTAAAGTAAGGCTGTGCATCATCGCTGGCTCTGAGGAATGTTCCTGACAAGGGAAGGCAGCGCTGGGTTCGTGCTGTTAACTCCTTCGGGCACCGCTGCTCCTTTGGGGCCATCTGTGCTCTTGGGACTTGTGTCTCGGGGGCTGGTGCTGCCAGAGCTGGGGGCCGGTGCGATCCCCACCGCTCACCCTCCCGGCTGCAGGAGGAGAGAATCCCCATCTCTCCTGGAGCCCCTGTCCGATTCCCACCCGCAGGGTGAGCACTCTTGGGTTCTGTCCCTCGGGAGAGTTGCTCGTGGCAGCTCCTCAGCCCTCCCGGGGCTGGATCCTTCCTCCCCACCTGCCCCAGTGAGCGGCGGCACCAGCAGCCCCCCCCCCCCCCCCCCCGGCCCTGCAGTAGGCTGGTCCCAGCTGCATTTTCTGCTTGCATTTGAGAAAAGCAGGATGGAGAGATGTGGAATAACGGAGATGTGGTGATTAAACCCCCACAAGGTAAAGGGATCACGTGGCCATCCTGGAGGGTTGTCTTGAAAGATTTTGGTGGCCAAATAATCCGCTGCTGTGCATGAAGCCGGAGCCTGGCAGTGCCCACCCCAGACCCCCGCCTGGAGCAGGCGCCGAGGCTGCTGCTTGTCCCCGGGCTGGGATGGAGCACAGGCAGCGCCTGCCAGTCCCCCCTTGGGGCAAGCAGAGCCAGGGCGCTGGGATGTCTGGCTGCGACCCCCTGCCAGGCTTGGGAGAGGTGAGCAGCTGTGTCTGGAACACTGTACATGGAGATTTTATCTGATCTTAAACAGAACATGAAGCTAGAGGACAGGTTGTCCTGGGTAGGAAATGCTCCCGGCTCCCCATCCACCCCAGATCTCCGGGGACAGGAGAGCCTGGCAGCTGCTGGTGGTGTCGGGGTGACTTTGGGACCAGTCGGGCACAAGCTCACTGAGCAGGGTCGCCTTGTGCTACAGACTGTCCCCCAGGTCGGATGGTCGGAGGCTGGGCCAGACACATCCCCTCTGCCTGGGGCTGCTGTGGATGTGGGAAAACTTGGCTGCAGCGGTGACCACCAGTTCTGTCGTGGTTTTTCTGGTGTTTGTTTAACAGGGGCAGGGAGGTTCCCACGATGTTTGTGGGGGAAAAAGCAGGAGGGTTGTGTTCTGGTGTGGGAAGCAGTGCCTTGACCTCTGTTCCAGGCTTGAGACAAATCCCTGTTCTCCTCCTGCACCCCTGTGCTCAGCCACCCCTTTCCCCTCGCCCCCAGGCTGGGTTTCTCGTGCCCCCCACAGCCGTGCTTTGACGGATGGCCCACGCTTTTTCCGGCCACACTGGGAGCTGCCGCTGGCTGCCCCGATGAGAGCCTGGGCGTGCAAAGTCTGTTCGTTTAATTTCCTGTACGGGTTTTCTCTCCTGTCATGGCGCTGGGCCATTCCTGCTATGGGAGAAATGCACCAGGAATGCACGGCTTCTGCATTAGCTTCAGGGGCCGCTGCACTCCCTGGGAGGCTGAGCACGGTTTTACCCTGTGCCGTGGGTGCTGCCGAGTTGTGCTGTGGGACCGGGAGAGCCGTGGGGGTCACCGCGGGGCCCCGCGCTGGCTCTTTCTGGCTACAACCATCCTTGGAGAGGATGCTCAAGAGAAGTCAGGTCTGGCTTTAAAAGTGAAAAATAGAGTTTTTATTCAGTGCTTGCATAGTTAGTTCATGTCAAGGTAACATCCTGTCCCTCGCTACACAGTGTTTGCAGCAGCAGGAACGGTTATTAAAGCGAATACCTTGTTTTACCTATGCATTAAGGTTATATGTAGTATGTATTTATAGGGCTATAAATAGATTTGTTATACATATGGCATATAAACAGCTTTGTGCTCACAGTATACAATCTTTTATCTACCGTATTGCATTCAGAGAATTGTAATGGCATGTGTGAGCAGGCTGAGGTGCAGTCAGTGCTGGAGAAGGTGGTGGTTCTGTTTGGTTTATGAAATCTGCTCTGCAGCCCGGGGCTGTCAGCACTGCAGAAAGAGGAGGGGGGTGTCCACTGCCCAGCTCTGCTGGGCTGGGGGGGCTCTGGGGGGCTCTGCTGCGCCCAGGCAGGGCGACAAGCAGGACAGGGACGTTTCCACCCCATGGGGTGAGGGAAAGGTGGTGAAACAAGTGGCTGCACAGGGAGCCCCCAAACACCCCCGGCCCCTCTCTCTTGTCCCCACTCCCATTGCTTCTCCTCCTGCAGCACCGAGCGCTCCCAGAGAGGAGCGCAGCACCGCGGCTGCCATGTCAGGGTCGGGCTGGGCTTTGGCAGTTGTCCTTCCATGTGCTGCTGGGACCGTCTTGGGCTAAAGCGAGTGGGGGGCCAGGAAGCCCCCAAGCAAGAGGGGAGGCAGGGTCGGGGGGGGGGGCTGCTATGGCCGCTTACTTGGGCTGGGGCGCGATGATGACATTGCGGTAGCCCTTCACCCCTGTCAGCTTGTCACTCTCGAAGTCCACCATCAGCTTGTGCAGCCCTGCCTGGTGCGGCACGAAATCCAGCCTGAACTTGGCCTCTGCCTGTGGCTCCATGGGCTCCTCGCTGGGGGAAGGCAGGGGGTCAGCGGGGCAGCCCCTCTCCCTCCCAGCGATCTGTCACCCTCCCCGTGCTCGCAGTGCCACAGGGCGGTACAGGGACCCCCCTGTGGCGAGACTGAATCCCCTTCCCCAGCAAGGCATGGGACAGAGATGCTCTGAGCCCCCGTGCCCCGCAGGGACCGGTGCAGCCCCAGCTCCCCCTGCCCATAGCAGAGCCAGGCCAGGGGGCTGCCCTCCCTGGGGGGCTCCAGGCACAAAAATTCACCCTCACCCCATTCCCAACGGCCCAGCCAAGTGAAGGGAGGAAAAGCTCTTACAGCTCCTTGATCTGCTGCCCATCAGTGAGGCCGGCGCCCTCCACCACGAACACGCAGTTGCTCAGGGGGACTGCGAGGGGGTTCACCAGGCTGATTTCTGCCACCAGCTTCCGCTTCTGCATCGGCTCTCCTAAAATCTGTAAGCAGGCGGAGTCAGACCCCCAGCACCACCATGCCTGGGGGCCGTGGTGCTCCCCCTGCCAAGGCAGGTCCCTGGGGATGCAGGTCCTCAGGGATGCTGCCCAAGCCCCACTGTGGTGGGGCTGCTCCAGCCCCAAGGCTCACGTCTCTGAGACCAACCCCCCAAGGTGATTGCAGCAATCCCCTGTGAATAGAGGTGTCCCCCCAAAACCTGTCTGGGACAGAGTAGCTGAGCCCTTACCCTGATCTTGATCTCTGGATTCTGGATGTAGACATCCCTGACGGCCACGATGATGTTGCCGGTCTGGTACTCGGTCAAGAGAGCCACCACCTTGATGAGGTTGTCCTGGGTCAGGTTCTCCCCGTACTTCTCGTATAGGACACGCAAGGGCACTCTCTCCTCTGGAAGGGGAAGCAGAGTGGGGTCAGGGCTCAGCCGCTTCCCAACCCAGTGCCCATGGCCCCATGCTGGCACCTATTTGGCCTGGGCTCCCCAGGAGCTTCTCCAGGCACCTTGCGAGGGTGGGAAAGTCTTGGGGGAGCTGGGGGCCCCTTGGCACTGGGCAAACCCCTCTGAGGAAGGGGCACTGCAGGGAGGGCAGGCACCGCGAGCTGCCGGCTCGAGCACCCGTGAGCAAGCCTGTGCTGGGGGGTGTGTTGCCTAACTGCTCCCTGAGAAAACTGGTTATATTTAGCTGTCATCTACCCTTAGATCTCCAGTATTTCCCAAACGAGCCACAGACAACTGCAGCCGGTCGCCATGTGCCCAGCTGGGTCCTCTGGGTGCTGCCAGGGTGCTGGGTGCCAGTGCTGGCTCCCGCCTGTGCAGGGAAGCAGGGCTGCGAGCGCCCGGCTCAGGGAGGGACGTTGCAGCCTGGCCGGGGCTCTGACACCAGGTGCCAGAAGTGACGTTCTGGGGAGGGGAAGGAGCCACGTGCCAGGGCAGGACCCCGGGGACGTGCCTGCGCTGGGGCTCCAGAGGGGCTTCGCCAACCCTTACAGCCGGTGCTGGCGGCGTGAGACAGCCCTGCTCCCTGGCAGCTGGCCTCGCTCAGCTCTGAGCACTGTTTATCCTAAAGCCCTTTGGGGACTGGGCTGTCTTGTGCTGAGGGGGGAAGGAGGCTGAAGACAACCAGCTGCAGAGCCGCCCTGGGGAAGGACCCTGGAGAGGCCGTGGCCGCTGGAACCGAAGTCTGGGGCCGGACATGAAGTGCTGGAGCATCGGCTGAGGGGAGAGGGACGGGCTCAGCGCTGCTCCGGCTGGGCTCCCGGCACCGGCACGGAGCGCAGGGGTTCCCTACAGGGTGCAATTTGGGGAGTCCCAAGGCCTATATTCCCAGGCAGGAGCTGGGGGGGGGAGAAGCTTCAGGAGCTCGTAATTAAAGCCTCAGAGAAAATGATGCTGGATGGGCCAGCGGGGCTCCTCCAGCGGGCTGGGCAACGCGCAGCCCCCGCTGTCCCCGTCCAGGGAGGCTCCAGAGCAGCTCTGTGGGCGCTGGTACCCGCTGGTACCACCACCACCAAGAGGGGTTGCAAGTGTGAGCAAAGGCAGTGTCCCGCTTCCCTTCGTCGGTGAGAGCGGGCACGTTCGTTAGTCCCTTAATGCGGCTCAACAAATAGCAGAGAGCTGACTGCTGCATTTGTTACGGGCCCCGTTAGAAGAGCAGATCTTGGCGTAGATTAAAAATTAGGCTGTTCCAGGACAGCAGATGTATTAAGTTTTCCATGCCCTAAAGGGTCTACAGAAAACTGACATAAATCAAAACTTTTGTTTAATTACCAGGCAGTAATGCTAAGTTGTAACAAAAACAAACAAAGGTTCAGCAGGCCCGTGCCAGGACAGCTCTGTGGCAAAACGCTGCGAGACATCGCGCCCGCCCAAGGAGGAAACGCCAAGAGCTTCAGCGCTGCTGCGACCAGCCTGGGACCGTGCTATCGGAGCTGACCTGGGGTCAGTCCCGTTCTCCCTGCCTGTGGAAAAATCCTGCTGGAGACGCCAACCTAGCCCAGCTCCGGCTGGCAAAGCAGAGGCGTACAGAAGAGCAAGAGAGGGATGCAGATGAGTGCAGCAGAGCACCCTGGGACGAGAACCCTGTGATGTGCACAGCTTGCTCCCTCGGCATGATGGATGCAACGGCTGTAACTTTTGTCCCGCTCTAAATGCGTTTCCAGCCCCCTGCCTGAGCAATGCTCCTTATCGCTTCATCAAAGATTAAAAATCCGCAGTGGCAGACAAATAAGGATGAAGCCCTGAAGGAGGCATTGCTCACCCAAGCAGCCTTGTGACAGAGCTGCAGCTCATGTGAGCCCTCGCCTGCCGAGATGGTTGCGACACTGCACAGGTGGCACAGGGCTGCCGGATGGATCAACACACCAGCTCTGGGTGCTGGCTGTCCCTGCCACCCAGGCCATGCTTTAATGCTGCTGTTATTCCACGGGATTAAACAGAAACCTCTGATTGCCGCCCTACGCCAGCCTGGAGCGTGCTGACCTGACAAACTGGAGGCGGTGGTACAGCCAGAGGGGATACAAGCAGAGGGGATACCATCATGCCTGCAGCGCCGGCAGTGCTCGTGCCAGGCTGGAGAAGCAAGGAGGGGAAGGCTGAAAGCAAAACCCTTGGCTCACATCATGTTTTCAGGAAGGGTGGTCTTGAGTGAGTTGGTCCTGACCCTTCCTATTGGTCCCAGCTCCCTGCCCTGACCCCCTGTTGGAACGTGCCCAGCACTCAGTGCTCTTGGCTGTTGTGTGGCGGCTGCGACCAGGGCTTTCCCCTCTGGAAAGCTGTTGATGCAGAGCCCAAACCCGGGGGTGGTGGCTCCCTCCCGCTGGCTGCGAGGGCTGCCCCAGCCCGTGGCCAGGCACGGCAGCGCTCTGCCTGGGGTACCCATCCCTGGCCCCCACCCCAGCACCGCAGCCTCACTGCAGACCCCCAAGATGCAGCTGAACACGGGGAAAATTGCTGACCTGACCCCAGCCCTCACCAAAGCATCCTCACCTCGCTGCCAGCAGGTCTCTTACCTGCCTGGGGTGCGAGGGTGACGTTCAGCAGGTCCTTCATGCCACACTGGGGCCCGACGGTGCCGTTGTAGCTGGCAGTTCGAGCACACAGCATGAGCCTGCAGACTCGCTCTGCGTCTGTGTTGTTGCTGATGACGGCGAAGACATCAAAGTCGCAGCCGTTGTTTGCGCCCTCCGACAGCTTGATCTTGAGGTGCAGCCCCTCATCCTCCTCCCTGAGAGAGCTCTGCTCATGCTCTGCCTTCGCAAACACTTCTCTCTCCTTTTCAGACCCTGCGGTGCATGGAAAACCACGGTTCCCAGTGGGTACAGGGAGGGCATGGTCTGGGCTGCTTTGCCCTGATCCCTGGAGCCCTCCTGGTGCGTTAATTAATCATTCCCCCACTCTGTTTCCCAACAGCCGACCCCCTGTAGCGTCTCTGCCCCCGCTGCTGCCCCGTACCCTCCGGGTACTTGTAGGTATGGGTGATGTCCTCCCTGCTGTCCTTGCCCACACTCTTGGTGCTGATGTTCTTCCCCACGACCGAGGAGTGGGTGCTCTTCTTCTGCGACCCATCGTGCTGCACCACCCAGTACACCACGTCGGCGTTGACCTCCGCGAAGATGAAGGGGATGTCGTACTTCATCTGCAGGTCGCCTTCCTTGATGGCTCTGACGGGGGCCGGCCCGCAGCAGAAAACCCCTGCAGGGAGCGGAGCCGCCATCACCGCTCGGGGTTTGACCACCACAGGGGCAAGACACGGTTGTGGTGGGGGAAGATGCTGCTGTGGCAGGGGCGCGGGGTGGGACGGAGTCCCTGCACAGCGCACGCTGTACCTTCGCTCTTCTCCTGGGGTGTCGGGTCCAGCGCCTGCCACCCATCGTAGCCGGGTGCCAGGTCTGGACGGGCCATCCAGGACTCCACCCAGCAGTGGAAGTTCCTGCAAAGGAAGCCAGGATGTAGGGGCCTCAGCCTCCCCCAGCGCCTGCCGGACTCTCAGGAGGAGCTGGGAAAGGGGCAAACACCGCCCCAGAGGTGGGCAGGCTGGGGTCCCGCCGTGCTGCTTACCAGATCATGTCCCTGGAGCGCCGGTCCTCCTCCCCTATCTCGTTAAGGTAGCGGTCGATGACCAGGTTGCCATTGGTGTCGTGGGCTGAGTTGTAGTTGGTCACCACCCGGCTGGGGACCCCCAGGCACCGCATGACTGCAGGGAGGCAGGGGAGGGTGAGATGGGGGACACCGGGGGTCCTGGGTTTGCATGGCTCCTGCCCTGGGGAGTCCCAGGTGTGCACAGCCACAGGTTTGCACAGCTCCTGTTGCATGGAGCCATGGATTTGCACAGCTCCTGTCCTTCCCCACAAAGAGGTGCCCGGGGACTGATCCCCAGGACAAGCCGGTTCCTGCAGTTGTCATGGGACTTGGCGTGCCGCAGGCAAGATGGGTGGCACGTGGCACTGACAGTCTGCCAGGTTTTGATATTGCAGTAGAAAAAAGGCACAAAAGAGGCTGCGAGTGCTTTTGAGGGAGTGCATGGGCAGCAGCACGCCGCAACCTCTTATTTAATCTCACAGCTGCCTTTTACTGTGAGCGGAGCTCCCTGGGGAACAGCGAGGTAGTTATAACGCTTCAAAGGAAAGCTATAAACTTCTGAGAGTCGCAGAAAATCCACTTTAGTTTTCTGCTATTTCTCAACTCTGAAAAGGAACTCATATATCTGTGATATATAAACGCACACTCACGCTCATGCAACCCCACAAGTGCAGCATTTTTCTCAAGGCGAAACTGTGCAAGCGTGCAAGTGCATGTGTGCACTTCTCAACAGAAGCGAGCCTGGAATTTTTCTTTCGCCCCAGCCCAACTGCCTCGATGGCAGTGAAATTATTTTTATCTCAGTGGATTAACAACTTTATTGCAAACTTGACCTTAAAGCCACTTTCCTTCTCCTGGGCCGTGCATCCAGCTCCGCCCTCTCTGCCAGGCTGGGGAGGCGGCACTAATTGAAAAGCCAGAGCCCTTTTCTATCATTTTTTCCCTCCATTTCCTGACAAATTAAGAGTAACAGAGAGCTTAACTGCTAAGTGATCGTTGCGGGATGATTATAATCAGCACCAGTGGTTCCCTCCTGCTGAAGCACAGGGTGGAGGGCAGGGGGTTGAGATGGGAGACGGGGGACACACACGGGTGACCCCATCCCGCAGGGAAGGGGAGATGGGAGACATCTGCTCTCACCGGTACACGCCACGGCAGCGAAGACCCAGCACTGGCCGTACTTGACTGGCTGACACCCAAACTTCTTCCACCTCTTGAGAATATCCACGCTGCCAATCCAGGCCATCGGACTCATCCCATCTTCGTAACAGTTGTCCCACCGCCCTGCCAGCACCCCCCGGTCCTCGTCGTTACAATTTACCTGCGGCACAACAAGAAGGGCCGCAATGGAGGGACGGCAGGGCACTGAGGGGCAGGAGCAGGCTGGCGAGGGAGGGAAAGCGCCTTCCCCCAGCTCAAACGTGCTGTCACCCCCGTTAGCCATCCTGGAATGGCAAATGCCACCTCTCTGTCACAGCTATAGTTGCAAGCTGTAGCTGGGGGGACCATGCGAGGATGTTTGCATCCTGGGGGACACGGAGTGCTGAGGACCCTGGGGACACCCTGCCGGGTGCGCTGGTGGCCAGAGCTCCGTGGGACTCACCATGGCGCTCACCACCCTGCCGATGTACACAGGGTCGTTGCGGCGGGAGCAATCCCGGTTCTGGTCCTTCAGGAATTTGGGGTTTGTGTCCAGCAGCTTGAGGCAGATGGACAAGATGTCATCCTCGAACTGGTGCAGAGAGTGGAGAAAAGGTGTGTGAGGTCCCCATGGTATACGGGGGCTCTCCCGCCCCTGTCCTCCCTCCCTGGCTCACCGCGATGCCCTGCCAGCAGAGCTGCCGGGCACGTGGGGGTCACGCATACCCAGGGTCCCCTCCCTGAGCCAGTGCCCGCTGAGTGACATCCCCCCTTTGTGCCACTGTGACAAGGGGCTGGCACTGCGGCCGGTGGAGGCTCAGCCTGTGAAGCCCAAGGGCGAGCTCCCACCCTCGTGCCGGAGCCGGATCCTGCTTCCTGCAGATGCTGCTGCACAGGGGTCAGGCACAGACCTGACCTTTGGGGAAAACCCCCTATTTCCCATCACTGGGTGAGTCGCAGCCCTGCCCCAAATCCAGGCAAGGATCCTGCGGGGGCCACGGGCACCCCTGCTCCCACCGCCCCCACAGCCCCTCCAGGACAGCCCGGAGCTCAGGGAGGGTGGCTGGGGCTCCCCCTGCACCGGGGCCCAGCGTGGTCACAGGGGGCTGCAGCTCGGGGTGTGGGCGCTGCCTTATCGGTGCGGCCGGCACAGCGCCTGGGAGCACGTTATCGGGCACCGGCTCCCAGCACAGCGTGGCTGCCCCGATTAGGAGTTTGTGGCCCTGGGGCCCCCAGAAGCCGTGCAGGAACGCTCCCCTCACTCTGCCAATGCTTTGAAGTCAGCACGTTCCCCTCTTGGAGATGAGATTTTGGTTTGTCCCACGGCTGCGTGGTGGGGCTGGATCCTCCCCGAGGTGCTGGCTGCGTTTGGGCTGCACATTCGGGGGCACACACGTGGCATCAGCCCCCGCACCCTGCACGCCAGGGCTGCATGGTCTGGGCTTGGCTGGGGGTCCCAGGGGTCCTGGGGGGCCGTGCCCCACTCACCTGGCCGAAGTGCCAGGGGATGGAGGTGATGTAGTCACGGGCACCCTGGTAGATGAGCCCCTCCTGGGACAGCACGTACTCGCGGCGCTCCTCCTCGTCTCGGAGGAAGACCGTGTCCTCTGCGGGAAGAGCGAGAGATGGGGACAGTGCTCTGCCCCGTGCGCCCTGGCCCTGCTCAGAGCCGCCCCCCTCCCTCCCCAGGGACGACGTGCTGGGCAGTGACCGGGGATGGATCTGGTGGGAAATGAGGCAGGAGGGGCCAGAACTGCTCCTGTCTGAAAAAACTGCTGGAGAATTTCACCCCAGTTTGATTTGAGCTGATGGGAGATTTTCAGCAAGCTTGTGGTTTTCTTTTGCATTCTTTCTCATTTGTCTCTTTTTTCCTCCCTTTTGTTTTATCGAGTTGGGTCTTTTCCCAGGAGGGGAAATCTTCCT
This sequence comes from Balearica regulorum gibbericeps, assembly GCF_011004875.1. NCBI lineage: Eukaryota > Metazoa > Chordata > Aves > Gruiformes > Gruidae > Balearica > Balearica regulorum. The sequence goes on from NC_046199.1 coordinate 8,449,443, forward strand.
GGTAAGAGAAGCGAGCAGTGGGAACAGGGCACACTGGCTGAGATCGCAGCTGAAGCCATTTTGCTCACACAGCAGTTACTGCTGGAAAAAAAATCACTATTTACTGGAAATGTTTTCACAAAAAAACCCAACACATACAGCCCTGGGTGAGCGAATCTTCCCAAAGCCCCTTATCTCGGTGGAGCTGGCACCAAGCCTTTGGGATGCAGGAAATGGACCGTTTCAGGGCAGGTCTGGCTGGGTGGAGCAAGGCTGCTCCACGGGGCAGAGGAAGGATGTGGAGAGATTAAAATCCCGGCTGTTGTTTTGCCCCGGGTCGTTAAACCCTGTCCTGGTGGGGGCAATTAGGGACAATTAAGGGGCTTTTCCTCCACCCACCACCCACCTGAGACCTCCTGCCGGGGGTGCCCAGGGCTTCACACCAGCACCACAGAGGTGAGCTGCCGTGGGGCTTCGTGGGGTGGGGGTGGCCCAGATGGGGCGTCAGGTGTTTGGGGTGCAGGCAAAAGGGGCTGCACGTGTTCTGGGGTGGGGGATGTTGCTTGCAGCCTCAACCTGCTGAGGGGACCATGTGGAGGTGGAAGCAAAGTGGAGGTTTCTGCTTCGACCTGAGCTCAGGGCAGGGCTTGGGGTACCCGGGGTCTGCAATGGGGTGAGACCTGTGGGGATGTGCTGGCCCGGCAGAGCTGGGGGTGGCTTGTGCTCCTCTTACCTGGAAATCCCCAGTCTTGGGAAGGTGAAAGCCTCACCTGGGTGCCAGGCGTTAAAGAGCAGAACAAAGTCCCCGATGCGGTAGCTGGAGCCCTGGTAGCCGGTGGAGGTCTCCAGTGTCAGGCTGTAGCGGCCGATGCAGGCGCTGGTGGGGGAGCAGAGTGAGACACAGAGGGAGTCTCCATCCTGCTGCTGCACCGCGGCACTCCAGCCTGATTCCTCTGGGAAGCTAGTCACAGCAAAGTGGGACCTGGTTCCCGACGTCTCGATGGGACAGGGCCCTGCCAAGAAGGAGCACGTCAGTTCTCCCGGTGCTCCAAGGCCCTGGGAGCCCCATGCCGTGGGGGCTGTGCCGAGGGGATCTGCCCTGCAAGCGCCCTGTGGTGTTCCTATGCCCTCCGCCGGCTGCCTGGACCTCGGGTCTTGCAACCCAGGAACGTTTGCTGTTTGGTTTGTCGGGTACTGCAGGCACGGGGCAGCCCAGCTGTAGGAAGCTCATGTGTGTCTCTTGCTGTTTGGGAAGGGGCAGGACAGAGGGACTTGCCCTGTGGGTGCCAAGGGCCAGCAGAGTGGAGGGGGGGCTTGTGCCGGTGCCATGTCTCCTCCCCTCAGCTGCACCCACTCCTGCCTCTGCTCGGAGCAGAGCTGCCAAGTCCCTGTGCCACGCAGCCCGGTCCTGCCACGGCCCATGGTGTGGGAGCCCCGGTAGAGCACAGCTGCAAACCCCAGAGCCCCCATCACCTGGGTGCTCTTAGCAGGAGCCTCACTACGTGCGTACAGCCTCAGGCGTTGCTGCAAACATCCCACAACCAGTGATTACATCAGTGGCCGCAGCACTCGAGCCGAGGACAGCATGATCTCTGCTGGCCCCTCCAAGCATGCGGCTGCATCCAAGCCACCTGCACTGATCTGGCTCCAAACACCGCTCCTCCGGGGAGCGGTGACGCCCAGCTCCTGCTGAACCTGGCCCTGTGGTGATGCCAGTGCCGGTGACCGTGCAGGGCTGGCTGGCAGCCAGTGCAGCAGTGCCGCCATGGTCCGGCTCCCCGCCCCCCCGCCGGGAGCACAGCCTTGGGCTGGTTCCCTGCCAGCCTTCGCCCGCAGCGTGGGCAGGACGCCAGGCGAGTCACCAAAAATACTCATGAACTCATGAGAGTGACACAGTTTCTCCTCTCTGTCCTTTCAGTGAGGCTGGGTTGAGGTAACTGTGTCCTTTTGGCAACGGCCAGTCTGGCGCTGCCGTGGGGATGGCCAGCCATGGGAGCCTGCCTCCTCCTCCTCCTCCTCGCCTTGCAAAGCCCGCCCAGGTGACTCAGCAGGGCTCTTCAAACACACCTGCTTTAAAAATATGGGCTCTATTTTCGCATGGAGCCGCTCATCTCTTTCCTGCGGGAGGTGGCACGTGGCCTCGGCGGCCTCACTGTCCCAGGGGGGGCCAGGTCTGACAGCCCCTGCCCTGGCTGCACAGCCGGGTGCCTTCGCGAGAGCTGAAGCACCTTTGTCCCTTTTTCTGCAAGCTCCGGGGCTGTGCTCCAGCCAGACGGCCTGTGCCTTTGCCCCAGGGGGCTGTGCTGGGGGGGAGCTTCTCCTCGCTTGCAAAACCAGCCTGGGATTGCCCAGGATGCAGCCTGACCTCGTAAAAACCCGACGGGTTTGAGCAGCGGGCAGGCGGACCCCTGCCATGGCTGCCTTGGGACCGGGGGGGGCAATGGGAGAGCTGCTGGTTTAGGGTGAAGCTGGGGGGTTCCGAGTTCGTCTTTGTCACTCCGTGGTGGGATCAGAGGTTTTAGGGGAAAAGAAAAAGAGCGTTTTACACTGCGAGGAAACCCATGTGGAGTTTGAGTTCTGGCCTGGTTAACTCGGCAGGATGCTGCAGCCCCAAAATAACTCTTGCCCAAGAAAGAGCTTCCTCTCCCTTTACTCTGAACTGGCGGGGGCCAAGCCCCTGCCCAGTGGCTGCGGCCAGAGCTGGCCATAGGAGCGATGTCCTTGTCCCTGCTGCTCCCAGCAGGCTCTTGCCAGGGCCACAGCAGCAGCAGGAGAAGCCCCCAGAGCCACAGGGACCCGCCGGATGCTGCGCCTGGCTCCTGTATACTGCTTGGAGGGGGGACAGGCAGCAGTGCTGTGCGCTGGGGAGGCTCAATGGGAACGTTTCCTTTCTCCAGGGTTTGTGTTTCCTGAGCAAATCCCGCTCCGGGGATGTCTGAGCAACCAGGGTCAGGGGTGACCGGGTAAAAAGACCATCAACAAAAGTGCTGTGAAACCCTCTGGTTGAAAATATGCGCTTTTGCTGATGTTTCTCAGAAGGACAAGAGACTTGGGCAGGTTTTCCTGCTGCAACCAAGACATTTCCCAGTGAGCCAGTGGCTCCAGCATGGCCCTGAGTCTGGCTCAGCCATGGGAGGAGGTGGCAGCAGCAGCAGCTTTTTGTTTCATTTCTTTATCACTTCCCTTCAGCTCTTGTTATGGAGCCAAGTTTCTCCTTTTTCTGTCTGTCTTGGTATAAAAGCTGTGCGCAGCACCAGCCTCTGCCAGGAGGGAATGGGGGGGACATGCACAGGGACTGTGTGAGATGGGGAGGGTGCCTCAGTGCAGCACCCATGTGAGCATGGGGTGAGCCCCCAGGCAGGGGTAGCTCACCCCGCGGCAGGCAGTTGCGCCACAGGACACAGTGACACTCACCCGTCTCGACGTTGAAGGCGAGTTTGTCCACCTCCTCCTCGTAGCTTCTGCCTGAGAAGTGCAGGGTGATGGTGAAGGGCTGCCCCCGCCGCACCACCAGCTGCTGGCAGCCCATCTCCGCCGTCCGGTGCTCCCGGCCGTTGCGCTCGCACTGCAGGTCCCATGACTCCAGCACCAGTTCTGCAAAGGCAGCAGTGGGTACAGCTCTCCTGTCTGTCGTGTGCTGCCAGCCCCGGGATGCAGCCGTACCCCACGCACGCAGCCCCTGTCTTTGGGCTGGAAGGGATTGCTATCACCCCCACCCTGAGCCCTGGGTTTTTGGACCTTGGTGTTGAGGTTTGGCAGCCTCGTCCCCCCAAGCAGCCCTGTCCTCCCTGGTGTGCCGGGCACAGCCCTGGGTGCTGCGGCCATGCCGAGCTCTGAGCATCTCTCCTGGAGGGCTCTGCAGGCTGGGGTCACTGTGCGCTGCGAGCCTGCTGGGGCAAGGCCAGAGATCCTGCAGCCAGCCGGCAGCTGAGCTCACAGCAAAGCGTTGCCTTCCTGACTGAGCTCTGTGCTGTATTTCTCGTGCCGCGGTGCTGCACTCCATGGTACCACCACGAGGACGGGCACTGTATGCTGCCAGAGCAGTGCCAGGTCCGCAGCTCACGGCACCCAGCGCTGGAGCAAAGCCCAGGGCTCACCCCTGCTTTCTGGGAGGCGTGGGGCCTGTTGGTCGGGGTTTGCTGTCTGTGTGCCCCCCACCCCAAACAAGCACCGCTGAGCCCAGACAACGTCAGGGATGGTTCTGTGCCTCAGCCAGGCTGAGGGCACCTCTCCACGCAGCTTTAACGCTCCGCTGACAAATTGGAGAGCCCAACTGTAAATTCAGTGACAAAGAGGGTGTCTGATTCCCTGCCCTCCGGCACTCCGCTCTGCCTCCCAGCCGCTGAGGCGGGCAGGGCTGCGTGCCCGAGCAGCCGACGGCCATGTCCCCACTGCCCTAGGCGCTGCGCTGGAGCGATGTGATATCGTTCATCATTGCTCAAGGCCAGTGACCCTTGAATGCTCTGCCGGCAAACAAGTGAGTTGCCAGAATAAGCAAAAGCGTTTAGTGCTTAAAATGAGCTCAGTGCCAGTCAGGGACCGGGTCCCCTTGCAAGGGGTGATGCTCAGCTTGCTGTCCTTGTGCTGCAGCTCTCCCTGGCTGTGCCCTCCCCAGTGCTTGCATGCCAGCAGGGGTGGTCACCAAGCCCTCCTCGGGCTGGTGCCAGGTGGAAATAGCTGACCCTGAGCTTGCCGTTCCCAGAGCTAAATGGAAACCCCACTCCTGGCTCTCCCTGCATGGGGACACCACAGCGAGCATCCAGGAGAGGCAGTCAGGCTCATCACCAGTCCCCCTCACGGCTGGGACTGTCCATAAGTAATGGCATGGTCCCTCCAGCTGGTCCATTGGGACCCTGGAGCAGGGACAGAGCACAGAAAGAACCTTTCTCTTGCCACCTCCCTGTTTGTAAGCAGAGGCATGGCTCCATGCTACAGCACACAAACTGTGTGAGTGTGAACCTTGCTGATACTGAACCAAACTTGTTGCAAATAAGCGTGTTAAGCGAGCAGGACCGGGGCTCCTCCCTGTCCCAGTCACCCAGGGTTATCGTCCTCAGTGGATTTAGCAAAAAGTGGAGACTTTTTAAAGCGCAAGTGCCTCTTCCCAAAATGATCGATCCCAAGAGATGGGTGGGGAGGGAGCTGCAGTGCCGCCAGGGTGTACAGATGACAGTGGGATCCCAGCCACAACCATGCAGGCATGAGGGCTGCCTGGGGTGTAGTGGCTCAGCTTTGTGATGGGCGCTGACAGCACCTGTGCCAGTGCCTGACCCCAGGGACCCGCCTTGGCATCGCTGTTGCAGTGCTGAGAGCCCGGTGAGCCGGGACACCCGCGGGCAGAGCGATGTTGTATCACCCGGAGGGCTGTGCGCCCATCGGTACTGCACGGTTCTGTTTCCTGGGACTTTGGAGACAGCTCTGTGGGAGATGGGGGTTCTCTTTGCCCCCTCAAGCAAGTCTGAAAAGCCACCTGCATGGAGGGATTTCTGAAGGCCAGAAGCAATACTTCTGGTTGAGCTTCCAGAAATCCTTCTCAAACCAGGGTGGGACGTAGGCACATGTTCATAGTCCAGCTGTCAACACTCCTCTCTAAGAGCAATTAAAACTTTAAATAGCACCAAACTTGATTCTGCAAATGCTGGCATCGCTCCAGCCAGCGGAGAGCATTGTAGCTGCAGAGGGAGGAAAGGGAGCTGACCCTGCACAAAACTGCACTTTTCTCGTTGTCGCTTACTCCTGGTTTAGTCTTTCCCACTCCCTATTGCCCTTTGCTTCAGGTGAGAGTTCAGCAAGCTGACTCTTGCACCAGCTCGCAATGACCGAAGGTATCACCGAGTCCCGGTTGAGGGGAGCGCTTCGCTCCCGGGCGCCCCCACGCAGGTGCCGGGGGGTGGGGGGGAGGCTCCGGCCGGTCAGCGCTCCTCGCGGGCCAGAAACCCCGGGCACCGGCGGGAGGGGATCGTCTTGCGGTCTTACCGTCGGCCATGGTGCCCTGCACCGGCGTCTCGTGGTGCTGGTGCTGGTGCTGGTGCTGGTGCTGGTGCTGGTGCTGGTCCTGGTCCTGGTGCTGGTCCTGGTCCTGGTGCTGGTCCTGGTCCTGGTCCTGGTCCTGGTCCTGGTCCTGGTCCTGGTCCTGGTCCTGGTCCTGGTCCTGGTCCCGGTGGAGCTGCCCGTCACCACCACCCACCCGCTCCCGCTGCTCGCTCCATTTATACCGCGCCCGCCGCCGCGCACACCCCCGCGGCCGGGATGGCGGAGGGAACGAAAGGCAAAAGAGTTTCCAGGAAACGGAGTGCCTTCGGTCCCACCTATTTAAAACAACCACAAAAAAAAAAAAAAAAAAAAAAGCCGCCGGGGGTTCAGCGCCGGCCCCTGCCCGCGGTGCGCAGCCCCCTCCCCGCCGGCCCCCAGAGCCTCCCCCGGGCAGGGGCTGGAACCGCCGCAGGTTGAGAGGAGGAAAAACCAAACCAAAACAAAAAACCAAATGAAAAAAGTGGGGGGAGGAGAGGAGCTGTGCAGTTTACACCGAGGTGCCAGAAACCTGATGAATGTTTTCTCCTTATAAAGTTTTCTTCCTCTGTGCCTTATCTCCATACCCGGCCATTTCTGGCAAGGAATACAGCTGCTCTGGATTGCAGCGGCCAGTCCCCCTTCCCGTAAATGCATCCCTAAGAGACGCAGTGGCCGAAGGGAAAATGTGCTGGAAACTTTGCTGTTTGAGGGAAAACGTGCTGGAAACCTTGTTCTTGGCTCCGGGGCACAGCGCCATGGGGAGGTGTGCGCGGAGCAGGTGATGTAGGGGTTAAGACTGTACAAAGTATATGCCACCTCGAGTATCCTTGGCAGTATGCTCCAAACCCACAGTAACCAGGACAGGACCTCTCAATGGACCAAGGATTTCTGGAAAGTGTTCTGATCTCTCAATGGGCTAACAGTTTAGAAAAATAGGAGCCTTCAAGGTATTCTTTCTTTATTGTAAGTATACATAAAACATATCTAGCCTTGGAATAGTATCAAGAAATAGTGTGTCCCCAGCTAACCTGTATTGATTATAATACCAAAATGTACACCCCTTTGTGAATAATGAGCATGCTAATTAAGGGACCTCTCCAAATGTTTGAAACATAAAGTAAAATGTGTATGTATGATTAGGATGGGTGAAAGATGGATAGGAGGGTTTAACAACACCCATCAGCTGCATGTTATTACTATAAAAAAGGAATGCTTGATGCATTGGGTGTGCTGGCTGGTGTTAGATGCCTGGCACCCTACTCTGCAGACTAGAAATAAAAACAAGTATCTCGGCTCTGTGTGCTGATTGGCACTCCGCACACCGGGTGAAGAACCCAGGTTTAGAGACAACACAGGGACTGGTCCTTTTCCTGGCAGCCCTTGCCCCACGCACTGGCTGTCCCTCTCCTGCCCGGGGGTCTCTGGCCCCGTGGGACTGCCAGCAGTGCTTCCTGTCCTGTCCCTTCCTGTGCACCCCAACAATGACCAAACACACTTGGGATCGCCTAGCAGGGGCAGAGGGCTTGGGGTTTGGTGCGTCGCTCCAGGGCTGCTGCGGGTGCTGAGGACCTTCTTGTGGATGGCAATGTTCTGAAAGCGGTTGGGGTCTGTCACTTGGTGTCCTCAGGGTCTCCCCATGCATGGGCTGTGCCCTGGTAAAGCCCTGCTGTCCTGGGCTCTCCCCACGTCCCAGCGTGCCCTGTCCCAGCCGTGCAGCTGGATCTGCTCCCCCAGTGCTCGGAGTGGTCCTGGTGAGGGACCCCCGGCTGCAGGCGATGCTTTCTGCTCAGGCATGCTGCAGCGCTGCGCTGGGAGGGTTTGCAGCAAGATGTGCAACCTTTTCCAGCTACACAAGGGCTTTTGGTACAGACGGCGTCACGGTGAGGTCTGAGCATGCCAAGAGCAGATATTCAGGAGAAGCCACATAAGCCAGGGATTCCTGTCCCTGGTCTCGCTGTGGGGGGCACACGGCTGATTTTGTGGCAGCGCTGCCCTGTGCTACCCTGTGTGGCAGCGGGCAGAGGGGCCCTGGAAGGGCAGTATCCCCTTCGCTGAGGCTGGAGGGAGCCCTCTCTTTCATCACCATCTGTGAGGGAGGTGGAGAGAGAGGTTAAAGCCAGTGCAGCAAATCCTTGCTGAGGGAAAGCTTGGGACAGCTGGTTTTAATGAAGGACATCCATGCACTGCTCCACCACGTGCGTGCACAGGCTGCAGGCGTGTGGGTGGTGGTGGGGGGAACCTTCACCAGGTGCACCGCTGGTGTCGGCACTGCTCTTCTCACCCCCGCAGCCGCTAACCCGGAGCAGTGCCCGCCTCATTGCGGGACGTACTGTGCAGGGACGTACTGTGAGCGCTGCCTCGTCAGCACATCCCTGCCATTACCACCTCGGGTCCTGCTCTCCTTGCTCAGACTTGGGAGAAGCCTCTGAAAACATTGCCCTCTTCCTCCTCCCAGGCCCCTTGGTGCCGGCAGTGTGGACAGAGCTGGGTCGAGCCGTTCCTACGGATGCAAGGAGGGCTCACCAGGGGTGAGGGTCCAGGGGACTGCCTGGCTCTCTGGGCATCAGGGGCACAGGAATCCCTTTCCCCTGCCAAGCTGCTGCAGGGCCGGGGCTGAGGGAGGGCTGGCAGCAGTGGGAGCCCACAGCCCCACCAGCAGATGGTTTTGCCTGCTGCGAGCTGGCTTCGCTCCCAGGGCTGCTTCCGGGGCACAGGAGCCGTTGCCATCGGCGGTGACATGTGCCAGTGTGTTCGGGCTCACGGTGCAGCGTGCAGGGTCTGGCTCTGCCTGTACAAGCCTGCTCTTCCTCCCTTACCCTACGTGAACTTTGGACGCGCTCAGCAGCCTGAGGTCCCGCGCTCGGGATGTGTTTCATCTGCTCTGGGTAACGTGTGACAGTCTGTGATGGCACTGTCTGCTGCACAGCAATCGGAAGCAAAGTCTTCTCGCTCGAACGAGGCAGGAGCAGTTTGTTGCTGTGAGGGGTGTTGGTGTGTTTGGGGTGTGCAGGGCCAGGCAAGCCGGGGCGCCTGCCGCTGGTCAGGCTGTAGGGACTAATTTCTGCCCGGTTTTCTGGCCAAGCACAAGACAGGAACAACTGAGAGCCATCTGTCCCTGCTCTGGCACCTCTGTCAGAGGTGGCAGGAGCGGAGTGTCTGGCTGTCCCCCAGGGTTGTTCGGGGAGCCCCGCGCTTGGTCCCAGCATCTCACTGAGAGGAAACCTCCCTTTTTCCGGCTTTAGCACCCACTTTGCTCACCACCACGTATCACAGAGGCATCTGTCTGCCCAGGCACTGGAAAATGCTGCGCATGGAAGCCCAACCACACTGATGGCATTATTTTTACTCTCTTTAGTAAGACAAGGTTGCATTAAGAGGGTGTTTGCACTGCTGGATGCTCAAAATAACTCATTTGCTCAAGGTGTTCAGCGGAGGACTGCAACTTCCCTCGCACCCACCCTACTCTTGGAGCTGCTTCAAAGAGTGCTGGTTTCTTGCCTTCCCCGGTCCCGCACAGGCAGAGGCTCTGTTTGCTTTCCTGGGTGTGTGCTGGGGAGGCTGGCAGCCCCCGGCTGCGCCCGAACATCCTGACTCAGTCTCTTGTGCAGGCAGATAAACAAGCTGTGAAAAGGGACACTGTTTTCCTCTGAGTCGCCCTGTTAAGTTGTCAACCGACTTTAACAGATCTGCCGGTTTGCCTGCGTTGCCCCGGGACGTCCCCCAAAGCGTGGCCCCTGGTAGAGCTGTGAGCTGCTGCCTCCCGCAGCTCTCTGAAGCCAGGGTGACCTGTCTGCTCCTCGCCTTGCACAGCGATCCCCGCAGCTGGAGCCCCTTGGTGAGGAGTCCGGCATCATCTGGTCCCTGTCCCAGGCTCCGTGCTGGGGTGACGGGTCCGGAAAGGGGGCGACAGGGCTGGGATGCGGCTTCAGGAAAAGGTTAAAGGGTGAGAAAGTGTTTTATGTTCGTGATGATGGAGCCGGCAGGGAGCATTCGTGGCTGACCATAGGGATCCTGGCACATAGGATGTCTCAGTGATCCCTCACTCGCTGGAGCTGAAGAGGAGCTCTGACCTGCGAGCATGGAAAAATACTTCAAAAGCCGGGAGGGGAAACCTATAGCTGCTCTGTATGTGGTAGGGACTGAGCCGAGGGCTGGGCAGCAATGGCAGCCAGGATCCGTAAAGGCACCACAGCCCGGGGTGAGGGAGGATGGGCCGGCAGATGGGGGAAGCTGGGGTTGGTAACCGTGGCACGGGCAGACGCCACCGTTTGGGGCAGGGGCAGCAGTTGGCTCTGTGCAGGCATCACTCCTTTTTTGGGGCTTTTGGTCACCGCGGGCAGCTGTGGCGCTGGGCCAGCAGTTGAGCAAGATGGGCTCAGTGCCGAGCTAGGCCTCCTAGCACAGCGCAGGGGATAGGGAGCCTTTCCTTTGGGAGAACAAGTGGTTTTTCCAAGGAAAAGCACATCGGTTTTCCATCTGGCCCCACAGCCAGGTCCGGGGAGCCCGGCATGCTCTGATGTTGCACTCGTGGGGCATCCAGCGGATGCAGTCCTGCGGGGTTGAAACATCCTCTGCTCACAAGGCAGGAGGAGGGACGTGCTGGCAGCGTCAGACGTGGTCCTGGGCTCTGGCTTACAGCTCTGGGCCCGCAGCGAGCCAGAGGCTGCTACCGAGAAGCGCAGAGCGCCGAACCAGCAGCACACCGACCCCGCGTTGCCTGCGGAGGGGCGAGCCAGCGAGCTGGTAACCAGCTTCTCTGGAAAGCCCTGACACAAGGCACTCTGACCTGCTTCTAAAGGAGGGGTTGAGGAGGAATTTGTTATGTCACCATCTTTGTTCTTAGGCCAAGTCTGTGTTTTTATTTAAAAGAAAGGAGAAACACAAACCTCTCGCGTGTTTCTTGATTTATTCGGTCTCTGAGCTCGGGGGGGGGGCAGGAGGGCTGGAGCAGGGTTTTCCAGCCACCCGCTGTGCCACCGCTGGGGAGGGGGCTTCCCTGGCAGGGCTCCCCAGGGATGGGGCAGCCCCTTCCCGCTGCCTTGGGGCGATAGGACTGGCGGGCGAGCAGCAGCAACGTGTGCAGGGGAGATGGATTCTCCAGCCATGCCAAGCCTTTCTGAGCTGGTGGCCCTGGCACGGCCACAGGGACGGTCCCAGCCGCTGGCAGGGTCCTGCAGCACAGGAGGGTGGGCTGCGGTGCTGTGTGGGATGGACACGTATCCACTGCTGGGGGAGCCGTGAGTGGGGACATGGTGTTTTGCAACCTGACCTGGTTGAACCTGGTGCGAGTTGAATTCCAGTCTCCCAGTGTCATTTCCCAGCAGTTTGCTGGAACCCCCCCAGCCCTCCTGCCCCCAGGGCACCTGTTCCTCCAGGGCGCCTCTCCCCACTAATCCTCCGCTGTGCTCGTGGCAGACAGGTTCTGATGGGGTTTGTGGGAGGAAAACAAGAGGTGTTTGCACACCTTGGCCACGGCTCTGGTATGTAGCGTGCTTGTTGCGTCCGGACTTAAATGCCTGAAGCTGCATGATTTCCTGGAACGGACACACGAGCGATGTGCTTCCCCCAAGCAGCCAGTCACCTGCGCCTGTCTGTCCCGTTGGGGGTTCCCGGGGTGGGCTTCTGCTGGGCTCCTGGGTGAGCACTGCCGCACTCGTGTTTTCCAGCAGATCCTTGAGATGGGGCACAGCTGGGATTTTGGAAAGTAGCTGGCTGGCCTTGCCCTGGCCAGCTCAGACCAGACTGGAGTTATGTTCGGCCCTCAGAGTGCAACCCTTTGGCATTACCTCTTACCCTTCCTGTTTTCCCTTGGTATTGCTTCTTTCTTTATTTTTTCACTTTTTATGGCCACCCTGCAGCACCAGCCACCTCGGCTTGATGACGGGTGAGACCCAAGTTTGCTCCGGAGCTGCCCTGGGACACCTCTGCTTGCTGCCGCTTCCAAAACCCTTGCGAAGCTGAGGATGGTGCTGCACGGCTTTGTGTCGCAGTTCAGCTTCCTCTTGCATTACGGGCTCTCTCAGTATTTCCCTGCTGAAACCAGACCTGCTGTTTCGGCTGGCCGCAGGAGGACAAATCCAGGCGTGATTGTGTTTCCGCTGCGGCATGGGCCAAGTTCCCGTCCTGTGCTTCTAATGCCGGGGGGTTGCTGTAATGGGAAGGGGCCTGCGGCAGCTCCGCTAGCACCAGAACTGCTGCGGGTCCCGTCTGGGGGGTTCATGTTGTCCCGCTTGTGGTTGCCCCTTTGCCTCGCCACCCATCGTCCCCACTTTCCTCCTTGCCCAGGACCAAGGCACAGCCGCGGCTCTGCCTGTTGCTTCCTTCCTCTTCCCTCCATCTCGCTGTGGTTGATAACTCAGTGTCCCTCCTGCCCCCGCAGACTGCAGAGCAGGGCTTGACAGGAACTTGGCAGCGAGGAGGAGGAAGAGGAAGAGTGCAGTTGCTGACCTCAGCCAGAGCTCCCTGCTCAGTGCCGACCCAGGTACCAGAGCAGGGAGCGAGGAGCTGTGGCGGGACGGCTCCCCGAGAGCTGCCCTGGGCTGGTGTCCTTGTCTGACCCACGGCCGATCTCTGCCTCTAGGCTGGTTTTGTTTTCTTCTGCATCTAACATTTATTACCTTTTTTCCCTTGGAAAAAAATATTTCTCTGGCCCTTGTGGGAGCTCCCATCCACGGGCTGGGCTGGCCACGGTGTCTTGTGTCCCGGCACTGCCGGACCCGGGCCAGCTCGGCCTTGCCGGACACCCCCCCGCCAGTCCGTGACAAATGATTTTGCCATTTCATGAGTGGGAAAGAGACATTGATTAACTCCTGCGCTTGCCTTTCTGGAAAGGTTACAGCTTAATTGGTCAGACTTGGGAGTCATAAATCACGTGCTGAAGGATCAGCAGAGATAAGAAAATTTTTGCAGAATGTTGCAAAAACACTTTTTGGTAGGGGGTATCCAGCTGTGCTCACCCGGATGTGGGGGCTGAGGGCAGCCGAGAGCACAAGGCTCCTCCAAGGAAACAATTCACCCTCCAGCGAGGGGCCAGAAATTCTCCCTTCTGTTATCAGTAAATCTCAGGATTTGCAAAATATCCTGGTTTGTTTTTTTTTTTTCTTTTGGAAAAACAACAGGAAAGGCATTGTTTGCTTTATTCAGAAGAATATGAATTCCAACTGGTTTGGAAGATGATTCTGGTTCTCCGTGGGAAGTACTATTCCCCCTAACCTAAAAACTAAAATTTTAAAAGTCCCAACTTCTTCCTAGCCAGGGAAGGCAGCGGAGGAGGGAGAAGGCAGCTCTTTCCACCAGGACAGAGGAGAGCAGACTGATGGCAGCACCTTCCCACCTTGGGCATGCCGGCAGGTTCGGGCATCCCACCGCTCGTGGGCTGGAGCAAAGGCAAACACTGGCCCAGCTCAGAGGTCTCTGCCAGCCCCGGGGATACCCCCGTCCCCAGGGATCCGTCGGTGTGCCTGGTTGAGTGGGCAAGGAACAGCGTCGCAGATAGGAAGCATTAATTATTCATGTCAGTGATTATTTCTTTTCCGATTCTCCCCAGCAATTTATTGTGGAATTAGGATGTTAATATGAGGAATCTCAAAACCACACTGCAGACGTCCCTATTACTGCTGCCGCGCTGCTGCTGCTGCTCAAAAGTGGCAAATTAGAAAATGCCCCCAACTCGCCGGGTCTACCCCGGCCCTGGCTCGACATTGTCAGACCTCCATCTCGACGTGCGGCAAAAGAGGGGCTCGGTATGGCCCTGGGGATCCATCCTGCTGTGGGACTGGTGCCTCTTGGTCTCCGTCTTGACTCCTCTCTCTCTCCCAGCCTCCAAGCATTTTCTTTGCCTGAATTTATTTTTTAAACCCCACATCCAGGTCTTCCTGGCTTTACCTCCGGCTCCTCGCAGCCTTTGGGGCAGCCTGTCCCCTCCCAGCCTGTCCTGGAGCCGAGACCTGGCTGTCGTGCTCAGAGCGAGGTCTGAACCCACAGAACGCAGCAGCCCGCGGGGATGGGGGTGAGGGGGTGCTCTGCTGCACAGCCTGCGTCCTGAAGCCAGAACCCTTCCAGGCGAGGTTAGGGGATGCTGAGATGCAGAAACTGGCTTTGCTCCATGTGTGGTGATGATAAAGAACAGCAGCACGGATTTGAGTGCCTTTTCAAAGGGTTCCCAGGAAACTGGCTATTTAAACTCAAGTAAAATAAATGAAAAACAGTGAACACCTCTTTCATTTCAACGTGGAAGCTAAAATAGATGTTGCTTGCCCCAGTTAAGAAAAGAGGCAACTTCCTAACATAGGGCTGTGAAGCCCAAGGCTCGGTCCCTGCCACTTCTACCCTTCATGGATTTGGATCATTTCAGCCTCTGACCTTGTATCACCACTGGAAATGGCGCAGGAGAACAGCAAAGCATAAAACATCTTCTGGGGCACTGGAGGTGTTATTCCTATAAACAAGCAAAGCACTTTGGAATCAATACGAAGTTTTACTCGTGGCCGCTAGAGAGATTTCATCTCTTGAATTATATGATGGGATAAACGAGATCCCAATCAGGCTGCCACCCCATGTTCCAGCAGCTATCTGTCCACAGCTGGGCTGAACGGCTCCCAGAATTAATTAGAATAATCAATCCCCAAAATGACAAAAGTATCGATTAGCATTTTTGTCTCTTCACAGCCTGGCAGTGCTGTGACTCCAGGAGCGTTGTAGAGCGATAAAAAGCAGCATCAGCTGTGGATGGGAGATGCTTATCCAGTGACACCGCGTGACAGCGTAGCAGCGAGGGGTTTATATGCAACGATGGCATCATCCAAATGCTTCTGTGCAATATTATTTCACTAATAATATTCTCATCCCTCTTCTTTGCTCTTGTTCAATTTACACAGAGGTTCTTTTTTAATACCTGTATATTTAATACTTTCCAGGACAGGGTAAGAAAGCAGGAGCGGCAGGGAAGGGACCCTCCGCACCCATTGATGCAGGCAGCTGCCTGGGTTTTGGGCAGCTTGGCCGCAGCAGACCCCAGCTGGTCCCGACCATCCCTGCCAGGCTTGGAGCTGCCTGGCAGTAGCACGTGTCCCCGCAGAGACGTCCCTGCCCGGGAGCCAGCATGCCTGTGGCAGCAATGGTGTGCGCAGTGCTCCTCACCAGCACGCGGTCTGCCTTTCCCAAGGGAGATGAGTAACGCGGACAGCGTGTCCAGCCCATCAAGGCACCGGCACAAGCCCGGGGTGGGATGTGTGTGCTGTGCTGGTCGCAGGAGGCTGAGCTCAGCCGCAAGTGGCCGCACATTGATAACGAGGACTTCTGAAGTTTCTGTGAAATGACAGGCAAAAATCAGTATCCAAAGAGGAATTTGGAAGGCGTGCTGCTGCTTCAGTGCACTGCAGGGGCGAGTGTGCAATGGGATGATACAACAAATCAGCTGTTGGTAGAGCAGAAAATTGAGCGAGGGAACTGTCAAGACAGGGTTTAAATGCTTTCGGAGGTAGAAGAGATTTTTGGCTCTTGTGATGGGCTGGGCACTGTCCAGACAGGCATGGCTTTCACCAGCTGCATGCCTGGGGCTGGGGAGCAGGCACGCTTGGCTGGCTGGTGCGGGGACGGGGAGCTCTGGGTGGCTCGTGGGGACATCGGGGCAGGGGAAGGCACATCCGTCTGCTCCTTCTCCAGATTTGTGTGCTACATCATCTCTGCAGCAAGGGGATTTCTGAAGCCCTTTAAACTTGGTGCAGGTAAATATCATTGCATGAAGAGGTAGGAAAAGTGGCCTGGCTGGGGTGACCTCGGTGACGTTCAGGACATGGTGTTAGTTGGAGAATGATGCAAAGCCGGCTGGGTTCATCCAGGATGGATCGTGCAAACCTCCCCCAGTGTCTCTGTATGATAATTATTTTTAAGCCAAAAGGAATGGGATAGACCTCTGCTAGCGGGATTTCAGTGAAGCGCTGATAGAAGCGCTACTAGGGAAATTGGTGTTTGAGCTGGAGAAGATGGAGTTTAAAAGAACTGAGAGAGCGGACAAAGGGTAGGACTGGGAGCAGAAGCGATGGGCAGGAGGTCCCAGGGCAGTGCCTGGGGAGCAGGCTGGGATCGGTCGGTCTTCGTTAACACTGCCATTAATGACCTGGGCAGGAGGAATGCGGCGCTGTGGGGGGTGGCCGGGACTGCAGCCTGCAGAGTGGTGTTCAGCGGGGTTTGGCTTGGGAATTTGGCAAAAACAAGGCTGAGAGGGGTATGAGTGATGCTCACAAACACTGGGATGGGCAAGTGGCCTTTGCTGAAGCACAGCATCGTGCGGGGCCGTGAGGGATGATCACACCGTAGCTGGGAAAAGGAGACTGTTTTTCTGGAACAGCCTCTATGTGAGATATTGCTTTTTGTATGATGTCTCTTGATTAGCTCATGATGCGGCTGCCCGGGGTGGCGGGTGGTGCAGCGCCCTGGCCCGGACAGCCCGTCCCCCGCCTGGCTTTGCCCGCTCCCAGGCTGTGTGGCTCGGTGGATGCACCCGTGGGGACGGGATCCCCGGGGACCCCGGGCTGTTTCAGACAGCAAATGGCAAGGTTGTGCCCAGCTCAGCCGGATCCCTGAAGTTTTGGGACAGCACATTCCCAACAATTGGGGAGGCTGGGCAGGATGACACCACCCTCACCCATGTACTGGGACAGGAGTGAGAACTGCAGACAGGGGCATTTCTTTTAACCCCCCAAAAAGGGAGAGAGATTCATTCTGCAAACAGCTACAGCCTGGCAGCAGGGGCAAACAGGGCAGGGCACAACGGGGATGAGCCAGCAGCGGTTTGAGCAGGACCATCCTACTGGCAGCAAGATGCTGGTGGTGGGCAGGAGAGCCAGGCTGCAGCCACAGCCCACGCAGGGGGCACGGGAGGCTCTTGCGGTGGCACCGGCTGCCCGTTGGCACGGGGCTGGGGCAGCGTCGGGGAGCCCGGGCGAGCAGACGGGCACCTGGCTTGCGACAGGCCATGGCTTTTCATTCTGCTCCATGAGGACCACAGCAGGCTCTTCTTTTCAGGTTTATTAACATTAATAACATTAGTCTCATGTTAACAAGTGCACACTAAAAATGCCTCTCGCTGTTGCTTGGCCAGGGGATGGTCAGCTGCAGCAGCAGCGCAGGGGATGGTAAAATTGCCCAGCAGAGGGGGGGGAGCACAGCGGGGCCGGCAGGCAGAAACACCTCGGCAAAGGTCTGCGCTCTCATGGGATGTTCTGAGCACGGCTGCTGACTGCAGAGGACCCTCCCTGCTGTCCTGAGGCAAACCTGGTGCTTGTAGGGATAGATGCACTTTAGGCGAGGATTGCAAAACACCTAGTAGATTATTAATGAACCTCGTGAGGCCAGTGACAGGGTTACTGCTGTTCCACAGCGGGGGGAGTGCTAAGTACAGGAACTGAAGGACTCTAGGACCAAGGGTTGGGCAATGGGTCCCAGTGTTCCACCTCCAAGCATGGGATGTCCCATCCAGTTGGTGATTGAGACTTCTACAACTGGACAGAAACAGCCCCAGCTGGAAGGGACTGGTTTTACTTGGCATTTGCTTTAGCTGGACTCTCAGTGTGGTGGTTCTCCAGATAAACAATCTGCGGGGGTTTTTCGGAGGGGCAAGGTGATCTGGGACTGTGGAGGTCCCGGGGCAAAGCCAGGCTCGCTGCTGGGGCTTCTTCGGTGGAGTTCTGCGAGTCTGAGTCTTCAGAGGAGAAACTGCTGTGGCTGGAAACCTGGAAGTACTGAGTGGCTTCTGCCCACTTATCTGCAGGCAGACTGTGCGTGCTGGGGGCTGACACATTCCCATGGGGCACAGCGGTGGGACACGACAGGTCAGCACCTGGAAAACGCGCCGGGGGAGGCAGGGTGAAGGGATGCCTCTGAGGGGGCTGGCTGCGCTCCTGGGTGAGGTGTCCTGCAGTTCCCAGGCAGGTTTGGCTCTCGGGTTTTGGGAACGAGGTGTCAGCAGAGACGTGGTGGTGAAAGGCACGGTCGCCCTCCGGCCCCTGATGGCAGCGGGGCTGCGGGGAGCCCAGCGGTGGGTGGGCGGCCTCGCTCGGCTCAGCACCCAGTGCAGAGCTGGGAATGCTGCCGGCCTGGGGCTGTCCTGGTCCCTGAGCGCTGGGCTCTGGCAGCTCTGCTGCCCCCCGGCCCCCCAACACAGCTGGGTCAGGGCTAGCGGCTCCTTTGCAGACTGGGGCTTCCTTGCAAGGGGCTGCAGACCCTGAGTTGGGGGAGCCAAAGGCATCTCCCTGCCCATTGACTTGTGCTCCCCAGGTCTCCTGCAGCTCTGCCAGCATCTCCTCCAGGATCTGCCGGGTCTCCTGGTACCTGTGCTGTGCCTCGGTCCACACTGCCAGCTTTCGGCTGCTCTGCATCCTGCACACCTGAGCCTTCATCTCCTGAAGCTTCTCCAAGGCGAACTCCACTGACAGCTTCTGGAAGGAGCTCTGCAGACACTGCAGCGCCTGGCCCTCCCCGCGCTTCACCTGGGCTGAGCACTGCCTGCAGTCCAGCTTCAGCCCCATGATCTAGAAAAGGCAAGAGCAGTTGTTTTCATGGCTGCCCAGCCGGCACCGGGTTCTGCAGGAGGAGAGCCTGTGCACCCACCTTGCTGGAGAACTGGCCGAGCTCCCGCAGCAGCTCCCGCTCAGCCTGCCGCCGCTCCACCCGCCTGTAGAAGCTCATCAGCTTTGTCCGGAAAAGGGCTGCAGCCACCTGGAAGGGATCCGCCTCGGGGAAAGCTGCGTCTCGGACCTCAGCCGCCTCCTGACACAGGGCCAGGCCGTGCCGGTACTGAGCCTGCAGGGATGGCAGGAAGGACACAAGCTCCATGCTTGGGGAACAGCGCTGACCTGCTGTGCTGGGACGTGTGCAGGGTGAGGCTCTCTGCGGGTCAGCACTCAGCATTGCTATCAAAGCTATATGGGAAGTCCTTCTGGGCAAGTGTGAAGAAACAAAGAGAATGGGAATTCTCCAAATCTCTGCCCTGTCCTGGTTTGGCTCAAAAAGCACAAAATGCATTGTCCTGTCCTGAGTGCAGTCACCTTGCTTCATCCTCCCTGTGGTGCATGTAATTAAAGGGCCTCCATATCTAGGGGCATGGGAGGAACGAAGCCTTGTCACCACATTGATGTCTGATGGACGTCCAGGCTCTGCAGCCCGGTCCTGTGGGAGGAAGGGGGCTGTGAAGGACTGAGCGCAGGAGGGGTTGGGAACGGCACCCCAGCCCAAAGTACACCAAGGAGCAGCACAACCACCCCCTCACGGGAGCAAGGCTGCCCAAAGACCCCAGCAAAGCTGGGCTTGAAAACTGGAGCCTGACCCAGCCAGCCTGGGGACACCCAGTTTTGCCCAGACGTCTCGTTCCAAACCTGGGGGATCTGGGCTGATTGTATCAAGCTTTGTGATGACATTTGAATGTTTCTAATTTGGCATTTTCAGTTTCTGCCAAGCGCCAGGCAGGGGCTGAAGCCACCTAACAGCACCACTGGCAGCGATACCCTAGGGATGAATGTTACAGAAAAGCCCCCTCCAAACATACTGTTGCCTGGATGAAGAACTCGTTAAACTGCTCGGCGGAGCCCTGGAAGGTGTCGGGGCTCCACTCCTCAGCGCTCATCTCCTGCAGCCGCGCCGCTGCCTCCCCGTCCAGCCAGCACCCCAGCTGCAAGAGACAGCAGGGCAGAGGGTCAGGCGGGACCGGTCACCGGCAGCAGCGCTTCCGTGGCACCTCCCTTTCCTTCCCCGACCCAGGCATCCCATCCCAGGCGTGGTTAACGCACAGTCGCCTCATAATTAAAATCAAAGCTCAGGCAATCCTGTTATTCTCTGTGCTTCCTTCATCATCAAATCCAAGGAAATGTCCCTCAAATGCTCAGCTGTGGGAACACCGCAGAGGACAACTTGCTGCAGCCAGCGCGGCACCCCAGGGACACCCAACTCACCTTGCTGAACTCGGCCTCGAGCTCCCGGACCTTTCGGAGGAACTCCAGGTGCTCCAGGCAGCTGTTGGACTGGGACACCAGGTCGTGAAGCTCTTCCTCCAGCTGGCTGTACAGCCCCTCGGCCGACTCCATGCTGGTCCTGGTGGTTGGGGAGGAGAGGGGCCGTCACCCCCAGGAGCTGCTGGGTGAGCTGACAGCTCTGCCTGAAGACGCTGGCCAAGGCAGCTGTCCCGTGGCAGGAGCCTCTGGATGGGGCAGCTCCCCGTAAGCAGGCGCTGGTGTGCAGCCACATGGGCAACTGGTAGCCGAGCGAGCGGATGGGCAGCAACTTGGCACGTGTGGCTGGCGAGAGCCTGGCAGATGCCCGGGTCAGGAGCCGACCATGAGATCTCCTCCCCACCCGCCTTGTGTATCCTCAGAGCCCGCCTGGGACGCACTGGCACTCACACGAGGGCACTCCCTGGGGTGCGCTGGGCAGCGAGCTCTGGGCCCTGCACGCCAGGCGTGCTGCAGCAGAGCACCCCAGCCCTGCACATGCCCTGACAGCTCCCACGGAGCAAGCTGGACATCAGGGAACATGGGACGGGAAAGTGTTGGCTGCTGGTGTGCCTGGACCAGCCAAGGGAAGGGAGCAGAAGGGAGCAGTGGGATTAGTGCTGTCTGCCTGCATGGACCACTGGACAAGTGCGGCGGCGCTGGATGAGTGCGGCATCGCCAGAGGAGCGCAGCATCGCTGGACGTGTGCGGCACTGCCGGAGCTTGGCCCCATCTAGTGGCTTTGCCTGAGACCAGCCTGGAGGGCTCGCTGCAGCCCTTGCTGAGCAGCCCCAGATCCCGGTCCCGGGGCAGAAGACACTCAAGGGACCCGTGCACCTTCCCCAGCCAAGAAATCCTGCAAAGGACTGTCTGAGATGTGAGCTCCAGGCTCGGAGGGAGTTTGCAGGGCAGGAGGGAGCATGGCGCCAGCTCCAGGGCGTGCTGGAAAGAAGCTTGTGCTGGTGGGGACCAGGCTGTCCCTGGGAGGTGGCTCTGTTGGCCAGCGTAGGAGACCAGAGATCCCTGGCATTGGCAGCCCTCTCCCGGTGAAGCCACCCCCTCCTACCTGATGTTGACTGAGGCGCCGAGCCGGGCAGCCTCCCTGCGCAGCCTGGCCAGCACGGCCCCCGCCTCACGCTGCACGCGCACTAGCTGCGGGTCGCTCAACACCCTCTGCATCAGCTCCTGGTGCCTCTCGATGCATGTGGCCGCATCCTGCGGAGGGAGGGTCAGACACGCATCTCACCTGGGGCCTCACCTGGCGGCTCCCAGGCCAGCACAGGACCGGCACCCAGGGCTGCACCCTGAGGGACGAGCAAAGGGGACAGGGGACAGCCCCACGGCCAGGAGCAGCAGGTCTGGGAGCGGTTGCACCAAGTTTTGGGGAACCTGGATGAAATGTCACCGAGTACTGGACTGCAGACGGGCTCTTTGGAAAGCCCTACAACCCGTGGTGCCACAGCCCCCGTTACCTGCGTCCCTGCCAGCGCATCGGCGCTCCGCAGCTCCTGGATGCAGCTCTGCAGCAGCTCTGACGCCCGCCTCAGGCTGGCCGTGAAGGGATGGAGTTTCTGCAGGTGGGACACACAGCGGGTCAGTGGGGCCGGAGTGGCTGGGCAGGCAGTGGGGCGGGAGGGCAGCCTGCCCGTGAGGAGGAGGAGGAGCAGCAGCAGTGCCAGGCCAGAGCAGGGAATACCGTGGGGCACTGGGTTAAAGCCAAGGAAGAAGGGAGCGTGGAGGTGGATGGGCAGCTACAGGCAGGAGCAGTCAGAGGCAGGCAGGAGGGGGTTGCCCTCCTGCACTCAGAGCTCTCCTTTTCCTTCCCCTCTCCTGGGCTTTCCTGGTGCTTTTCCCAGGATGTCTGTGAGACATGGAAGCTGCAGTGGGGATGGAGGGACACCACAGGGAGGTGAGGGGATGGCTAAATGGCGTGATAACAGACACCTGGAAGAATTGAACCCACTCGCCGTGGCAGTAGGGGAAGGTGCCGTCCAGCTCCTGTGTCAGCTGGGAGCTGTCGACGTAGCGGCCCAGAGCCTTCAGCGACGCCAGGGTCTCCACCTGCGGGACACGGGGTTTGTGAGCACCATGCGACTGTGCCAGGTCCCTCCCCAGAAACATCCCCAGGGACAGCCCAGAGCAGGGGGCATAACCCCCTCCTGCCCTAAGCACCCAGCCTGGCAGGGCTGAGCATGCCGTGGGGTAGCTCCGCTCGGAGCATCTCCCGGCGGCTCTGCAGTGTTTGAATGCGTGGGAGATCGCCAGGACTGCAATAATCTGCCACGACAGCCAAGCTAGGTGATCAAGCTCATTAATATTTCACATTACATTAATTAAACTGAGCAGCACTAAAAGAACAATAAACCCTTTCAAGTTTAGATTTATTATCCCAGTGTCTGTGTCCGGCCACTGGAGGTAATTGGAAAAGCGCGCGGCTGCCCTGGGGCAGCTTTCACCCGCCTGCACGGCCCAGCGAACCTGAGGGCCTCACCCTGCACCTGGCGTGGGGGGACCTGCCCCAGCAAGCGCTGCTCTGCCCGAGGTCCCTAAGCAGGGGAACTGGGGTCTCCAAGCAAGGGGATGGAGGGTCCCTGAGGCAGGAGGCTCCTTTTACCCTGGCTCTGCTCTTCTCATGGGAGAACGTGGGGACATGAGGAGGGGACAGGGATAGGATAGGCTCACCTGCACCCCAGGCAGCCTCTCGCGGTGGGCAACCAGCTCCTTCTCGGCCAGCAGCAGCACAGTGTGGATGCAGCCCGGCGAGATGCTCTGCAGGAGGCAGGGAAGAGTCACCACAGCAAACCCCATGGCGCAGCCCCCAGGTTACCCACGGTGATGCCAGGACTCAGTTGCCCCAGTCGGCTGAGGCTGGTGAGCTCATTACAAAGGAAAAGGCTCCCAAGCTCGCTGGCATGGGAAATGAGAACAGGCCACTCAGGCCATAACCCCATCCCCATCCACCAGCTCCCTGGCAGAACGGATGCACAGACAGAGCCTTGTGAGCAAACTCCTTCGCTCGCACCAGCGATGCTTCTCCGTGCAGGAAGCATCAGGGTCGGCACAGGATTTATCGAACAGGCTGCAACCAAGCCCTGAGCAGGCAGAGGCACAGGGCACTGTGGTGGGGAGGACCCCACGGCCCCCGGGACAGCGCAGGGCACTCCTGCAGCACTGCCTCGGCACTGGCATGAAAACCCTGCCAGGATGAATTGCCCGTCACTGCAGAGCCAATTTTCAGGTGAGCTCAGCTAGCGGGACGCTGAAGGGGCTGGGGGCACGCGACAATGCCGGGCGATAGCGGGGCCGGTGGAGAGCCCCTGCCCGGGGGCAAGGACAGATCCCGCGGGGCTGGGAAGGGACCTTTGGTCCTAAACTGCCAGTGCCTCACGGCTTGCCTTCGAGGAGCTGGAGAGATGCAAGCGCTGGGTGTGAGCTCAGTTTGGGGGGCTTGGGAAACGGGGTCTCTGTGCCCTGTTGGAGGACGGTCTGGGCCACTGCAGACGTGCTCAGAAATTAGAGATTTATCAGCAACTTGGGGAACAAAGTGGCAGTTGTTTAAGCACTGCAAGACCTTCAGGGAGTCAGGAGCCAGGACTGGCCGCTGGGGAGGAAGCAGCAAGAGAGACATGGGTTTTCTAGATCAGTGCATTGTGATGCAGCCGTGGGCAGCCCAGAGCTGCTTCGATAAATCCGCACCACGACACTTACGGGTAAAATCTGTGAGATAAAAACTGCAACCCCAGGCACAGCCGGTGGCTGCCAGAGAAGCTGCTGCCAGCCAGGGGATCGCACCGCACAGTGGGCACACAGAAGGCTCTGAGGGATCCCCAAAGAGCGGCAGTGCTCGCTCCCAGGCAGGGACCCCCCAGCATGTCCGTGGCACAGGCGCACAGAGCCCGGCATACCTGGACAGAGCGGAGGGCCGAGAACAGGATGGGAGCAGGCGGCTGCTTCCTGGCATCCACCACGACAGTCAGCCCGCTGTCCTTTGCTTCTCGCCTGGCAAGGGGAAATAAAGCAGAAGGCAGACCGTACTGGTTAGAAGTGGCACGTGAAGCGGGGGTCTCCATCCTCCAGCAGGACCCACTTGAAGCCCCCTTCCCATGGCTCTGTGCTCTCGGGCAGCGGGGTGAGGGCAGGCAGGAACCGGCAGCTGCAGGCAATGGCCTCGTCCCCATGGGACGCCCCAGCCGAGGGAAGTGCCAGACCTTCGATAATGCATGCCTTCAGCAGAGGCACGGCACAGGGCTGCCTGCAGGCGGGACAGTGGACACCGTGGGGACCATACAGGATGTGCCTAAAGCAGCATATGTGGGATGCTGGGCATCCATCCTGCCTTGGCCTGGGGGCTGCCTGGGACCCCCAAGATGGGAAGCAGCAGGAGGGTCCCGGCAGATCCTCCTGGCCCTTACCTGGGGAGGGAGCAGAGGTAGAGGATGAGCCTCGCCAACTCGGCAGCCGAGCACCACACAGCCCCCCAGGCGCTGCTGCTGGTGGTCACCTGGAGGAGGGCCCTGCCCAGCCTGTCCAAGCTCCCTGCGGGCAAAAGGGCAAGTGACCCCTCCAGCAGCCACCCACCGGCTCCAAACCCCAGCACTGAGCAACCCCCAGAGGAGCCAGGGCTCCCACCAGCCTCTGCTGCTGTTTGCCAAGTAGGGACGGCTGCCAAGGGGCACGGGAGCGAGCTCTGCCCCAGCTTGGCTTGAGGGGCTCAGCCCAGGTTAATACTGTCCAGCTGTGGCAGCACAGCGGCCACCCCGGTGCCACCCTGGTGCCACCCCATGCAGCCTCCCCTGGCCCCTCCAGCGGGGCAGTGCCAGCCCATGAGGACTCTCAGCATGAACGCTGGCCCTGGAAATTCCAGGGCAGAGCTGCTGGGGACGTTTTTCCTGAAAAAAGATGGTTTTGTCACTGTTTTTCAGCTCTTGGGGAAAGGAAGAAGCCAAATGTTTAGTGTTTGGCAGCTAAAAGCTGAACAGCTTCACTGGTGAGGAATGGTGTGGGAGGGCTCGGTGCAGCTGGGAGCCGGGGCAGCTGCTCATAGCAGACTGCTTGTTTTTTATGTTTTTAATTTTTTTGCCCAGCTGAAAGGAGATTTTCTGCTTGGGGGCTTTCCGGCTTCCAGCAAAGCCCTGAAACCTTCCTCCAGAAAACCCTCTCCAGCAGCATAGCATTTTCCCTTTGGAAGCCTCTCCCAACATCCCCCCGAGGGTCTCATGGTGCCGGCGGTACCTGGCAGGCACACGATGCCCGAGTGCAGCAGCCCAGCGTGCAGATCCTGCCAGGCCGGTGGCTCCTGGCCAGGGGTGCCAGGCATGGAAGGGCCATTCTTGTAGCTGGGGCTTTGCAGGGACCGGTCCTCTGTGGGGGCAGCAGCTGCTGCGTCCATACCTGCCCGTGGGGACAGAGGAGAGAGGAGCTGGTGACGTGCAACGAGGCAGAGAAATGCCAAAGCCCCCCGGGCAGGTGCCATGGCCCCGCTTGGACCCTACCTTTCCCAGCTGGCTTGGCTCTGCCCATCCTGGGTGAGTAGATGGCAGACATCTTCTTCCAGGTGCCTTCGTGCTGGCTGGTGGCTCTTTCATCCCCGGGGGCCACCCCGAGCCGCGGCCCCTTCAGGAAGGAGAACTTGTGGCTGGAGCCTGTGGGGGCTGGGGGGAGCTGGGGGCTGCCCTGTCGCACCAACACCTCCGCCTGTGCCCCGGGACTCATTCGGTGGGGACGGCGGGTGAGGAGCTTGGGGCTGCCGGTCCCCCTTCCGTGCTGTGTGGGTGTCTCACGGACGGTGGCAGGGGGTGGCTCAGGGCCGGGGCCATCCGGCTCCTCCAGGATGGCTGCCATCAGCCCGGGGCCGAAACTCACCGGGTTCTGCAGCGCAGCCAGGTAGGAGTCGCGGTGGCGGCACCGTGGGCCATGCGGCCCCGGCTCCCGGCTCAGCTTCCTCCCCAGGCACGGGGTGCAGGGACCCTCCTCTGCATCCCCACAGGGCCAGGTGTCTGCCCCCGGCCCCTCTTTCACCCAGGGGAGCGTTGCCTTGGTCCCAGCCCCCATCGGCCCCGCCGGGCAGGTGGGTGGCAGGGACCTGGCCAGGAGGTTCAGCTGATCCTGGGAGAGTTCCAGCAGGTCCACGTACTCCCCCTCTAGGTTCTGGCTGATGATCTCGCAGAGGCTGGGCATGGCGAGCGTGACCGGCTTCTTCCGCAGCCCAGCCTGGTCCACCTTGATCAGTCCTGGGTATCTTCCCTGGCTCAGCTTCTGAGAGGTGACCTTGCAGCCTGGGATGGTGCCCGCAATGTTGCCATAGGGCGCCGGGATGTCCGCCTTGCCATGGGGCACGGGTGCGCTGGGTGCTGCTGGCTCAGCTGCAGTTTCAGGAGCAAGGCTGTGCTGGGTCCGCACAGGCACACCATCGGCTCCAGCCTTGGGCTTGTCAATGAACTCTGGTGTGGCAATCTTCCTCCATGGCAGCGGGGTGATGCCGTTCTCAGTGGCCACCAGGCAGGTGTGCAGGGGGGTCCCGGCCCAGTCACCGTTGATCTCCTCCAGCCACTCGTTGGTGAAGAGCAGTGCATAGGCAGCCTTGGGGACAGGCGTCTCCTCCACCGTACGCAGGTCTTGGGAGAGGTGCTTGACGGTGATGCGTGCCGAGTGCTCCTCGCAGGGCTCCGCTTGCAGGTAGAAGTCCCCGGGGCGCAGCAGGAGGGGGTTGAGCGGTGCAAGGTGGACAACCACTTTCTCGTGGAGACACAAGGGCCAGCCTTCATGGAGAAAGATGCAGTTAAAGTAGGGAGCCTGGGAGAGAGGAAGAACATAGCATGTGAACAAGAGCCCCTGCCAGCTCCATATCCTCCCAGCCAGCCCCGCATGCTCTTGCTCCCTGGCTCTGTGCTTCCCACAATGGGAATTGAAGAGCCCAGTGACTCAATGGGATGTCCTGTGAGCCCACCTCAAGTCCATGGCCATTCCCAGGGTGCTGAGCGCTCCCCACATACTAACAGGAAACCCCCACTGGAGCCTCTCCAGGAGTGAGACAAGGTGACCCAGGAGTCCCTCTGCCCTTATCTCGGAGACCACGTGTGCCAGGCTCTGTGCTGGAGCCATCCTGGGGAGCTGGGTTCACCATGGTCCCCTCTGCGGGGAGGGGACAGGGACGTGCACAGAGGGAGCCTGCAGCCCGGCGCAGGGCACGGCCGTGCAGGCGTCACGCGTTAGGGCAAACCCCCATGGCACTGCGGTGCAGAGGACACGGGGGCTTACGCAGGCTGCTTGCCGCACGTGCTCGAAGAGGCGCTTGGCTGGGATGAGGAACTGGAGCAGGCAGCAGAGCCCATCTCCCCGGTAGCTGGTCTCCAGCAGCCGGAACACCTGGCCCAGGACCGTGGGGGCCGTGGCTTCGAAGGGGGGGTAGAGGGCCTGGAGGGCACTCTGCACCGCTGCGTCCAGTGACCCGGCGTCCTGCAGGAGGAAAGTGTCGCTGGTGGGGAGAGCGGCCCCGCAACAGGACACCGTCACTCCCCATGGAGCCTGCACCCACCAGCCCGCACTGCACCGCTGCATCGCGCCTCTGCCGGGTCCCTGGTACGCCCACACTGGGAATACCACTGAGCTCTGGGGGCTCCAAACCTTCCTGGGCTGGAAACTGGGGAGGAACCAGGTGTAGAGCCCGCCAAGCACCACGCAGACAGGAGGCGTGGGCACGACCAGGTCCCGTTCCCAGTGTTGGATTGTGGTTTAAGGAGTTTGAGATGAGCCCCGAGCGCAGCTCTGGCCGTGCGGAGGCGGAGGAGCTGCAGCAGCCAAGGGGTTAAGCCGAGCCAGACATGGAGCGTGGGGATGTGCCGGGCTCAGCAGCTCGCTGTAGGAATGCAGCGGATGGGAGGAAGAACAAACATCTGAAGATGGATGGAGTGTTTTGGTTCAGACTCATCGCTGAATTCGCCAAACTCAAAATTAGTCCTCCGAGCACTTTCTGGGAAGCTCTCTGCCGGGTTGCAACCCCCTCCCCTGCACCGCTTCCAGACCCGCGCGAGGACGCCCGTTTCCGTGCCATGAGTAAACTGGCGGTTCTGAGTTTGGTCTCCCAGCTTTGCAGGAGAGGTCGGCTGCACAGACCGGGCTGGCGCAGCAGATACACAGAGGGAAACCATCAGACGTCTCCCGTTAAACCCCAGCTGCGTTACAGGCAGTGCGGGGGTGACTACAGACATGGCTGCCAACAGGAACCCATCGCAAGTGGGAGGACAGAGACTTCTCCCACTAGTTGGGGGGGGTACTCCTGCAGGAGAGCCTCAGATAAAGAACAAATCAGGCTGGGAACAGTGCCTGGGGGGGGTGGGGGGGGTGGGTAAAAGGCACCTTTTCTGCTGGGAATGGTGCTGCTGTGGGAGAGATGCAGGTTACTGCACAGCACAGGGTCAGGACCAGCCTGGCCTGCCGGGGATCTGCCACTCCGCAGCGAGATATCTCTCCTCCTCCTCCTGCAGAGCATGGTGTGTGCTACCTCTGCCCAGCTGAAGGGTACCGAGGAGCCCCTAGCTCTGCCACAGCAAAGCTGAGCTTGTCACCCGGGGCCGGGCTCCAGGTTTAATGGTGGAGGGACCCCAGCGCTGCAGGGGCGAGCATCCTCCCTGCTGTCCAGGACAGCAGCCATGGCTCGCTGTCATCCCCCTGCTCCTGCATGGGCACCTGGGAAGTCAGGTGGGATTAGCTGAAGGTGGGATTAGCTGAAGGTGGGCATTAGTTTCCGGCAGCTAATCCTTGGCCTGGGAGCCCATACAGAGACAAAGTGGCCTTGGTTAATTCAGCTTAATTAGCTTTAATGCGCTTTAGCTAAAGTACTTTGTAGTCATGCCTTGGTTAATTATTCTTGATTTTTTCTCACTGTCTCCACACAAAGATCTCCTGCCCTTGAGCCTGGCAGGAGAAGCCACGGGGCCTGGGCAGAGCAGGAGGAAAGTCCCTTCTCAGTGCCCTGATCCACAAGCGTGTTCCCCTGCCAGGCTTTCTGCCGTTGGACCACTCATCTTCACGTGCTTGGTCTTACTTTGCACACCAGGGCATTGGCTCTCCCTAGGAGGGATGGGAGACCTTGCTCTGGAAAAGCCCTGCCGCAGGGTAAAGCCCAGCTCCCCGCTTCGCCTCGCTCCCAATGGGGCCTGGCGCAGCTGCCCGCTCCCAGGTGCTGACCCCGGCTGGGTGCCTGCCACCTCCCTGCCCAGCACCACTGAGCTTGGCTGCTTCCCCGTCCCAGCACGGAGGTGAGGAGCCACCGTCTGCAACAGCAAAGGGGGAATCCATCCAGCTCCTAATGCTGCCACGAGAGATGGGCCAGCGCTGCCTGCCCTGCCTGCCCTTGCCTTCGCCAGAGCCCGCTGCCCAGTCACCCTTGCACAGCCCTGGCACATCCCAAAACCAGCTCTCCTGAAACCAAACTAAACTCGTCCCAGCTGAGCTCATGTGGCACTGATGAAAAAGCAAATGAAAACAGAAAGAGAAGCCAGGTCCCCTGAGACCGGGGCCGCCGGGGCTCAGCTCCAGGCAGGCTGTGGATGTGGGGCAACAAACTCGGCCAATCCCCAGCTCAGCTGTGCCGCCATGGAGGGCTCTGCAGGGCCGCGGGGTGCAGACCGCAGTCCAACGGGGCCAAGGTGCACTCTTCCAGCAGCCCCATCCCACACCCACCTTCCCTCGCGACACCGTCCCCCCAAATCCTGGAGCAGACTCCCCCGGCTGCAGCACACGCAGCCCAGCTCCCAGTCTTGCACCTTGGCGGCTGGGGAGGAACGCCCGGAGTTTGGGTAAACTCGGGGTGTCTGAGGGAGGCAACAGCCCTGCTGCAGGGGGAAAAAGGAAAATCTTCCAAACCACCACCAAAACGCCACAGCAAAAGACGCGCCAGAGGATGGATCGACTGAATAAACAAAGCCGCTTTCTCTGTCAATGGAATAAAAACGCCCAGGACTTCATCCAGCAGTGAGGAGTCTGTGAGCCAGCGTCGGGAGAGAACTACTGACTGATGGAGGCACCAGACGCAGCCTGGGTTGTGCTGGGGAATATTTTGGCCTGGAATGACTAAAAATGTTGTCATTGAGTGTCACAAAGCACTTCATCACTGGGGGAGGATTTTGGGGTAACCACAGTGCAGGGGCTCCACATTTGTGGGAGAACCTGAGGCCAGGCCGGCCAGGGAGCTGTTAGAAATCCAAAAGCAAACAATTACCCCACGTCCCTCCAACCAGCTGCGAGGGAGCGCAGAACCGAAACAAAAGGCATTAAGGAACATAAGGAGATTTACATTTGCAAAGCTATTTCCATTTTAATAAGCCAAAGTGCTGTTAAATAGAGATTGATATTTCTCCCCAAATACCCATATTTTTTAAAGTGGTTTACACCAACAAGACGAGCTGGGCTTTGGTGTTTTGGTGCTGTAAAGTTGTTTAACTCGTACCCAAAGCTACGGGGTGACTCAGCTCCATCTCCTTTCTCCCTCCTGCTCAGGAAGGAGCGAGGTTTGAGTGCTGGGACCAGCCCTGAATAACAATTTCTCTCCCTCTCCTGCAGCTCTCACCGTCAGCAACTTTGGCAGGGCACGATGCAAACGCCAACAAACAGCCCCAGCCCGGCGGAGTGGGAGGCCAGCGCTCAGCACAGCATTGCCCGGGAACCCGGGGCAACAGCGCCAGCCGGCTGAAGTGACAAACGAGATGGCCATCCCAAGGATGATCCGCCGAGCGTCCTGTACCTGCACGCCAGGCACGGTTCACACAGTAGCACCCACTTGCTGCACCCCATGCCCCTGCCAAACTTTTGCAGGGAAGTTTAAGCATCTCAGGCTGCAGTCCCGCACGCGTCTGCCCGAGCGGCCGACGGCCACCTCCGTCTTCGCACCCAACGTCCGCCATCGCTCCCGACACCCACCCCGTGCTCGGGAGAGTCGGGGGGCTGCAGGTGCGAGCGGGGGCCAGCCGCGAGCGGGGAAGGTCAGCAGAAAGGATAGGAAAGCAGAAGGAATTACCATGTTTACTGGGAAGTGGCAGAGGGACCGGGGGTCCCGCGGCACCAACTGCCCCTTCCCTCTTCCTTGCTGGGGGGCCGAGCGCTGCCCTACCGCCCCGGCTCTCCCGCCCGTCTCGGCTCGCCGGTCCACGGGCGGCTCTTCCCCGGCCGCCGGCGCCTCCCCGAGCTGCGGGCGGGCAGCCCCGGCCCCATCGGCCCCGGCCCGGCTCCCTCCGCCCGCCGCGCCTCTTCTGGGGAGAAAAGGAAAAAAAAAAAAAAAAAAAAAAAAAAAGAAGGGAAAAGAAAGAAAAGGCGAAGAAAGAGCGAGCGCGGCGGGGCGGGCCGGGGGAGGGGGCTGGCGGGGGGGCGGCTCGGGGAGCTCCCGGCTCCGTTCTGTGGCTGCCGGCGCCGCCGGGCCGGGACCGGCCGCTGCTTGTGCCCGCCGCGGGGGCCGGGCCGGACCGGGCCAAGCCAAGCCAAGCGCCCGCCGTGTGTTCCCGAGGCGGCGGCTCCTCCCGGGGAGCTCCCCCCGTCTCCCCTGCGGGTGCCCCCGAGGCGGCGGCGGGCGGGCGGGCAGGGGCGGACACGGCGACGGCTCCGACCCCCCCGGGGGAGATGTGGGGTGTGGGGGAGTGTGTGTGTGTGTGTGTGTGTGTGTGTGTGTGTGTGTTTGTGTGTGCAAGACCCACGGAGAAAAAAAGTCCCGCGGGGGGTGCGAGCGAGCAACAGGAGGGCGGCCGCCCCCGGCGAGTGGAGCTCCGGCCCCCGCGGCACGGTGCCGGGCAGCCCCGGCTCGGGGGATCCTTCACAGCACCGGGAAAAGGGAAAGCTGCGTGTGCATCTGCATGTGCGTGTGTGTGCATACATGTAAGCATTTAAATAAACAAAGGCCAGTGTTGATACGAACCATCAGGATGGTGTGTATTCAAAACAGGGCACTTAGCGCAGCTCGGAGTTCTCATTTCTGAATTGGCCTAAAAGCATAGCAGAAGAAAAGCATCTCTTACGGCTCTTTGGATGTTTCAGTGATGGAAAGTACCTACTTGAAGGCAGAATCGTGCAATTTAGCAACCAGAAGTCGTACAAAAACAATCAGCGTAAGAGCCAAAGCCACAGATTTGGTCTATTCTAATACAAACCACCGCTGCTCAGCAGAGCTCTTCAATCCTCAGGCGTGATGTCCAGCACTCTTGGACCCTCTGCTCCCTGGTCAGGCTGAAGTCGTGTTCACTGTCATGTTTGTGGGCATGGGCTCAAGGACTGGGCCAGGGCTGGGAGAGGGGACAGGACCGGGGCTGGGTGGGATGACCACAGCGTGGGCTGCAAGACACCGAGGCAGTCTTGATAATGAACATTTGTACAGGGGTTAGCGAGCAGCCAAAGGACACACTGTGAAAACAAGCCGAGATGGGAGGAGGTACAGCTGGGTTGCTGGCTTGTTTTGGAGGGAGGACGGCGCCAGGGAGGACTTTGCATTTGCTTCCCATTTCCTTGGGAGCTAGTGAGAGCCCTTTTGTCACCAGTACACATCATGAGTGCTGCAAGGGCTCAAGCACTGGTGGTAGTGCCTGGTGGGCAGATGCTTGGCTGTGGGGAGCAGGGCTGGAGCACCTGGCTGCAGCCCATCACACAGCTCCGGACCCACAGGCACTGCCGCAGCTCTGTGCAGGGCTGGCCCTGGGCTCAAACCCAGTCCAAGCTGTCTGCCCAGGAACCTTAATGCAAATTGCAGCCTGCTGGGCCAGCTCCTCCCTTCCCCACCAGTGGCCAATTGCTCTTTTAACTGCATTAGTTCACATACCCTGCTTCAGCCTGTTTATAGTTTCAGTGAGTGTGAGGGGAGTATGGGCTCATGCTCTGATCTCTATTTGCCTGATTGCTTCTGAAATGAGCTCAAGAACTTACTTTGCCTCATATGCCTTCTGAAAGGCACTGAGGCTGGGCAAGGAGCGAGGTTGTGTGGCTAACCGTGTCCCATGCCAGCAGGTGGGATCCCTCTGTGGCACTGGTGAGCAGGAGGGGCAGGATGCAAAGCTGAGCCCAGTGGGACCCCACCATCCTGGCACCATGGAGTGCCTGAGGGCAGCAGCTCCCAGCAGGGGCCCTGGGGTGCTCTTATCAGCTGTGCTAAACTAGCCCAGCCTGCAAATGCACCCAGCATGGCTGGATCCAGCTCTACAACCCTGTAGCACCCCAAAGCAGCTCCCCATGCCCTCCTGCTGCCCTGAGACAGCAAGGCTTGGAAGTGGGGGGGACCAAGCCAGCCCAGCAAAAGGCAGAGTTCCCGTGGGCCTCCTGGGTGCCCCTGCTGCCTCGGGGCCCCTGACCCCATGAGCTCACCCTCCTCTCTTGCTCCTTTTCTCCATGTCCTGTTTGTCCCAAGCAGCTGCTGGGACAGGCTGCATGTGGCCTCCTGCCCTGCCCCTCCGCCGGCACAGAGCCACCATTCAGATCCCCCAGGCTCTGCCTGAGGTCACCATTCCTGCATTTTTATTTTTACTTTTCTGCAAAATCATCCCCTTTGACTTTCTGCATCCCCTTTTGACTCCCACAAGGCTCCCAGACCTTGTGTCACCAGCTGGCATGCTGTGAGAGGAGCCCACCTGTCTGGGGGCAATGGCAGCCCTCGGCGAGTGGAGAAGATGCTCTGGCTGCAGTGCTGGTCCCAGGAGGAGCCCTGGGATGTCACCAGGATATTGGGATGGAGGGAGGGTGAGGGTGGTGAGCCCAGCATCAGGCACGGTCTGGAGCCTTCTTGCTTGTGGCCACATCTCTGCACCCAGGGTCCTCGTCGGCTGGGCACGGCTGCTTGCTGTGCCCTGCAGGGCTCCTGCTTTATTAGCTCTCGGGTCCCCGGGAGCTTTTGATGCAGCAGTCAGGGCTGGCGTCAGCAGCCACCTCATACTGGCAGAGAGCCTGTCCGGCTCCAGGAACAGTCAGGGCCAGGTCACGCTGATCCTGCAGCTGGGAAAACAACAGCAGAGGAGCCCCCACATGTCCCCCGGCTGTATTTTTAGGTGCTGCTGGATCAAAGGTTGTCAGGGACTTGCAGATGATGGTGGGCAGTGTCAGGCTGGCAGCAGTCCCACACACGTGGGAGCAGGCAGGAGCCGCAGCTTCCCCGCATCTCGATACTGACAGTATTTCGCCAAGCTCTGGGTGAAGTCCCTGTGGGTCTAGGAACAACCATGGTGCCCACCGGTCCTGGTCAGAGCCCAGTTCTGGTGGCAGTAAAATTGTCCTGACTGGAAATGAGTAAGGGGAGGTTTTATTTTTGGCTGTGGATTTCTCTTTTCCAACTTCCCTCCAAAACCAGCTGGGTTGCTTTTGCTTTTCTTGCTGGATCCCCTGGGTTTTCCCCTGCATTTCCCCAGCAGTGTTTGTGAGCCCACAGCTCTGCCCCACAGCTGCGAGTGAAAGCCTGATGAGAGGCAGCAGCGATGCCTCTGGCACCAGCAACCTGCTGCCCAGGCCCCGGGGAATTCCCGAGGCAATTGTGGCACCACAGGCAATGGATGCGGATGGATTTCCTTGCAGAAAGTAAACACGTCTGGGTGTCCTTGCTCGCAGCCCAAGGAGCAGTAATGCCTACCGTGCTCCCCTGCGTCTGCCAAAGGCTGTCCCGGTGACAGCCGGGGTGCGGCCAGCTCTCGCCAGGTGCTCACTGGGAAGGGGCTCAGTGTGGCAGCGAGCCCAGCGGACCCAAGCTGGTGGCCGCTGGGGATGGAGCGGAGCTGCAGCCTGACCCCCGCAAGTCCTCCTGCGGAGCCCCAGCACGCGATTGCAGGGTGGTTTGGGCCGCTGCATTGCACAAGAGATGCGGAAAGAGCTGTAAGCAGGATCGGGAACTGCCGCACGTGCTCAGCATGTGGGGCCAGAGGAAGCCCTGACCTGGGGAGTGGGGGTTGGCCTGGGGACAGCAGTAAGCAGGTCCTGTCCTGCAGCCCTGGCTGGGGGACACTCAGCAGCACAGGACAGGGACCTCCTGCAACTCCCTGCCCTCACGGCCTCTTGGCTTCCATCTGATGATGTCCCTTTCCCGCACGTACAGCCCAGCAAACCCCAGCCCAGCTCTGCAGCCCCGGGGAACTGGTCCTTCCCCAGCAGAGCAGCCCCTGAGCTCCCGAGACTGGCAGAGCAGCCCGTCAGGCGAAGCCTTTTCCCCTCCAAAGGATCAGGTTGGGCAGGGCGGGATTTCACGCTCAGTTCCCTGCTGGCATCCCTCGCACGAAGCGCTACCAGGACCAGCCTGCGTATCAAGTGTTAGATGTGGTTTCAGCTGTTCCTTGCCAAACATAGGAGTGTTTGGTCAGAGTGTGTGCTGTTTGAAAGTTTTTTTTCAGTTCAGCTTTAAAATTTACACGGAAGATGTGGTTTTGCTTCCTCTCTGTGGTACTCCCTATAAAATTTCATTTCTCCTCATGGAAGAGGTTCTGGTTCCTCAATGCTCATCCTGAATGTCTTAAACGCTGTTTTGCAACAGCCCTTCTGAGATGCTGTGTCATGGACAGGAGGGTTTGGGGAGCTCCTTCTCCGCACGATACAAGAGCCAGCAAAGTGCTGACGACAGGCAGCAGCAAGGTCATGGCACCAGGGAGGCTGCAAGTGGGGATTTGGCCTTAACCTTCCCCTCTGCTTTTGGCTTTGGCAAAATGAGCTCTGCCCATGGGCTCCTGGCCCCCAGGGGTGGATTGGGGTCTGGCACTGACAGGAGGGTCGCAGCCTGAGGATGCTGTTTGGGTGTCCATGGGACATGGCTCTTTCCTGGGTGGTTTGTCCCACTCTGGCAGGCACCGTCAGCACCAGACCTACTGGGTTGCTGTGTCCTTGTTTCCTGCCCTGCATCTGAGAGCTGATGGCAACTGCAGTGCTGCTTCCAAAGCCGTAGCCATGCGTGCAAGTCTGGTGGGTGTTTGCTGCGTATCTGCCAGGCAGCCTGCAAGTGCCCCCGTCTGAAACTCTGGGGAAGAAAGGCAGCGTGGATCTGAGAGCCCTGATCTCTCCAGCCCCGATCCTCCACGTGCCAGGTTCCTCCAGCACAGATGCCCAGGGCTCTGCTTGCCCCATCCCTCAGGGCCTCCTGGGGCTGCAGCACCGCAGGGCATGGCCATGCCAGCAGCTGTGCTTGAGCAATAGCTGCATTTCAGAAGTGCCTGTTTCAGGGATGTTGCCTCTGGCAACCAGGACTTCCCTGGATCCAGCGTGAGATCTGCCTGCATCAGCTGCCATGGATTTCCTGTGCCCGGTCCTGCCACTTCCCTGACAGCAAATGAAAGTCACTTAAATAATTTCTTCTTCCCTCACCTCCATCCTTCAGCCTGTGGGGAGGGTCTGACCCCACTCTCCCCACTGGGGGTTGTGGGGGTGCTGCCCCCTCGCCCCTGCCAGGCTGCACCCATCTGCAGCCATCCTGAGCCCAAGAGCCGTGATGTGTCAGGGTTCCAGAAGTTTTGCCTCTGGGGCTTGTTCCTGATGTGCTGGATGTCCCCGGTGCATGCTGCTCTGTGATGGAGCCCTGTGCCAGGGGCTGGAGGTGCAGGGCAACCCACTGATTTAGTCGCCTGCGGTGCAGGCAGGTGCCCCTTCACCAGCCCCGCTGGGTGTGGGGGGACTCTGGGGTCTGCTTGCATGGGGTGAGAAACCATAACTTGATCTCTTTAGCCCTTGCTGTGACCCAAGGCTGCTCCGGTTCCAACCGGTGCCTTTGGCAGGTCTGTGTCATGAGCAGCAGCTGACACCCAGGAGCACAGAGCAGCCCAGGAGTCCTATGGGACCGCGGTGGGGGGCAGCAGGGCTGGCAGATGGCTCAGGGGCACCCCTGGCTGTTCCCAGTCTTTGCCCAGTGAAGGCAGAGCAGGAGCAAGAATGGGGCCCCACCACATGCAGCTGGAGCCAAACCCATGCCTGGACCAGGTCTGCTTCACTGAGCACTTGCTTCTGCTGCAGGCAGGGACCGTTTCCACTCGACATAGAGCTGGAAACTGAGCTGTTGCCTCCCAGTTTTCACTATTCCTTCCCTGCCTGCAAAGAGAGGCACCAGGTGTGCCGCTGGGTGCAGGTATGCCATGCCATGCTGTAGGTGTGGGTGCCACCGGTGCAGAGGAGCGAGGCAGTGGCCAAGCAGGAAGCCCTGGGGCTCCAGGGGACGCCCCGCGGGTTGGGCTGTGGCAGCGGTTCTGCATGCCTCCCTTGCCTGCAGTTCCCGTTTTGGCACGGATATAAAGGCAGTGTGGGCAGGGAGAGCCCGGCAGCAGCACAGCACTGCGTGCAGCCAGGATGGGAGCACAGAGCCTGGCGGTGGCTTGTGGGGCGCTGGCTTTGTGCTTGGTGCTAGCCAGGGCCACCAACCCCGGCTTCGTGGTGAGGATCACGCAGGCAGGCTTGGACTATGGTGGGTTCAGCTTCTGATTTCTCTCCTTGCAGATGTGCTGGTGGCTGAGGCGCAGAGCTGGGCACCCACTTGGAGAGCGCAGGATCCTGGGGTGGGATGGGAGGATGCTTGGCCATGGGTGCCAAATGCACCATCACCTGGGGCTTCAGGGTGATGCACCCGTCTGCCCGCACCACCACCTTCATGGAGTCCCCGCAGAGGGGCCCAGTCCTGAGGGGGTGTCTC
Source organism: Balearica regulorum gibbericeps (assembly GCF_011004875.1). Lineage (NCBI taxonomy): Eukaryota > Metazoa > Chordata > Aves > Gruiformes > Gruidae > Balearica > Balearica regulorum. Next base: position 8,487,027 of record NC_046199.1, read on the forward strand.
AGGGGGGCTACGCCCAGGTGGTGTCAGGGGAAGCACAGGGCTGGCAGGGCAGGAGGGTCCCGCTCCCATGGGACGTGTCTGAGCAGCCGAGCTGTGAGCCCTGAAGGAGGGAGCTGCAGAGGAGAGAGGAGGTGGGGAGCTGCAGGGGGGGCAGTGACAAAGATGGATGGGCCTGTGCTGGTTTTATTGAGGCAGGCAGAGCCCCGGCTCCAGCGGAGCGCTGTTATGGATTGAAATACACTCTGTGAGAAACAGCTCATTTACCCGGCAGCTTTGCCAGCTGCACGGGAGAGGAGGACGTGACTCTCCTTCCCAGATGGATGCAGGGATGCAGCACCCACTAACGCCGGGCTGCTCCCTGGGACGTGTGCTCCATCTGGCTTTGTCCACCAGCACTGGGCACGGAGTGGCGCACTGCCCAGGATGTCCCGCACACCTCGTACAGTGTCCAGCCCAGAGAGCGAAGACTGGGACCTCTTCCCCCCTTTCTGTGCCACCTGGCCACCACCTTCCCCCGGGGGCTTGCAAGTGGGCAGATGTCAGGCAGCATTCAGGAAGCATTGCTGGTGTGCTCACAGGCTCTGTGCACCAAGATTAGCTTTAAAGATAGCCAGGGAGGATGTTTCCTTTAACCCTTTCACTGTATGCCCGGTGCGTGCTCCCAGCTCCTGCAGGAAGCACATGGTGGTGACACTCTCCCTCTGCAGCCCATCAGCAGGGGATCGCTGTCCTGGAGAAGGAGCTGGCCCAGCTGAAGCTGCCAGACATCTCAGGTGACTTTCCCATCCGGAGAGTGGGGAAGGTGCACTATGAGATCTCCAGGTGAGCCCTGCCAGCACCCTGAGTGGCTTTCTCCCATGCCCCCCAAAACTACTTGAAGGACAGGAGGGGTGACGGAGGATGAGGAGCCCCCAGAGCAGCAAGAAGCATCCTGTCCTCTCCACAGCTCCCAAAGATATTGGCCCTGTTCTCAGTGCAGGCAGAGACACTCCTGCTTTGACCCCCCTGCCCAAAGGGGAAAAAGGGAACCGGGATGACAGCACTCTGGCTGCGGGTGGATTTTGTGCAATCGAAGCCCAGGCAGCAGAGGTGGCCTCACCCGTGGGAGCAGGGCACCCAACCCCACACGGAGCAGGAGCCCGGCCCCTGCGGAGATCCCAGCTCCTTGCTGCCCCATTGCACCTCTCCGCTCTCACTGTGCGGGGTTTCGAGCTGCTGTTTGGGTGGCTGCAGGGACCCCGTTTCCAAAGGCGCCGCTTTGCTCTGCGCATCCCTGCCAGGCATCTGGTGGGAACTGCCGATGGTGCCAGTGCAGTGGCCCTGCTCCCTCCCTCCCCAGCTGTGTGTCCGGGGGTGAGGAACCCCTTTTAAGTGCCTTTTCTCTTATGTATGTACAAATTTATTTTTAGATTGGACCTTCGCAGTTTCCACTTGCCGTACTCACGGATTTCCCTGGTCCCCAAGGTGGGCCTGCAGGTCTCCATCTCCAACGCCTTCGCCGAGGTGGATGGAAACTGGCGGGTGAAGATACACTTCATGTGCGTGCCCGGCTCCCCCCTTTCCCGCTCAGGCGCTTCACTCTGCGCTTCCCTCTCTGGGTCTGGACAGGTTTTTTTCTCCTCTCTCTCTCCCTTGTGTTTTGAGCAGCTGTTGCTTTGCTCTCTCCAGATGTGCTGACTTGTCTTTCCTGCAGCTGCTGTATTCCTGGTGCACATCTGGGAGCCCCTTGCCCTGGGGGAGCCCAGCCAGGTCTCCCTCCACGCTGGGAGCCCTTGGAGCTGCCCATCAGTGTGTATCCCTCTTGCAAGTGGTTGGGGAGACAATGTGAAAGCCATCTCCCCTCTTGTGGCACCTGGGGTGTGAGGGGCAGTCCCTCCCACTTGTTTGCACTGGGGAGCACCTTCCTGAGCACCCTCAGGGGTAGACCTGAGCCAGGACCAGGGGTGGGCAGAGGTCACTGCCACTTATACAGCCACTGAGACAGATAAACAGGGTGGGAGGCAAGAACAAGGTGGACAGTGGAAGAGCTGTGCATCAACTGTCCTGTCTCTTCCATCTCCGCTACTTGCTCTGCCCTCTCTATTTAAAGGTTACCTCTCCTAGTTTATGTTCCAGTAAAATCTGATTTCTCTGAGTTTAAAAGCTTTCTCAGTCTCGTCTGGGTGCTCGCTACAAGGGACAGCCTCAGTGAGATAGATCCATCCCAAAGCTGATCTGGGGTCCCTTCGCCAGGACTCGGCATTGAGAATGTCCCTTTGTCGTCCTCCTCTCCCTGCAGCCGGGACCACGGTTCATTTGACCTGAAGGTAGAGAACATCTATATCAAAATCAACCTGAAGCTGGGCAGTGATGCCTCCGGAAAACCCACCATTGACACCTCTGACTGCAGCACCCGCATCTCCAAAGTCCGAGTACACTTTTCGGGCAAGTTTGGGTACGTAACTTCACCGTGCAGGCCTAGAAATGCTGCGGATTAGCCTGTCTGCCGTGGAAATGTGGCTTCCAGGCCCTGGTGCAAGGAATAAGATGTTGGCATATCTGCAGTCCCTTGGAGGCTGCCCTTTCTGCCTGCGGGCTGCCTGCACCGGCACACCTCTAGGCCGCTGTCTCTGGACTCGTGTGACATACTTCTCATCCAGACATGCAACTGAATGAACTTAAATCTGGTCTGAATTTGTCCCGTTGTGGCTGCATATTTAATGGAGATTTAAGGCAGTCACTAGACTTGTGTGCATGTGGTTTACAAGCAGGTCTGTTTGCAAATGTAAAACCTGAGGCAAAGCTAGACACCAAATTGGTATGGGACTGATGTTCCCCAGTGTCCCGCAGCTCTGATGTCTCCCTTTCCTGGGCAAATACTTCTGTAGCAGCCTCTGAGCTAAAGAAGGACTCCTCTCTGTTTCTTCTCTGCAGATGGCTTTATAATCTCTTCCACAGTGTTATTGAGTCCAGATTCCGGAAGGCCTTGGAGAGCAAGGTATGTGAGAGAAGGAGGGCAGAGCTCCGTGTTTTTCTGATGGTCTTTGGCCCTCACTTGTAGCTGATGTGCTGGAAGGATCAGAGCACACGTAGGGATTTAACTGGACCCAAAGCGTGTGGGCATGTTGCCGATCCAGTGAAAACCAGAGGAATGGGCATTGCTAACTGCAGTCTCGTAGCATTGTGTGGCTCAGGCTGAATTCAAAATCTGCAGACTTTGCCAAAGCCCAGCGTAATTGGTTCCTAATTAACAAAGACTTTTCTTTCCATGTGGTCAGTTAATTAGGTCTTATGCCTCGGCCAAACTCAGTGTAACAGAGGAAACCTGATCAGAGCTCTCCTTTAAATGGCTGCACTCCTGTACACTTTGGGGAGCAAAGGGGGAGAAATTCTCATTTCTGGAGTTCAGGTGCTTGCCATCTTGTTTTAACGGGGTGCATCAGGGAGGCCCTGGTACTGTCCGCCCGGTACAAAAGCCTACAAGCTGGAGACCTGCAACAAGACATGGAAACAAGCTGTTAGCAATAATTACTACAAGGCTAACTGGCACAAGTTACAGCCTCCCTGGATGTGAACCTTGCTCAGGAAGGAGGCAGTTGGAGAACAGGCAAATCCCACTCCCGCAGCAGATCCCATCCTGGCCGGGCACTATTCCCGATGCCATGCAGTGGCTTTCCCAAGGCCCCCAGGAGCTGTGGCAGCAGATGGGCTGGCAGCAGGAGCAAAGCCGGGGTTCAAACGCCTTTTTTTGCTGTTTTGCCTCCTGGAAGGAGAGCGAGCAGCTCTGGGACTCTGAAGGGATCTTCACTGCCCTGTGCTCCTCCTCCAAGCCCCCTTTGCCCAGCACACATTTCTCAGTGTCTTTCTCCACATGTGAGATGGTGCAAGGGGCCGTGGCCAGGAGAGGGCACGGGCTGGGAGTGTGCTTCACCAGGACCCCAGGGCACAGCCTGGTCCTGACCCAGCTGCAGCCCTGGCAGCCCACGTGTGCCTCTTGCTGCACACGCTTGCACGGTCCTTGTGCGCCCAGTCACTGGGAGATCCCGGTCACTGGGAGATCCCGGTCACTGGGATCAGGGCTGCATTTGCCCATCCACAGCTCCATCCTCCTGGGCAGTGATGGGGCGTTTCCAGACAGACGAATATCAGCTGGGCACAGGGAAGAGCAGCAACCCCCCCTCTGTCGGTAAGACCATGCCCAAGGCTCTGTCCCTTCTCTTCCTCCCCAGCGTGCCACAGCCAGCAGCTGCATTGCTGTTAGCATGGTCGCTGCTCCTCTGGGGCTCTGCATCTCGTTATCGGCTTCTGCAGGCTGGATGCCCGCTCAAACAGATGATGGCCTGATCCTGCCTGGCAGTTTCTGTGCCATTATGGGGAAAGCATTGGAAGAGAGCTTGTGCAGATTATCTCCGTCGTCTGCAGCACTGTGCCCTGCAGTAAATGTCCTGGGTCAGTGTTTAGCCTGCAATTAAATCCCCCGCTAATGCCAAGGCTTCACCTGTGGATGACAGCGGTGGAGGGATTTGCTGTTCTGTCCTGGCAGCACAGAGGTGTAGGAACTCAGGATAGCTCTGCTTTGCCCGTGCAATTAGTGCTCCTGCCCCTGCGGGGGTGGGTTAACTCTTTCAGTTGCCCTGCTTTGGCTAAGCTTTGGATGCTCAGCACAATTCATTCCAGTATGGGCCGTAGGAAAAGTCTGATGGCACACGTGAGGTTCCTTCCAAGGGCCTCCACGGAGCTGAACAGTGGGTGGGGAGCTTGCTGCAAGCAGATGTTTGCAGGTATAAACCCTGCTTGTATCTTGGACGCTTAATTAATGTGCTGCCTGATAAGTAGAGACAAACGTCATCGTGTGCTCTTTTATTTAAACAGGTTTTTGCAGGGAATAAAACCAGCACCGGGCAGCAAAGCAGATAGCATGGCTGAGGCTTTGTCCTGGGGGCATGTGAACCGGCCACCCCTGGCAGAGCTGCCCTTGCTCAGCCTCACGGCCTTTCTTTCCCGCAGGTCTGTGAGAACGTGGTCAGCTCTGTGCACAGCGAGCTCCAGCCTTACATCCAGACCCTGCCAGGTACCAGGCGGGGGCTGCACGGGGTTTTAGGAGTGTTTCTTCCTAGCATTTCCCAGCTGTGAGGACAATGCTTTACCTTGTGCCCACTGCCCATTTCGTTGTATTTCACCCAAGTTGGGAGCTGGGGAACACCATATCAGCAGAGACCTGTCACTGTGCACCCTGTCCGGCCGTGCACACAGCCTCCAACGAGCCGTGCCCCAGAGCTGGCAGGAGCACGGGCTGCCTCAGCCAGGGGACCCAGACTGTTCCTCAGGTCCAGGCGTTAGTCTGCAAAGTTGAGAAACAGAGTCAGGAGGGAGATGTGATTTTTGCTTCTAAACGGAAGCAAGCACATGTGAAGCTGGTACTGAGCTGTTGCACTGGGAGGCCCAGGCACAGCACTGCCTGGATGTTAGCAGACGCAATCTGCTTCCGTCTTTCCCATGCCACCTCCCTCTCGCTTATCCGTCTGTCCTGTGTTTTACAGTCACAGCCAGGATAGATGCCATAGCTGGCATTGATTACTCCTTGGTGGCACCCCCAACTACTACTGCCCAGTCCCTGGACGTGGACCTGAAGGTGAGAGGCTGCCCTGGGAAAGCTCGAGTTGGCTGATGCCATCAGCACAGGCAGGTGGGGAACCAGGTTTAGGTACCTCCTGCGAATGCTGTTTCTCAGCTTAGGTCAGCGGGTGAGTCCCACCACCCTCTGCTCTCCTGCTTCACCTCTCTCGCTCCTTCCAGGGCAAATTCTTCTCCCTGACCCACCCCTCCACCATCCCCTTCCCTCCGCTGGCACTGGCCTTCCCTCCGGATCACGACCGCATGGTTTACTTTGGGGCCTCCAGCTACTTCTTCAACACGGCCGGCTTCGTCTACCACGGAGCTGGGGTGCTGGTCTTCGAAATCACAGACTCCATGGTGAGCAGTGCAGGTGGGATGGGGGGCTGTCCCCACACCTCTGGGCAGCGGGCTCAGATCGCAGAGGAGCTCCGGTGGCAGCCTGCGGTCTCAGAGGACCCCCCCAGCGAGCTGCCTGGAGGCTGAGAGCTGGGGGCTGTGGGAGGGGGCCGGAGCTGTCAGGCACCGCAGCGCGTGGGGGCAGGACGGCTGATCTCACGAGGGCTCGCCGTGCCGCATCGCCCTGGCCTTACTGTTCTCCCCTCGCAGATCCCGAAGGGCATTGACTTCCACTTGAACACCTCCACCTTCTCAGCCTTCGTTCCCCAGGTGAGTCGTCCAGCCCTGCTTCCCCGGAGCTCTTGCTGTGCACAGCCGGGGGTTTGCTCTGTGCCAGGTGGTCTCCCCCAGGAGTGGGGGTTTGTGCCGCTGTCCCCATCCTCTCCCTGCTCCTCTGCAGCTAGAGAAGATGTACCCGGACATGCTGATGAAGCTCAGGCTGTCTGCCCCCTCTGCCCCGTTCCTGAACATCGGACCAGAGGGGGTCTCGCTCAAGCCTGTCGTGGATATCCAGGCTTATGCCATCCTTCCCAACTCCAGCCTGGCTCCTCTCTTCCTCCTCAGCCTGGTGAGTCAGGGCACAGCCTGCGGCAGTGACTGTGGTCCTGGTGGGGCAGCTCCCATCAGGGAACTCTCCCCTGCATCTCAGCGGGGCAAAGATGGGAGTTTGAGCTGTGCACCGTCCTCCTGCTGCGTTCAGCAATGCTGAGCCATTGCGGCCGAGTGCCTGCCAGGAGAGGTGCCGAACACCATCCAAAACCAGCCCTGGTGCAGCGGGGGTGTCCCCAACAGAAAAACACCTGAGCTGAGAAATGCCAGGTTTAACTCCGAGTACAAATGGTGCCCCTGGGCAGGCACCAGTCCCGCTGTGTTTTGGCTGGTCTGAGCCATTCCATGGGTGTCTGGTTTGGGGTGAGGTGGGGTGAGCACTGCCAGAGCTCTGCACTCTCTCCCCAGACAGGCAACGTGTCCGCCGTCATCGACGTGAAATCCGGCCACGTAGTTGGGAACCTGAAGGTGGGCAGGTATGGAGGGGGAGCAGTGCAGGGGGGAGGCTGAGGGGGTGCTTCTGTTCTGGGCTCCCCAGGGACAAAGGTGAGGTGGGGAGGACCTGGGATTCGGGGTCTGGTGTGGAGGGGATGAGCTGGGGCTGGAGGGAGCGGGAACCCCACGGCCATCAATAGGCAACACCAAGGTGGGAACAGCTCCCACCATTGGGACAGCCTTCACAGCGCTGCTGCTGTCTCTGCACAGGATGAAGCTCTCTCTGAAGCATTCAGATGTCGGGAGTTTCCAGGTAAGCTATCCCTTAACCATGACCAGAGCCCCCAGCGTGAAGGTGAGAGCCTGCTGGGGGCCAAGGAGAGAGCTCATTCCCCCCCTGCTCCCCAACATGGGACCTGGGGGTGCACCCAGGGCCCCACACTGACCCCATGGATGCCTCCTGCCTCAGCCTGCGAGACTGGGAGAGGACGCAGAGCGAGCTGCTGTTGCCTCTCTCATCCGTACACTTTGTACCCTGCCAGCATGGCCAGAAAAGGCCTCATCTCTCTTTTCCTAATTATCCTCCACTGGCTGGCCACCTGCTCTTTCAGAGGCTAAAGCTCTTTTCCTCCCCCATCTCTCCACTCCCAGGTGCGAACACTGCAGTCCATAATGAACATCTTTGCTTCCTCTATCCTGCTCCCACGTTTTAATGGTGAGAACCTGCTGGGGGTGATGGGGTTGCTGGAGTAGTGGCTGGCCAGGTCCCTCGGTCCGAGCAGGCCCAGCTCGCTAATTAATCCTTGTTGCCACGGCTGCTCGGTGGCTAAGCCTGCAGAGAGTGCAAGAGAGGGCAGTAAAAGCGCCCGGCGGAGGTAGGCTGCGGGCTACGGCGTGCAGGAGTCTTGTGGTGCTGTGACATGCATCCAGCAGTGAACACAATGGAAAAAATGAGCACAGCGCATATCCTAATGCCTTCCAGATCCTCTCCCCCACTCGCTGCTTCTCATGACTCCCCAGCAAATGGGGCCAGAGTGGGGCTGGTGGCTGCTGGCAGGGGGGAAGGTACAACATGCAGACCCCAGCCCTTCTGTGGACCTTGGGAGGAAACTCCTCTGCCTACCCCGGGGGCTAAGAAGGGGAGGTGGGGGGTGGAGGAGGTGGCCACCTGGTTGCAGGGCTGTGGTCCCTCCTGTTCCCCTTCCCGTCCCAATGCAGCCGCATGTGTTCTGTCTTCCAGCCAGGTTAGAGCAGGGCTTCCCTCTGCCACTGCCAGACAGAATACAGCTCTCCAATATCCTTGTGCAGTTTCACCAGGTGAGTGAGGGGAAGCACCCAGACCCGGCCAGAGCCCATCCCGCCCCCCCTGAGCCCCCCACGGGGGAGGCCGGCTGCCTGCTGCTGCCAGCATGGCATGCAAAGCCAGTGCCCCAGCCTGTGCTGGGTGGCAGTGGGCAGGAGGGTATGCTTGGCCGGGATCCCAGTGGCACTGCTGGAAACCAGAGCCCTTCTTTTCCCATCCACATAGTCGGGGTCTGGGCTTTGCACCCTCAGGGCAGCACCGCATCCTTCTCCAGTTCTTAAACCCAGGGCCTCAATTTCCCACGATGCTTTTTATAGCACACAAAGCTCCGTGGCAGCGTTCAGCCCCAGCCAGCAGTGCCTGGTGGGATGCTGCGTGTGAGTGCAGAGCAGCTGCCGCCGGACACATCTGCCTGCGGTGGGACAGGCAGCGCCTGCCAGACTCGGTGGAAGGAGCCGTGCTGTGTCCTGGGGAGCGGAGAAAGCCCCTGTTGTGGGAGGCCTTGGGGAAGCCCCAGAGGGGTGCTGCTATGGGGACGCTGAATATTTATTGCAAGGTGTGGCTGTGAAATGTCTTCAGAGCCCTTCCAGGGCTAAAATTAGGCACAGGGGCGGGCAGAATCACACGTGCCCATCCATCCTCCTTCCCCAAAATGTGGTGGGCGCAACAGAAAGCGGTTGCCAGGGCCTGTCGTAGCCCACACTTTCTTTTTTTCTCCCAGAATTTCCTGCTGCTTGGAGCAGACGTTCACTATCAGCCCCGGGGAAGGAGTTAAGACGATGCCATGGACCTCAAGCACTGAAAATGCCCCCTCCACCCGCCCCACCGAGGGGACGGCAGCTCCCCATGGCCCTTTCCCTCACCCCAGCCCCACCACCAGAGCTGAAGACCACCGCTTCTGCCGCAGTGTCCCTCACCCCCTGCCTTGGCCTGGATCGCAGCCGGGCGCCCCAAACCCTGTGTCCCCCAGCCCACCCAGCGCTACCCAGAGCTGGGGCTCCCTGGTCCCCAAGCCCACCCGCTTCTGCCGGCAGCAATAAAGGCGGCTGTGGTGGTGCTGTCACTGTCTGAGCCTGTGGCACCTTCCCTGGGCCCTTCGCACCGGGCCCGGGGCCTGCTCGGGGGCGGCCGCAGGGTGCCAGGAGCTTTTCCCCTCCCGGAGGAGGGCGGGGGCCCGGGACCGCCCGTTTCGGTTATTTTTATCCCTGCGGTCATGGCAAAGCACCACGGACCGTCACGTCCTGACCGTTATTGCACTTTCCGTGGCGGGGCTGTACCCGGCCGCCCGCGGAGTCACCGGCTCCGCCCAGCAGCAGGGCGGTCCCGGCGGAACCGCGATAGCGCGGAACGCAGCGCCGAGGACGGGGGTGCGGTGGGGATCGCTTCGGCGGTGCACGGCCGGGCCACCTCCTCGCCGTTTGCGCCCCTTCCCGCCCCGTAAAGCGCTCCGCCGGCCGTCGCCGTGGCAACGCAGCCTGGCCCCGGGGCCTGGCGCGGCCATGCTGCCCTGGAGGCGAGCGCTGCGGGCGGCGGGGCTTCTCCGCTCGGCCACCGCTCCCCGCCCCGGCGTCGCCCGCCGAGCGAGCTGCGGACAGGGCGAGCGGCCGGTGGGGCGCGGGGCCACGCTGTCCGCAGGGCCAGACCTGCGGCACTTCCTGAGAGGGGCCGCCGCCGAGGAGCGGCGGCCCGAGCCGCAGCCGGGTTCTGTGCCCGGGACCGGGAAAGGTCTGTGGTGCCGCCGCCTCTTCTCGGGCGCTGCTGGCCCCTGCGCGGCGGCTCGGGTGCCGTGGCGTGGCAGGGGCCGGGGCCGGGGCCGGGGCTAAGCCAGCCCCGAGGGCCGGTGGGACTGGCCGTGCCCTGCGGCCGTGGCGTTGCTGCCAGGCCGGGGCTGGCCGTAAGGGCTGCTGGGGTCAGTGGTGCCCCGCAGCCAGAGCGGATGGTCGCTGCAGCGTGCGCGTGGGAAACGAGTTGTTTGGGTGCTTTTGGGGGCCAGAAGGTTATTTTGAGGGTTAGAAGGAGTTTAATTCGTTGTCCACGTGCCCACTGGTGTGTCTCCCCCCGCCACGAAGGTGTGTTGGGGAGCAGATTGCTCTGGCACCTCTCTGCAGTCCATGTGCTGGGCTGTCAGCTGGGGCTGCGGCAGAGCTCTCAGGCTGTGATGCCCTGAGGAGGGGGGTTTCATTGCGCTAAATGTCATATCTCAGGAACAACACAGCTTTTGCTGCTCTGCAAGCTGCAGCCCAGACCTGTCGCGTTGGAGTGACGTGTTCTGGCACTTGGGTTTCCCAGAATCTATCTTTATTTTTGGCTTATCCTTTCTGTATGGGCTGCAAGTGAAGGTAGCTTTTGTGCTGCTTGCCTGAGTCTCTCCAGTGGCGGGACCGAAGGTTCCTTCCTATGGAAAAAGTCATAGAAATAAGTTGTAGATGAGAGGTGAGGCAGGCTTCTGCATCACACCGCCTTTGTTGCAGTGTACCTGGAGACGTATGGCTGCCAGATGAACGTCAATGACACGGAGATCGCCTGGGCCATCCTGCAGAAGAATGGCTACACGAGGACAAAGGACCTGGGTGAGGTAGGGCACCTTGGCAGCTCTCCTGTAATGCAGGTCTGTGGGGGTGTCACCCCACTGCCGTGCCTGCGAGTCCCAGGTTTTGTCTGGAGTGCAGTCCTGCAGGATGTTGTGATTTTTGTAGTCTAAGTTCTGTGGAGTAAAGGAAGCTACTTAAGAAGAGTGCTAGAAAGCAGTGGGTTGTGTTTTTTCTTTAAACTGCTGGGTTTCCTCTCAGTTGGAGAGTGATTAGTCACAGCAGGATGCTCCTGACTCATCTTTGTGTGAGTTTATTTCTGCCATTTAGTGGAAGACTCTGCTTGTCTTCTGTTAGTTTCTTGCACCTTTGTTGAAACCCACCATGTACGTGAGCAGATCTTTTTCACTGAGATAAGTGAGTTTTATAGTCTGCCTCTTCAGGTTACCTGTGTGGGGCATGAGTACTTATCACGTGGCTTTTACAAATACTTGTTCTTTTTTTGATGTTTTCAACTCAGGCGGATGTGATTCTCCTTGTCACCTGTTCCGTGAGGTAAGGAAACTTTAGTCGCTGCTGGTTTTGGACAGGTTTTAAGGAGTCACCGTTTGAAAAAAACAAGACAATAAATGTGGTGTGTGTGGAAAAAAAGCATACAGATGTGAAACTCCATTTAGTTGAAAGTAGAGCTAGCTGATGCTACAACCTACAACATTAATTGTGCTATGAATTGTTTTTCTATATAGTGAGAAGAAGCTCTTTGGTAGTGTAAGCTCTGTGTATATGCCATGAGCAGTTAGAGACCTGTGCAGATTTGTGCTTTAATGATTTTTAATTTTTTTTTTTTTTATTCCTTCTTCTCTTGACCTGACCATCTCTCTAGTACAGAGTCTGTACTTTAAACATTTGGGAAATACATTTAGGGGCAGTTTGGAATATAAATATATAGGGAACTTCGCTTGTTTTTTCTGAATGCAGAAGATATCAAATGCTCATTCTCACTTGCTAGGTAGCTCATTTTGGCTAAGGCAGACTTTTTCTCTGCAAGATCTTAGTCCTGAGTTGTTTCTGCAGTGCAGATGCTCCCAAGCAAGCGAAACAATAGTAGATCAGATAGAGTCAAGACATAATCCACACACCACAAACAGCACTTTTATGTGCCATCAGATCCATCAGGTGGATGATTCCTTGTCTTTAGTTGAATTCTCCCCTCAAAGCACTTGGGCTGCTTCATGTTGGGAGGCTGTTAAAGTGCAACAATCAGACTAACCGCTGTTTTCCTGGCTTCCCAGGGAGAAGGCGGAGCAGGCTATCTGGAATCGCCTGCAGCACCTCAAGGCGCTGAAAGCCCGGCGGCAGCAGGCTCGCTTACCTCTCCGCATCGGGATTCTAGGTACCCAGTGGGATGTGCGGCAGTGGGTCCACGCACTGTTGTGCCACATCCCATCGTGCTGCATTTCCTCTTCCCCTCTGGCGGCATCAAACCTTTTCTGCAGGGTGAAAGCAGCTAGTGAAAGGGGTGTGGAGGTGTAATGGAGGGTGGGCACCTCCTCACAAGGACCCTTCTCCTTTGGCGGCAGGATGCATGGCTGAGAGGCTTAAGGAGGAGATTCTGCACAGGGAGAAGCTAGTCGATATTGTGGCAGGCCCTGATGCGTATCGTGACCTTCCCCGGCTTCTGGCTGTGGCAGAATCTGGCCAGCAAGCTGCTAATGTCCTGCTATCACTAGATGAGACTTACGCAGATATTCTTCCTGTCCAGACTAGTGCAGGTGGCACGACAGCGTTTGTGTAAGTACCTTTTTTTTTTCCTGTGCACGTTTCTGTGGTTCTGGTTTGGAAATACTGCTGTGCAGAACAGACGTGTCAGTGATGGCAGCAACCCAAGAGATGCAATGCCTGGTTGCACTCGCTCCCGGCAGCCCAGAGGCATGAGTCTACCAGACTGTGTGTTTGCTGCTGCTTTGCTTTCTGGCTGAGCTCTGGAGAGACTACCCCGTGCTCTGGCTGTCTGCGGGCTTCTCTGACTCTCCTTTGAGAACATTGCTTGTCTAAGCCTGATGCTGCACTGAGTGATTTCTGTCCCACTGACGTCTGCGCCTTTCTAAAATCTGTGCCTCTCTGATCCCCTGCCTTCTGCTATGTCCTGCTCCAGGTTCTCCTATTTAATTCTTCTAATCCTCTGTGCATTGTAACTTCTGTTGGTTTTGTTTCTATTTGTTTAGTTTTGATAATAAGATTCCCAGATGTGAAATCAGGCTCAGTTCCTTGTGGCCATAGAGTACAGAGGGACAGTATCACCCTCTGTAGGAACAGGATGCAGAAGAATCTTTCATCACTGCCACATTGCAGTGCAAGTCTGTGCCTCATTAGTTGCTTTCCAAGTTTCTTGGAAATGTGCATGGAAAATTAGGAGGTGTTAGCTAGAGGCAAGCAGAAGCCAGCTCCGGCTGGAATGGAGTGTAAGGGGAAGCTGCAGAGCTGTGTTCGGAGCTGGTGCTGTGCGTGCTGCAGGCCAAGGGAGTTGACTGAAGGCAGCGGTGCTGGGCCAGGTCAAAGCAGGGCAGGATGCAACATGGATGATTCTTCCGTAACGATCATAGTGTGACCTGTGCTTTACCTCTTGGCAGATCTATCATGCGGGGCTGTGACAACATGTGTAGCTATTGTATCGTGCCCTTCACCCGTGGCCGTGAAAGGAGCCGCCCCATTGCGTCCATCCTGCAGGAAGTGAGGATGCTCTCGGATCAGGTGAGGCAGAGCCTCCTTCCCACCTGTCCCAAACCCTGGGAGGAAGGATGCTTCTCAGTCAAAGTGTTTTCAGTGATATCTTTGAGGAATGACACTGCCTTTATCTGTGGAGATGAGGTTACTGTAGGATTCTACCAGCAGCTTTTTGATTTTCCTTTGAATATATCCAGAGGGACCTTGACAGGCTTGAGAGGTAGGCCCGTGCGAACATAAGGAAGTTCAGCAAGGCCAAGTGCAAGGTCCTGCACGTGGGTCAGCGCAATCCCAAGCACAACTACAGGCTGGGAGGGGAATGGATTGAGAGTAGCCCTGAGGAGAAGGACTTGGGGTGTTGGTGGGTGAGAAGCTCAACGTGAGCTGGCAATGTGCGCTTAAAGCCCAGAAAGCCAACCGTGTCCTGGGCTGCATCAGAAAAAGCGTGACCAGCAGGTCAAGGGAGGTGATTCTGCCCCTCTGCTCCACTTTCGTGAGACCCCACCTGGAGTACCTCGTCCAGCTCTGGGGTGACCAGTACAAGAAGGACATGGGAGCTCTTGGATCGAGTCCAGAGGAGGCCACAAAGATGCTCAGAGGGCTGGAGCACCTCTGCTGTGGAGACAGGCTGAGAGAGTTGGAGTTGTTCAGCCTGGAGAAGAGAAGGTTCTCGAGGGACCTTATAGCACCTTCCAGTACTTAAAGGGGCTACAGGAAAGCTGGAGAGGGACTGTTTACAAGGACCTGGAGTGACAGGACAAGGGGGGATGGCTTTAAGCTGAAGGAGGGGAGATTTAGATTAGGTATAAGGAAGAAATTCTTCACTCTGAGAGTGGTGAGGCACTGGCACAGGTTGCCCAGAGAAGCTGTGGCTGCCCCATCCCTGGAAATGTTCAAGGCCAGGTTGGATGGGGCTTTGGGCAACCTGGTCTAGTGGAGGGTGTCCCTGCCCATGGCAGGGGGTTGGAACTAGATGGGCTTTAAGGTCCCTTCCAACCCAAACCATCCTGTGATTCTGTACTCTGAGACACACAGGGAAGGGAGGGCTTCCCCTGGAGACTTCTCCTTGAAGTAAGAGTAAAACCTTGGCTGCCCTTGCAGTTTAGCAGCTCAGCCATCGTGGCCAGGTTATATTTTTTCCTCTCTGTTTATTTTTGTAGGGAGTGAAAGAAGTGACCCTTTTGGGTCAGAACGTCAACAGCTTTCGAGACACGTCCGAGGTGCAGTTTCAATCAGCTGCTGCCCCAGTCCTCAGTCGTGGCTTTAGCACAGTCTACAAAGCTAAACCAGGAGGCTTGCGCTTTGCGCATCTTCTAGACCAGGTTTCTAGAATTGATCCAGAAATGAGGATCCGTTTCACCTCTCCACACCCCAAGGATTTCCCTGATGAGGCAAGTGTAAAACACCTGGACCTGTGCTTGGAGGCAGGAAGGCAGCTCTGAACTGCTAGATGTGGGCTGTGCTTTCATCCCAATCACAGAATGGGAACAGCAGCTCCGGCGGGGGGGAGAATGTTTGTGCTAAAGCTGGCAGGTTTGCAATTTGCTGGCTTTTACCCAAGGAAGACTCTTCCCCATGGCATCCTGGTAGAGTTGAGCCATCTATGACATTGTCTCCTGATTGCCCATCACAGGTCCTGCAGCTTATCCAGGAGCGACACAACATCTGCAAACAGCTTCACCTCCCAGCCCAGAGCGGAAGCACGCGAGTCCTGGAGGCCATGCGACGAGGGTGAGCGATCGCCATGGGGAGTCCTGTGCCCTACCCTCTGATTTAGGGTGCTGGTTTCTCCTCGCCAGTGTTGTGGTTTTCTGATTAGCAAATCCACGCGTTGGTTGTTGCAGATACACAAGAGAAGCGTATTTAGAGCTTGTACACCATGTACGTGAGTCCATTCCAGGTAGGGACTTTAGCTTTGTCTGAGCTCAGCACAGCTGTATCTTCCTGTCCTTTCCTGAGTGAAGTGTGTTCGTCTCTTCCTTGAGGGAAGTGTAAAGCTGTGTCTCTGTTACAGGAGTGAGCTTAAGCAGCGATTTCATTGCTGGCTTCTGTGGAGAGACGGAAGAAGATCACCAGCAGACCGTGTCCTTGCTGCAAGAAGTCCGCTACAACGTAGGATTCCTGTTTGCCTACAGCATGAGACAGGTGAGTGGAGGCCCTGATGGAGAAGACTTTTATCTCTGGGTATCTCATCTAATTCCTGAGTGCTGTTTCTCTCAATAAGACACTAAAAAAAAAAAAACAAACCTAAAGACTTGGTGTATTTCGTTCATTTTTTTGCTTGCATGCAGCACTTCTAGGGTATATGGTTCTGCAAGGGCCACCTTTGTGCCTGAAAGGCTTCCAGCTCCCTTGTGTGAGCATCGGGGTTGATTACTGACCTGGTTCTGCACATGCTCAGAGTGATTGCAAGGAAGCAGCCATGTCTGTGGAGATCTGGCTGTGGGTACCTTTTTCTTTGCTGATGGAAATTGTGCTGATGTAGGTGGGCTCCAGCCCAGCTATAGAGACTGTCAATCGAGTCTGGAGAGAAGTGGTGAATTTTCAGAAGGTATTTCCATGAGAGGAGTGGATAGTTGACAAGTCTCCATTAGAATGCTCTCCAAAGCGTAAGATGATGAGGAGGAGGATAGGAGGTTGGGAAACAAGGAAGCAAAGGAGTAGTGGATCACGTTTCAGTACATGGAATTAGAAGTAGCAGAATCTATTGCCTGTCCTTGCGGACAGACAGGCAACAGACATATCTCACATAGGAGCTGCAGGACTGCTTCACACAGCCACCGATACTCAGCGCCCTACATCAAACCTCCTACCAAAAAGATGGTGCAGAAAGAATGTGAGGAACTCAAGGATGTTGCTGGTGCTGAAAACGTTCCTTGAGATTGTAAATACAAACTGTAATGCGTGGAAAGCTGTTGCTTGAAGAGCAGCCAAGCTGGCTGAGGTCAGACAGGGTTCTGATCTCGGACTGGTTATTGAGGAGCCACGCTTGCTTTGTCTGTTTACAGAAAACCCGCGCATATCACCGCCTGCAAGATGATGTGCCTGCAGACATAAAAAAGAGGCGGCTGGAGGAGCTCATTACTGTCTTTCGAGAGGAGGCTGTAAAGGCAAACGAGGCGATGGTGGGCCAGTCTCAGCTGGTGCTGGTGGAGGGGGTGAGTGTCCCTGGAACAGAGCTGTCCTTCTCCTGTCTTGCTGGTCAAGAGGCTCTTAGGCTGTACACAGTAATCATCACCATTGCCTTCCCTTCTCGCTTTCCCTGCGCAATCCTAGGACGCCAAGACGATGTCTATACACTTAAGCAGACAGCCTGATTTTTCCAGAGCACTGATCTGAGCACAGGAGGATGGGATGCGTTAGAGACATGTCGCTGGCCAAGCACTGAATTAGTGCAGACTTTGAAATGTTGGCTTTGGTGTGCGGGTGTCAACACAGCAGCTCTGGCTGTAGGACTGTTACATGGCGTGCTTAACAGTGTGGAATGTGGATTTTAATACTGGCGATAGTGCTCAATTAATTCCTGAGGCAATAAAGCCCAGCAGTGAATCAGAGCTATTGCCATGCAGGTAATGTTCCCTGTCCTCCTTTCAGCCCAGCAAGCGCTCTGCCTCGGAGTTGTGTGGGAGGAATGACGGCAACATCAAGGTGATCTTCCCTGACACCGAGATAGAGGATGCTGCGGGCTGCAAGGCTCTGGTCAGAGCCCAGCCAGGGGACTATGTGTTGGTGAAGGTGACCTGTCTACAATACTTGTTTCCTTGGGCTCTTTTTCTTGCACGGTGCTGTTCTCTAGAGCAGCTGCTGCCAGGAAAGCCTAAAATTAGAATGGATCCTTCTCAGTCTTTCTGTTCCTGAGGACTGTTGTGCTGTTTCTTTCAGGTAACCTCTGCCAGCTCTCAGACCTTGAAAGGAGTTCTGCTCTGTCGTACTACCCTCTCCCGCTCTGCGGCTTCTCATTGAGGTATCCCTGCTGCTGGTGGACAAAGCAGCACATCTTCTCCAGGAAGAAAAAGGGAAATTGGGTCAGGTGGAGATAGGGTAGAAATGTGGAGATATATGTATATTAGAATATATGTATATATATATGAAATAATAATAATATATATATATTTCTCTTTTTGGCAACAACCTACCCCCCATAGATCTATGAAAGTTTGTAGGCAAAAGAGATGGAATCTGCGTATGGACTTGCCAAAAAGTACTGTGTGATCTTGTATTTTCCTTTGCTCTCGAGTTTGGCCCACCCTTGCAGTGCTGCAGGTCTGTCCTCTAATGCAGCCCAGCCTGAGAAATGTGCATCTGCAGAGCAGGTCATTCCTGCTAGCTCCGTTGAGTTTAGGAGCTGCAAAAACTGGTAGTGCCTACAAAATACAGCTCCAGTAACTGCTGGAGAACGGCAGGAGTACTGCTAAAGGGGACAAAGAACTGAGAAGATTGTGATGAATTCTTTCCAAATATTGGTAACTTACCTATCTGCAAAATGCTTGGAAAGGAGAAGTAAGACCCTGCACCGTGCCTCTAAGATGGAACGTGGAACATAAAACGGTGTTTAACGTGTTTATCTGTTGTATCTGAGGCCCAGGGTCTGCAGTCTTGCCCTTGTGCTGGGGCTATTGGGATCTGGGTTAGAGAGGATTTCCCCATCTCCAGGCCCAAGGGGATGCATGGGGAGGACTGGCTGCCAGCCGAGGGTTCTCTCTAGCCTGTTGAAACTTTAGGTGCAGCTTTGTAATCCAAACATCTGTGAGTGTGCTTCCCTTTGCTCGCTAGAGGAGAGAAATGGTTGTACTGATCTAAATGACCATTAAGTTCTTTAAGTGCATCTTACAATTCCTTGTTTTTACCAGCCTGCAGCTAACTCTGGCTGCATTGTGTGATATTCCAGCCTGGTCTGCTAAATTCAAACAAGTACCTGTAACGTGCACTTGTGAGTAAACTCTCTCTTAGGAAATGTGAGAAAGAATCACCCCTTGTAATATAGATAATCATGTTATTTAAAGAAAGCATTGTAAAAGGCTCTATCCAGTGACAAATTTTGAAGGAACTGCCGATCAACTCATGAATTTGCAGAATTTTTAAATAAACATGAAAGGGTTTTGCTAGAAAGTCTTCTCTCAGCTCTTTGTGGGACATAATTGTATCACTTTGAAAACAGCATGGTTCACTGAATATTCATTTGTCCTTAGTTTAAGAAACAAATGCATTTTGCTTATTATCTCAGAGCTGATTCTCTTCTCCTAGAAGTGAATCTGCACAATCAGCACTAGTCAGTGTGGGTTCTGGGGTGCTAACAAATACACCTTGCTGTTCTGCTCCCCTGCCTCCAAGTGGGAAAGTGTCTCAGGCCTAAATTCACAAACCAGGTCTTAGACCTCTGCTGCTTACTGGGTCTAAGTCTTGGACCAGGGTTTCTAAGGAAGAGGCAGCGAAAAGCTGTTTGGTTTGAAATACCAAGGGAAGCAGTGGGATGTATGAGCATCATCCCTCAAAAGTGACAGTCCCTGAAGCCAACGTGTGCTTGCTAATTAAAACAACCAAGTAAGTGGCCCAGTTTTAACTGCCCTGCAGCATCTCTTTCAGCATATTTTTCCCATCCATCATGAAACCGTGGCCCGAGCCAGCACCCCCAGGAAAGGGCTGACGCCCACCTTTCACTGCTCATTTTGACCTTCTCCCCACAAGCACCTATTCCACGTGAGAAATGCAGGTGGCAGTGTGCCCTCCCTGCTCCATCCAGCTCCAAGGCCAGCTGTGGTCGTTTTACAATCATTATTTTAAGAGCAAGAGACTAATGAGGAGGAGAGTTGGGTTTTACATTTTGATGAGAAGGTGATAATGCTCACTGCATGGACTCCCCAAGGAGCCGTAGTGCTTACCATTTGCCTCGCCTCCTTAGTTTTTATAGGCCTGAGGAATGAAGGCTGAGGTTTTAAGGCAAGCGAAGCATCCATTAGGAAGCACTCACAGTGACCTTGGAGGCCGAGTTAGTCATTTGGCACTGCCTGAAAGCAGGAATGTTTTTTTTCTTAGGGGCTAGAGGGTGGGATGTGGATTCTGTATCACTTGTCAGAAGATCTGCTCCCTGAATTCGGCTGTTGGGAAGCCTGAACTTGTGTCTTGTGTTCATTCTGCCCCATGCTCATTCTTCTACATCTCTTCCCAGTCTGAGCAGGGATGAGAGTCCTGAACTCTGCAGGACTTCAAATCTCTGATTTGTACCAGCGCCTCCTGCAATTGGAAGCTGAAGTGGTGTGGTATTTTAGCATACCTCAGTGATGGAAGGGATTTGTTTTGCTGGGATTGCTGCTGTAAGACAGCTGTGGGGCCAAACCAAGGAACTGGTTGATGTAAATGTGCACTGTATCTCTGCTCTGAGAGAAGCACCCACCCAGGAATCAGTACCCAGACTTGGTAGCAATGTGACTGTCTGGGATGTGTTACCAGCAAAGAGGCCTGTTAGGTTTTTATTATCCAGAGCGCAGTGTTTAAAAGCCTTAATTTCGACCAATTTTGTAACTGTCCTCGTCCAGGTACATTTTGTAACGAAACTTGATCCTTGTCTCTAGTATCCCAAACTCAGAACAAGTTCTGGTGTGTTTTGGAGGGGCCCCAGGTGACAGCAGCCCTGTTATAATTTCAAAGCTGGATCCTAGAGTTTTATTGTTTTGGAAAAGAGCTGCGGTCAGTCCCTGCCAGGCTCCGCTTGCTTCTGGGCACAAACCTTCCTCAGAGGCAAAACACTACCTGTTGGATGCTGGGTGGTATTTTTGTTTTAGGAATGGCTCAGGAGTCTTCCTCAGGTCAGACCCAAACTCTCAATCCCTCCTCACTGTGCAGCTCCAGTGTTGTTCTGCGTGCTCAGCCTTCCTGTAGTCACTCGCAGGGATGGAAACCACTAGCAACACTACCAGACCAGAAGTCACCAGCCTCAGGAAGTGAAAAAAAAAAGAAGGAAAAAAAAGGCATGTCAGAGCAATGGAAGTATTTATTCACATGGTTTGGGGTTATCTGCTTGCTCTTTCTGCGCTTTATATTCTTACGGTTCCAAGTTTATATTCCCAGTATTGTGCAGAGTAGATTTCCCAAGTTAAGGAGACCAACCACCTTTTAACCCTACCCGAAGCATTCCCACGAAACGCTGTGTTCAGCACACACCCTGGGAAAAGGTACAGGAAAAGTCACGGCAGCGATCTATGTCCAGGTCCTTTGCTGAAACTGATTCTTAAGGTTAGAGCCAGGGGATTAACAGAACGTGTGTGAAATGCGCAGCGATTGGCATAAAACGCTTTCAGTACCGAGCCCAAGAGCCACGCTTGCTACATGCAAAACTAGCCCAGGCTCGTTAGGAGTCTGTGGCCAAGGTGGCCAACCCTCACTTGCCGTCTGCAAGGCTAGGGCGCTGCAGGGGAAGGTGACAGCTCATCAGCAAACAAACAAACCTGCTGGAAAAACAGATTAAACTCCACCGGCTCAGAAGAAAGGCAGCCAGCCTCCAGCCTCTGCGAGCCCCTGGGGACTTCAGTCGGCTGCACAAACGAGACACGGAACGGCCTCGGGATGCCCCTGCTGACTTGTGCTGTGCTGGGCACAGGTTGCGGCACCACCCGGAGCCCTCCGGGTCCGGTCGCTGCTGTAGCTGTGTCGGTAAAGCTCCTGCAGCCACTGGCCTGTGACTGCAGCCCTGGCCCAGTCCAGCATCACCGGTACGTAGCGATGATAGTTGGGGTTTAGTGCTGCTCAGAACAGGTCTGTGCTGTCCTCCGTGCCCAGGGCAGCTGGCTGCAGCGACAGTGAGTGTTCCTGCCTCTGGCACAGAACGGTGCTGCCGGGCTCTGCAGCCCCTGCCCTGTAACATCTGCCACTTGGTTTGATTTAATCTCATTTCTGATTAAAGCAGAGTCTCATTCTGAGCGCAACCTCTGCTGCCAGAGTGAAGCAGCTCCAGGGACCCGTTCTCCTTCACACCCTTCTGACTCCCCGACTCCCTCGAGTCCCTCCTGACTTACAACAGGATGGGGCCAGGCTTGTAGGTGAGTGTTAGACTGATCTTAGTGTTACACAGCAACTCACAGCCGTAGTAACAGCAGCGCCAGTGCTCTGCCCTGTCGCACAGCCTCTTGCACAAGCGAGGAGGCACGTTAGTCCCTCCAGCCTGTCCCACCGCTGAGAAGCATCAGAATTTACATGGTGTCTTGTCTCCCGTGCTGGATGGGCTGAACTGGGCAGGAGGATGTGCTGGGCTGTGGTTCTATGGGCGTCCTGAGGGCTCAGCCGGTCCTTTCGGGGATGAGCAGAGCCCTGCCCAGCCTCACCTCTCCAGCTGCCCCCTCCTTCCCAGGCTGTTGTCCCAGGGTCCCTCTGGAGAACACACAAACTTTTTGTTGCCTCTGTCCAGCCAGTCGAGCTCCCATTACACCCGTGGGCAACCACCTAACGAGGCATTTGGCAGATCAGTTTTCTGAACACAGCCCTAAAGTGCTGGGATGACATTTACTTTCAAGCACTAGCCATGCCCCGAAGCATCTCCTGACACCGGGATTTCATAACATACAACCTGCACGCTTTCCTTTTCTGCTTGCAGCATGTGTTGAGTGAGGCTGGACATCACCATGAACATACACATATCTTCACATAGTAGAAAGGTCAGTGTCAGAACAAGAGCCTGTTTGTTCTCTGGACCCCGTCACACAGCCCTAAAGAACAAACCTGTTTGTCCTCAGGTCTTGGCTGTGCCTGCGGAGAGGAGGGACAGACGGCAGCGGGCGCTCTGAGACAGTGTTCGTCTGCTCATCACTGCCGATTATTGGCCTAAGAACAACCTCAAAATAACCGCCCATCGTTGTCTCCACTACCCCTACCCAGCCTTGCTTCCTTCTCCAAGCCTCTTCAAGCGGCTAAGGCAGAGCAGTTGGGCTTTTCCCAGTTGGGTTGGCTGTGGTCACGTCCTTCCCCAGAACCCCCAGTGCTCTGCAATCTGTTTTTCCTCTGAATATCAATGCAGTCGGAGGGAAAGATTGACGTTTTCCCTCATGGCAGCTTGTAAGCACAGTTTGCTTTAGGTCAGCTGAAGACCTCCACTCTGCTGAAGTGATGGCAGGTGACAAGAGGCATTGCCTCCGAGTGACACGCCAAGCAGCCTGCCGGTCTGCACCGGGGGTGAAACACTTTTCTTCCCTTTTCTCGTGGGTTTTCGCTTTAGCAGACAGGCATCATGCACTTGCCAGCCCTTTCCCCCCAGACATCTTCCTCCTCCCTCCACTACTGCTGTGGGCTGGAGGTCCGTGGAGGTTCCCTTCAGTGGCTTTTCATCACCATTGCTGAAGCCAGCTCTTTACATAAAGCTCAGGGATTTAATGCAACATAAAGAACTTTCAAAACTGTTTTCTGTTTCTAAAATCAGTTATATCTTTAGTTCACGCCTTTCTGGAAGCGGCCGCGCTCAGGTTCCTGCAGGGAGGGTTACGTCTGCTCCTAAAGGCTCCTCCGCTGCTGTCGGCAAACTGCTGCACTGGCAACGCAACAGGCTCTCCACCGCAGCACCGGGCAGCTGCCGGGCCCTGCCTGCCTTGTCCACAGCCCACCCAGCACCCGCTCCACCGGCAGCACCGGGGTTGGCGTTTCCGAGCAATGCGCTTCCTGGAGCAGCTCTGAGGCTGTGAGCTGAATGTCAATGACAGAGGTGCTGATGGTGAATGGCAGCTCTGATTTTTCAGGGTTTTGTGAATTCAGTGTGTATCTTACAAGTCTGTCACAGTAACTGCTTTTCTCTGGGGCTTGGGAGTCCTGCGGCTTTTCCTCCTCTTGTGAGCAATTTATTTCCTTTACTGACAGCTAACTATTGACTTCTTATTCTCCTGAAGATGAGATGTCCTGTTTCATCAGCTTTAAATTAGTTTTATCTTTAGACTTTCCTATTAATAAGCTCTCATCATGGTGTCATTACTTGATATCTATTTTCTGATGTTTTTCATTAACGGCTTTATATCTTCCAGATATTTTTTTTCAAGTATTTTTTTTCCTCTGCTGGCTGAGTTATTTAATAGTCAGGCACAGATCAGGGATGCGAAGATGGTCAGACACTGGTCAGAAGCGCACGTGGAGCGGCTCGGTGCCCGCCGGCCGGCTGCACAGACAGGCAGGAGCGATGGGGCTGCCGTGGGGCTGGCAGGGACGGCCGCGCGCTCCCTCGCTCTGTCTCTCTGCATCCCTCTAATCCCAGGCTGTGCTCTGCCACGCCGGGTGCTCTCAAAAGCATGAGTCAATAGAGTAATTAAAATGCCTCCCAGGAGGCAAAGGTGGTGCAATTCATTTGGACAACTGTATTGGACTCTCTGGGAAAAACAGAGGATGACTTTCTGTGCCCCCTCCCGCAGGCTCCCCCCCAGCTCCCCACGTGCCCACTCCCGCACCCGGGGAGCCGCTCTGGTCCTTGGGCAATAGCCCCAGGCTAGAGGCACCTCTCAGCTCTTATTTCCCCTACAAGTCCTCCTTCCCACTCAGAACTCTGACCTGGGTCGTGCCTGGGGACGTGCTGCACGTTCAGAACATCCTCGCTGCGGCACCCCGGGGTGCTCTGTGACCCAAGCAGGGACAGGGACCGGGCAGGGTGGCTCCGGGATGTGGGGAGAGCTGGAGCAGCAGCAAACCATGGGAATGTGGGCTGAGCCGAGCGTCTGCTCGTGATTCATAATTCAGCATGGAGATTATCAGCAATGTTGATGTTTTACCTGGAGAACTCACAAGATCAAACAACAAATAGGATTCAAAGCAGCATTTTGCCTAAAATGTCAGAATTTCAGAGAGCAAAGCTGCCCTCGGTTGGGAGATGGCCTCTCTTGGCTGTGTGCTGCACGCAGCAGGACGGACTCGAGCAGCGCAGCCGCCCCGTGCAGAGCTCCCACCTCACCCCCCCCCCACCCCCGCTTCCCCCATGCTGCAGGGACCCCCCCAGGCTCTTTCTGACCCCCAAACATTTGCTGTGTGGGAGATACCACGGCTTCTCATTCATACTGCAAATGTCACTACTAACGGGGAAATTCAGGAACTTGTTTTCCACTGGGGGGAAAAAAAAACCCGACAGTGCAGTGGAAACACAACACTGCACACGGTAATTTGGCTGAGCCGACAGCTGCTGACCTGCGGAGGGGAAATCACAGTGTGGCCAAAGCTGACGCCCTCCTGCCCTGGCAGCCAGAGCCCTTGATCTGAATGCACGTGGTGTATCATATGTGCCAGCTGCAGGGGGACGGTGCAGGGTCTCATCCCTGTTTGTTAGCAGAACTTCCTCTGGAAGTGAAAGGGAATTATTTCACACTATTTCAAGGGGACCCACGACCGGGGTCTCTGTTCCTGCTGGGTCAGAGCCGCTTTCCCCAGCAGTCAGGCTGGCGAGAGCTGCTGCTGCTGCCGGGAGCATGGGGACAGGCAGGGCTGCCACCCTGGCCGAGTGCTTTCGGCTTCAGGGATTTTTCTTTTTGTATCTGCAGCTGTGTCAAAAGCAAAGCCCGTCGGTGTTGAAAACACCCAAATCTCCTAACTCTCCTTAAGACCAGGAAAATGTGTTCCCTGGGCTTCATTTCCAGGAGCCGCTTGCACGGCGCAAGGCAGGGTAGGGGTGGGAAGGAGGGCGGGTTGGCCACATGGGGAGAGGATTAATGCGAGAACGAACCTCGTTTCCCTAAGTATACTTCTCGCATTAACGAGGCGGAGGAAAGGTGCCTGATTCCTTGAAAGGAAACCCTGGTATGACAACAGCCTGATGTACATTAGTGGCATTTCTAATAGAGCTATCAGGGTGCTTCAGGGACACTCCTGTTCATGGTGTGCCTGCTATCTGCAAAGTCAGGTCGCAGAGGAGAGTTAGCTTGCCCAGCCCCTGCTGTTGGCTTGCATGCAAAAATTACACAGCAAACTACGACCAACTGCAGAACGGGTAATTTGCAGCAGTGCCTACAGCACTGGGTTTAGGCTGATTAATATTCAGCGCACTGCTGTGAAAATGAAAAGCCAGACAGAATTGTCCTCCTCCCCTTTTTGCATCCATTACCCAGCCAAGGGTAATGGCTGAAGCACAGAAACAAAAACAAGATTCACTTTCGGTCAAGCTGATATAGGGGTTTTGAGCCTAAACAAGCTGCTCTGTCCTATTTGGGTTATTTAGCCTCATCTTTTAACCTGTGGGGTTTTTGGGGTTTTTTTACTGTCGTCTTTCTGTTATTTAATTACAGGAAGTTTAAGAAAGAATAGTAGGAGGCTTTCTTTGAAGCTACCAGAACAAAACAGTAGGCATTTCAAAAACCAGTTTCTCTTTATAAAAGGAAATGTTCTGACACTTTAAAAACAGATTCTTCCCATGATTTCTTGATCAAAACTCCATTTTAAAAAGCACTTTTTTTGGGGGGAAAAAAAAAAAGACCCCATCCCACGCTCAGAAGAAAGCACGGCACAGGCCTGCCAGGAACAACGGTACCTGCCGGCAGAGACCCGGGATCCTCTGGGCAGCAGGAAGATGCCCCGGAGTTCAGGGGACAAACCAAACTCCCGCAGCTGGCTGGCATCCTCAGCGCTCGTCCTTCCCCTCGCGCAGTGCGGTTCCCTGCCCTGCCGTGGGTGACGGGGGTTCCTCTCCACCCTCCCACGGCTCTTTCCTCCGTGGAAAAGCCTGGGAGATGCTCAGACATGCCGGTCCTGCCGTGCCACCCATTTTCGGCTGAGGTAGGGCTGGGTGCTCTCGTACAACGAGGCAGCTTGTGAAAGAGGGAAGCAGAGCCACCGTAAGAGCCGAGGCTGTTGTGTGCCTTTGGGGCTTTGGGTTTGCATTTACAAGGGCCAAAGTAAACCCCCACCGGGCAGTCCCAGACCTCGCGTTTCTCTGTTGTGCAAACAGAAGGCAGGTGAGAGCGGGATGGGGTGCTTTCAGAGCAAACCCCGTGAAGGCAAACACAGAGCAAGGGGCTGCCAAGCCGGAGGAGCTGGCACCGCTCGGAGCTCTGCTCGGCCAGGCACCGCCGAGCCGGGGCCAGGCTCCGGCCAAGGGGCTCTGCTGGGTGTTCGTGCAACGTCCCTTCTGCCAGCAAAGGACGGGCACCAAAGGATGGGGGGAACCAGCGGGGTGAGAGGAGCCCCTGGGTGCCCTCAACCCCTCCGTGACACCGCTGGGCACTGACTGGGGAAATCCCACACAAAACTACGCTGGTGCCCTTGCAGACGGGGCTCGCAGGGGTCTGAGCTGTCTCAGAGTTGCCGCCCTCGCACACCGGGCCCAGGCGGTGCCAGCGGCAGGCATGTCCCCTGTGGCACCATTTTACGTTAATATTGGTGCATCAAACCGGTGCGGGCTGGGGAGGCGGGTGCTGCCGCCGGCTCCGCAGGGCTCACGGTGGCCGATGGCCACCCTCCCCTTGCTCTGCAGCAGCGGAGGTGGGAAACACCCTGATGGCACCATGCCACCTGGAAGGATTTGGGTTTTGGCATTTTGGTTCTAGGATTACTGAGGAAATCTTTACACCTGTCTTTGCAATTATTCACAGTCAGTGAGCCTGGGTTGGGAATTGGCACTTTCATCCTGCGCCTTCTGTTTCCTTAGGAATTGGAAACCGAACGTGCACAACAAGGCATTACATATTAGACAGCTTGGGCCATCCGTCCTCGTCCTTCCCCTCGCAGCTTTGCCGCTGCCATCAAAGGACACCCGGCCTTCTGCTCTTCATCTTTGTGCTGCTGAGCACACGCAGCTCATTCTCATGAATTTCCCGGAGCCTCCGGCACATCAGTGTTATCGCAGCCGGCACGAGAGGCAGGAGGGACACACCGGCTGCAGCCCGTCGGTGCCTAACGACCACGTCTTGATAGTGTCATTATCTCTGTGTTTAATTGGCAGGGTGGGGGTGGCATCCTGCCCCCGCACTGAGGTCGGGCTGCTCGGGGCATCGCTTGCTCGCAGGCTGCCAGGGTCAGGTAAAAGGAGCGAGGAGCAGCAGGAGAGGCTGGGCTGGAGTCCCTGGGCATCGGGGGCACCCTGGTCACCCCACTGACTTGTGAAAAGGGCAGCAGGAAACTCTGAAGTGTTTAGAGAAACATTTAAACTCCTGAACACTCGGCCACAGTATACAGGATCTGTAGGTTAGGCTACTGGAAAATGGTTTTTCCCCAATGAAAATTTTGTTCTTTCATGAAAACAAAGAACCCAAAACCTGAAAGCTTTTGCTCACTAATGCAATAATTCTATGGGGAACTTGAGCTGAAATACTTAATTTTTGGATCAGCTGCAAGAGAGCAGCCGTCCTCACCATCTCTTCACTCCTTCAGTTGAGCCTTTCTTCCCCAGAGCCACTGCTGCTTGGCAGAGCCATGGTTTCTGCACAGAGCCAATTTAATTAAAAAAAAAAAAAACAACCCACTTTCTGTCAAAAACGGTTCAGGTGTGAAGTTTCAGAGCAGCACTAGTGTGGGGCTGGGGATGTGCCAGCCGACGGGTCTTTGGCAGCCCCAGATCGGATGGGATCAGATCGGTGCTCTGGGCACAAGCAGACAGCACAGGGGCCAGGTGGGGAGGGCAGTGGTGGGGGATGAGCTACAGCCAAGGAACGGAGGTGTGGGCTGGGGTCTGCGCTGGAAACACTCACCCTGAGCTGGCAGCACGGCTCCCGGCTGCACGTCCTGCTCTTTCTAGCTACCAGCTGCTGGCACTCACCATTTCCCACTTCCCAACATCTTCAGCCATTCTGCTTCTCTTCACCTTTTCTTTTGAATGAACTTCACTAGGAATAGGCGCTACCCACAGCTGGGGCACGCACGCTGCAGACATAGCGGCTGAAATGACAAACTGCAAAGTTGAGCATAAATGTCAGGTGAGAAGCAGGTCCTGTCCTCTGGCCGAGGCAGCAGGACGTGAGGAGGAGCCCTGTGAGCAGGAGCACTGGGGAAGATGCTGTCTGCAAACCAGCAGCTTGTGGGAGCTGGGTGTCCCCCTGTGCCCAGGGACGGGGCTCTGGGCAGGAGCAGATGGGCAGAGGCAGAGGAGGGTGTTGGTGCATCCCAGCGGGGATGGCCAGCAGAGCCAGCATGGGTGCTGGAAGCGGCGGGTGGCACACGGTGCTGTGCCAGCAGCTCTGGAGGCAGCAGGGTTTGGGGACGGGATCTGGCACCGGCCCCAGCAGCTCTCGCCATGCAGCCGTTCTGCGCAGAGGCTGTGGCACAGCCGACCCAGGGCACATTTCGATGCAGCGAGCAGCCAGAAAACTGCCACGGCTGGGAGCGAGCTCCTCCTACGCCCAGGATGCCCACTTACCCCCGGGGTCCCAGCCCCAGCCGGGGGGGGCTGCCCCAGCCGGGTGCCAGGGACGTGTTTATTCATGTCAAACAGCTCCCAGCTCACTGGCAACAAGTGGGGAGCTGGAACAGAGAATAAAAGAACCAGCAGCTCAGGGACAAGGGCAGAATAAATCTGCATAAATACAAATGAGGAGAATATTTATTTCTCACACTGACCACATTTCTGTAGCTACTTTATACTGCGAGAGAGGCATGGGTCCATCAGGGCTGGGCAGGGCTTAGACCCGGCTCCGGGGCTGCAGCTCATCATGGTTGCCCACCTTTCCAGCAGACTTATCTATTAAATATTCTTTGCATGTGAGTTACTCCTGTAGCTGATAGGAGAGATAAATAACAAAACCCTTGCAAATGCAAAAATCCTTCAACAGTTTGGAAAGAAACCAAATCACGTGCTGAATGCAGATGAAGAAAAATCCTTTTTATTGTAAGGAGTAACAGAAGGGATGTGAATCCGCCTCACCCACAATGCATCACATCCAAATCCACTTGGAGATTACAAGACAGGATAGCATTGACTCTGATCAGTTCAAAGCATAACTGTTTGGGAGCAAATCAGCTAAGTACATGTTTGGATCAGCTTGTAGGCCTTTTTTGCCTTCTTTTTAACTGTATGAAATCACTGGAAACAGCAAATTTTCCTTTTGAAATGGTCAACTAATCAAGAAGCAGAAAGAGAGCAAAGACAAAGCATTTACATCACAACCTTCTTTTGTGCCTTTTCTCTCTTCCCGTCACGGGAATTTGGTGCAGTTGGTGCAAACTCACAAAATTCCCATGGGGCGGCTGCATGGGGACCAAATCGCTGCCGCCAGCCGGGCTGTCTTGGTCCAGCACCAGGAAAGTCTCCCCTGGGCCGAGCAATTACCTGGCCCAAACCACAGCCACGGTCCAGGCAAAGCTCGGCTGTGCGTAGGCAAGGGTTGGAGGGTCACGGCAGGACCTTTGTCCGTGGTTGCCGCAACGAGTGGCTTATGGCCATGACAGCCAGGAGGGCACACGGGCACAACCTGAGGCTCCTGCCTCTGGCTCTGCTGCCAGCAGCCATCAGCATGGCTAGCTATCGGCACGGCTAACCCTGGGCTGGACAGAGACACCAAAGACTGATAAAGCTGAAATGTAATGCAGAAGAAATAGTGCTTGCTTGAGTTTCTCCATTTTCACATCTATTTTCTGTATATAGAGTAATCTTCCTCCCTTCCCTCCTCCTTGGGGCTGAGCGGTGGGAATTGCCCATGAGGGCACCTGGGGGGACACCAGAGATGAGGTTTTTGGCAGTGTGGGAGCTTGGAGTGGCAGCCCCGTGCTTCCCCATCACCTCCCGCTGCCAGGCGGCAGGGTCAGCCCTGGTGGGCTCGTCTCACCCAGCCCAGGCACCGGCACCAGCACTGGTGCTGGCACATCTGGTCCCCAGCCAGAAAATCGTCCTTACCCCACGGTGCTGCCATCCCCACAGCTACGGAATGCTCCCAGGATCGACGCCTGTGGCTGGGGAGAGGGACCCAGGTCAGTGTGCTCCGGCCCCCCCGAGCCCTGGTAGCCCCCACCTGTGGGGCTGGGCACCGTGGTACCCAAAGCGCCGGCGGCCAGAGAGCCCCCAGCTTTATGGGCAGAGATGATTTAGTGCCCTGAGGAATATGCCTCTGGGGAAGCTGGGATGGCTTCCAACTCTTCCCTCCCTCCTCTATATATTAACTTTGCATGCATATGAAGCTGAAAGCTCTTCCAATCACCTCTGCAAATATTAATTAATCCTCACAGCATCCTGAGGACCATTATTCACTCCTACTAAGTAAATATTATTAAATCCTTTTATGAGAGGTGAAGTGACTTTTCCAGGGCTGTACAGGGCATAAGTAGGAGCGCACAGACTTTGTCTTGTGACCGTACGCCCAGAGATGCCGAGTGCGGCAAAGCGGCTGCTGCTCAGGGTAAACCTGCCCGTGCCTGAGCCAGGGGATGTCTCCAAGGACCAGCAACCTTGATCACCCCACAGCACAGCTATGCTGCGTGGGGAGGAAGCGCTTTGTGGGACCACCCTGAGATGCATCCAGCACCCTGTGGCTTCAGCTGCACCCCATGGCCACGAAGACCCGCTCTTGGCCACTACCCTGTGCCAGGGCTTTCCCCCCCCCAGCCCCCGTGCAGTCCTGCTGCTGCGGCTGCTGCCCCTTTCTGGGTCACAGGCACCGGTGAGCATCCCCATCGCGGCATCGGGGCCAGACTTACTCTGAAGGAGCCAGTTGATGAAGGCACTTGGGAAAGGGGATTTCTGCAAAAAACGAGGAGGCGTTAAAGTGCGTTACTGAGGAGGCTGTGGCGGGTGGGAGGGCAGGCAGCACTGGGGGGGATCAGGGCTGGGGTACGGCCATACCTCCAAATCCAGCTCCACAAACTGCCCGGATGTCAGCGGCAAATTGGAGAGGGCAGAGTGGATTTTTCCCAGGAGCCCAAAAGGGATGACACCTAGGGAGAGGGAGAGGCTGTCAGGGCTGGGCAGAGCCGGCTGCCTGTCCAGGAGCCTGCCAGGGTGCTCTGCCTGCCTGGAGCATCTGGCAGAGCCTGGGAGAGCAAAGTCCCTGCCCAGCGACATCCCCGTGGCTAAACATGCAAAACTCAAGTGGCACTCTAAAAATTAACATAGAAAAGTTAACAACTTACGGTTGAGGAATTGTAGCTTAATATTGATGATGCTGACCCAAATATTCACTAACGGGCAAAGCTGCAACGGTAACAAGTGGCACAACCTTGGTGAGAATATTGTGGGTGTAGCGATGCGTTTCCTTAACATCATTTGAGTTTCACAGACTTTAAATCAAGATGAAATAATCAGCTCCTAGAGCATTTCCTCCATGGAAAAAGAGCAATATGAATTGTTCAGCCCTCTTCTCAAAATGGCACCGATTCTATTTAACAGGATAAAAGATTTTGTAACAAGCACCTTTTTTCTAAGTGAGACTGTCGCTTCTGCTTACCGCACCGTCCCCGTACCAGAAGGCGCTTCAGAAAGCAATTGGTTACAAATTATCCCGTAACATTGCATGATGGAATTTGAATTACTGCTAACAAATAAATCCTGACTGTAAGAAAGATCAAGGAAGCTTGCAGAATTCACTTCTGGGTTGTGAGTGTGTTCCTGTGCACGCACATATCTATATGTGTATGCATATGTAAATCTGCTACCTAATTATGGCAAAAGCACTAATTTCAGTTAAAGTGCAGCTCCTTACAGCAAAGGACTTTCAGGCACTCACCAGCGCAGGTATGAGAGATTGAAGAGAAGAGTTCAGCAACCTGCTCACCAGATTGGTGAGGAAGCTGGAAAGGAAAAAAGAGAGACAAAAATTACCAGGGAAGTTGTCAAAACCCGGGGCTGAGCATCAAGACAAAGCTGAACTCCTCTGCTGGTCTGCAACACTCTGAGCACTGAAGAGGAACACCCGTTGTCTTCTCTTATCTCTGGTGTTAACAAATGCTGCAAGCCCACAGCTCCCCCAGGCTTTAGCAGGAATTATAGATGCTCAGGACTTTATTATCTGCTTATCAAAATCTGATTGTTAATGTGTTAATTTGTGCCCAGATTTGAGACTGAAATTTTTCCCCACTGCAAACTTGCAAAGCGCTGACCCACAGCTAGTCCTGCCCATCATTTTAACTATATCCATGTTTGCAGGGTTCTTGGGCTCCTCATGGCTGGATAATGGAGCTGCCATCTACTCTGCATGCTGCCCCTGCGATTTTCGCTGAATTAACCTTCTCTGTGAAGTGCTGGGTGGTCTCAAGTCTGGAAATTAGAGTCCAGTTGGGCAGCTCGGAGGTGAGGGGGGGGAGAAACCTGCCTCCAGTGCAAAATGCAGCCCTACACCGGGGGCCATGGTTGAGCCCCAGGTCAGCCCAGGGGGGTCGAGCTCAGCTCCTGTGTGTGATGGATCTGTCCTTGGGGCTTCTATGAGCAGCTGCTCGGTGGTGACATGAGCCTGGTGGTGGTGAACACTCCCACACTCACCCTTTCCGCAGGTTGACATTGAAGCCACCGAGCAGGTTGTTGCAATCTTTAATCACTAACTTGAGGTCACCAGGGGTGTCTTGGGTCAGTGCGATGCGTGACGTGATGTTTGTTTCTACCGAGGATCCGCTCAGAAACTGAAAAATCCTAAAAAATAAGGAAGTGGCTTGGAGGATTATGGAGGAGACCAAAGCAGCCCAGAAGAGCGGTATCTGTGGCTGAATTGCAAGCTTGGGCTCAGCTGAGACAGTGTTTTAATCTCAGGACTTCCACCAGCCTCCTGGTCCTGTTAGCAGATCATTGAAGTCCCAGTGTGCAAACAGGCACAGAGAGGTTTCCAGGACAGCTCTGACTTCAGGCAGAGGAAGGACAAGTCAACGTGGAGCATGGAGCCTTCTTGGCACTTTGCTTCCAACACCTTGTCCACAGGAGGATCTCTGCCTCTGCTGGCCACCACAGACTGAGACTGTGTCTCTGGAGTGAGGACTGCTGGAAATGTCCCCAGGGAGAGGCAGCAGCACAGCACAGAGCTTTCCTCACCAGAGTCTTGCTCAGTGTTTGGGGATGTTTCTCCAGCACCTGGGAATGTCCCGTCCTCCCCAGCACCCTCAGGCCCCCACAGCCTCACTCCACTGTCTCGTCCACCAGCCCTGCTCACCCTGGCAAGCAGACTGCCAGCTTCGAGTACAGGTTCAGCACAAGCTCTCCTCCACGAAGGACCTTCCACAACACTCGGACATTCTCAAGGTTCAGCACACTCAACCTGGGGGGTTGACATCAAAGCAACCCACCTTGAGATGGCAGGATCATCATCATCATCAGACCCTACAGTCCCATCTCTTCCTGTTCATCATTTGACTGGTTACCTATGTGGATATTCCCAGTTAAACATGTAGGTGGGGAAGGGCCAGCCCCCGCTCCAAGAAGACCCAACTTCAAAGCAGGGTCAGGTTGCTCAGGGCTGTGTCCCAGTGAGTCTCAACCATCTCCAAGGGCAGAGATTCCCCCACCTCTCAGGGTGCCCATTGCAGTGTCACATCCCTCCCACGGGGAAGACTTTTCCTGTATCTGGTTGGAATTTCCCCTGTTGCACCTCCTCACATGAGCTGTGAGCCCAGGACTGGTGGTTTGTATAACAGGAAGGATCTGATCCCTTGGAGCACCTCTGTAGGGGAATGCTTCCTCTGGACGTTATTTGTTACCCTGCAGCAAGCTACACCTCTGTGCTTGTGCTCTGACTTACCAGGCGAAGCGTGTTGACTTGCAATGGACTCCATCACCCAGCAGTCCTCCTTCACCCAGAAGACCATCGAGACCAAGTAGACTTCCATTGCCTAAGAGACCTCCTTTTCCAAGCAGACCTGTGCCAAGCAGACCTTTCTCTCCAAGAAGGTTTTTATTGCCAAGGAGGCCATTGCTGAGGAGGCCATTGCTGAGGAGACCATTGCCAAGGAGACCATTGCCAAGGCCTTCTCCACCAAGGATGCCTGTACCGAGCAGACCACTGCTGCCAGGTTGTCCTCCTGCAACAGTCAGACCTCTATTACTGTTCTGGTTTTCATAGCCAATAAGCCCTTCTCTCCCAAGCACACCCATGCAAAGTAGACCTTCCTCACCTAGAAGTCCTGTACCAAGGACCCCAGATCTGCTAGACTCATTTCCTGCATTAAGGGGACCTCCACTTTCTTCTCCACTCAGACTTCCTCTGCCAAGGAGGCCAGTACCAAGTAGCCCACCTTCACCAAGAAGGCCTGTGCCAAGCAATCCACCTTTTTTGCTGATGAGACCTTCACTGCCGAGAAGACCGGTACCAAGCAGACCTGCACCAAGGAAGTCCCAGTTATTAATCAGACTTCCACTGTTGAAAGGTTTCATTGACAAGAAAGGTTGGTTCAGCTATGTTAGGTTGACCTGCTCATGAGGTCTCACAGGGACCCCTGAGCAACCTTGTGAAAAGTTGGGTTTCCCATGGAACTGACCCTGCCAGGAGGCAGGTTCCTGATGAAGAGAGGGATGCTGCATGAGCCCAACATGGCATGGCACACACCAGGACTGAGGTGGGCATGGCCACCTGCACCATGACGCTCCCCTGGGAAACATGGAAAACTTCTGAGCTCACCGTCTTTGGATTGTGCTGGGCTCAGACCAAGGACACCGCCCAGGTTGAGGAGGCCCTGGGAGGGGGGCAGGAGGCCCCCAAGGAGGATGAGACAGCAGAAAAGCAGCATCTCTGGTCTCAGCACCTGCGGAGAGACCCACATCAGCCTGACCACCAGCCCCGCTGTGCAGGAATTGGCAACCTGGGCACCAATTTGGCTCTCCATCCTTGACATGTGCTGCTCTGAGGCAGTGGGGCAGGTTCCCCCTAGACATGAAGTCCCCAGGCACCATCCCCCAGCCCCCGGGGACCAGCCTGAACCCACAGCACCCGTTTCCCACTCAGAAAGGTCAAACTGCTTCTGGTTATCAGGGAGCAACTGGAGCATGGTGACATGCTCCGCCAGAGTCATTGATGTCTCCATGCCCGGCTGGGCTACCACCCTGCAGAGTTGGGTGCCTGATGTCGCAGGGAAGCCTGGAAGAACAAAATGTCATTTTAAAGAGAGCAAGAGGGATGGAGAGGAGACAGGACGATATGGTACCGAGTGAGGCAGATGACTTCTGACCGCTCTGAAATGGCCCAGAAAGAAGAACACTTTAAGGGCCACAGCAGATAAAAAAACCAGTGTGTGTCAAAGTCGTGTCCTTCTCCCCATTATGAAGAACACCTTGTGTTATTAAAGGTCAAAGCTCGGCCAAAATCAGACTCACTTTTCCACGGGCAGGTTGTTTTTCTCATCTTGCTCCATTCAGGCTATGAAAAGAGCCTGGATTTGATCTGCCTCTGGTCAAAAGAAAGCACCTTCAAGGACCTCATGTTCCCACATGAGCTGGGGTTACAACCAACACTGTGGAGTGTTTGTTTATGCACAGAAAGGTGTTTGCAAAGAAATGAAAAGAGGCACATGCTGAAGCACTGCCATAGGTCTCAGTTTAAGGGAGCACCCACCTGCACAGCCCGTGTCCCGGGCTGGACATGCCGGCTTGTCTCTTCTGGGAAAAACAATGTATGAACTGTGGATTGCAGAGGTTTGGCACTGAGAAATAACATTATTTAGGTCAGACTGAACAACTTATCTGTTCCAGATACTTTAAAAAAACCCTCTATGACAGTTCTTGGCACAATTAAATTAGACTTTAATTCAGTAGTCTGTCTTTTACATTTTCCCTTTGATCAGCATGTAATGATGCACAGCTCCTCTAGCTGTGATTATTGAACAGGAGAGAAAGATAGAGGCTTGAGCAGCTTCCATTGAAAATCATGTCAAATAAAATCAGTGGGATTTGTTGGAGGGTCTCCATAAGACGTGCATAGCATTGTAAAAGGATGCCAAAATGGTTGTCAGGTCTTTTAGAAGAGCTCTTAGAGAGACTACGTGTCAAAGTAGACAACTATCTCTGCAGTTATTAACGATATCTATTGGGCTGGTACCTCCACGGCCACACGCACTTAACGAGCTGAACATCTTGTACATGCAAAAAGCGTGTATGGCTTTGCAGATAAACACTTATTTAATAGCAGCTGATAAGCTGAAAATTGTTCTGAATTCTGGTCACCAAGATCATGAAAAAAATCCTAGTCATTTCTGCTAGCTTAGTCATTATAACAAACTTAACAACAACAAAAATAAACGTGGAATTTGACAAGCAAGAGCTCTACTAGCTTTAAAAATTAATTTTCATAAATGATTAAATGCTGCTACAGAAATCAAAGGAAAACATCATTAAAATTCTTGCTTTTAAAGCTGAGTTACACTTTGCTGTAGGTTGTCTAATGGGAACAGGAGCTCCGTGGCCACGGTACCTTAATGTCACTTACCTGGAGCCCTTTGATGTTGCGGTGCAGCTGCCCACAGCCTCTCAGCAGCAGCTGGCAGCAACAGCAGCTCTTATATACCCGAACTGCAGGAACAAGGAAAGTCCAGGGAAAGATGAAGCAGGAATAGTTCCTCTTCACTGGCTGTCAAGTGTGAACCCTGCACCAGCCTGATCCCAAATGCTCACATAGCAGCGCTGGCCCGTGGCCAGCAGCACCCACCAAGCCTGGTGGCTCACCCCCTTCCCCTCGGGCTGGGTGCAGTGCCCACCAGCTCTCCTGCCTGGCCAGGGCACGCTGCCATCCTGCTCCTCGGGGCTTGTGCCCTCCTGTCCCCTCTGACTTTCAAGACAGCGCACGCCTGGGGCAGCTGCGCTGTGTCCGAGGGTCCAGCGAGGCATCCCCCCACAGCCCCTGGGTGCTGGGGCAGGGGCTCACGTCCCTGGGCACGGGATGCTCTGGATCAGGTCCCATCCAGCCAAGGGCCACGCAGCTCGGTGTGGCTGGCCGTGGCTGTGGCACAGGTGACTGTTGCTGCTCACAGCTACTCAGTGTATCTCTCACTTTGCTTTCCCAAAGTGGTCCTGAGCAGAGCAGGATGGTGCTGGCACCCAACAGACCCCAGCTGCAAATCCTCCCTGCACACCTGACCCTGCTGAGGTGCCCAAGGCCCCCTGCAAGCCCTAGACCCCGCCACGAGGGCCGTCACCAGCACCGTGCGTGCTGCAGGTGCCCGACGTGCCCGTGGCTGCGGTGCAGATGGAGCTGCACTTTGCAGGCAGCAGCGGGTACCGGCTCGCAGCCGCGGCAGCCGCGGTGTCCAGCCCAGGGCAGCCCTCACCGCCAAGGCAGAGAGGTGGAAATCTGTGACCCCTCATTCTGCCCCCTCTCCTCTCTGCATCTCTGAATTTCCATAGGACATGCTGACTCCAGAGCATCCCCTGTTACTATGAGACACCCTCTGAGCAGCTGGGGTGAAGGGGGATGTCACAGGGGGCTGGGGATGCTCCTAGGTCTCTGGCTGAGCAGAGGGTCCCAGGGACAGTTTGGGGCAGCTCCACTCCAGGGGATGCTCCATCATATTCAGCAGAGCATGAGAGTCTGAGGACAGTGAGAGGTGAGCAATTACCTCCCAATGAGTTAACTATGTACAGAAACAGCACAAGGCTGATTAAGTAAAAAAAAAAAAAAAAAAAAAAAAGGTTATCACAAACTAAAGAGTGTGTGGATTTATGGTATACTGACTGCACTGTGAAAACTACCTGTCATCCAGATGTACACGAGAGATGGCTTGTGCCTCTAAGAAAGATCTTGGTGGTTTAAAGGAGGCTTGAGACACAACAAAAACAAAACCCCACCCCTCCCCCCCCCAAAAAAAGGGGAAATAAATACAGAGGGGATGGGAAAAGAAGCATGAAAGATGAGAGAAAAACCTGAGTCTGAGTTTCCAGGTGGTTTTCAGGCTAGATCTGGACTGGACAGGGGCAGAACAGTCTCAAAGGCAGCAATATTACAGCCATCCCAGCTACTCCCTTTCACCCCAGGAGCAATAGATGACTTTAGAGCCTTAAATTAGCAAAGGCTTCGTTGCTTCGACAGGCAGCTGAACTGTGGAAAAGAGCCTGTGCATAAATAAACTGTGTGGTTCATGCAGAATTCACAGGTATCGATAGGTGAATTACCCCCGTGTCCCTGGACAAAGTCCCAATAAAGCCTGGGACAGGTGATGGAGTGAGAAGTCCTCAAGACAACCAAGAGACCCACAACCTTGGGTCCAGGCCCTGAAAAGAGGCCAACATGCCTGGGACTGACGCAGTGTTTGCCAGCAGACAGCTCTCTGCCCACCCTGAGCTGGGTGTCGGGTGGGCACAGCCAGGGCTGGGCAACGGGGCAGGGGGCTGCAGCCCTCCCTCCCACCATGGCCGGGGTCTCCAGCCCAGCAGGGTCTGTCCTGAGCCCCTGGGGTTCATGAGATCCAGTCAGTCTCACAGACTCAAGCACTCCCTGCAGCTGCAGAGAGGGCTGGACTTTACTAAACCCAAGCGTGAGAACACAAAATACACCTGCATCCTTCCAAGCATCCACAAAAGAGTCCAAAACACAACATTTGGAGGCAAAAAACACCTCTGTTCCTTCTGTTCCAAGCCATGTAGGCAGGATGTAACATTTGCATGGAAAAGACCAAGCTTTGCTGTGTTAGGTATGAAGAGAAATGCAGTGGGCATCCTTCAGGCAGGCTGGGCTCCCATCTTTCTGGGGGTGGACGGGGAAAATCCGGGAGGTCCCTTCCCTGCCCGTGTCCCTGGCTCACACCAACAGCACGAGGAGATCCTGGTGAAGCAAAGGGGTTACCTTCCCTCTCTGAACATTCTCTGCACAAGCGACGGGCACTGCCTTTGCTCCAGAGCAGAGCTGAGGTGCCAGCGGGGGGAACCTCAGGGCACAGCCAGAGCACTTACTTCGATAACATCAACATCTGCATTGGTGAAGTCGATGTTCAGCAACCTGGGGAGGGGAACCCCCACTCCTAGCACACCTGTGGGTCACAAGCCAGCCCAGCTCAGTATCGTGGGGTCACAGCTGAGCTTCTGCCTGGGGCTCGGTCCCCAGCTTCATCCACCCTGTGTGCAAACCCCTCCCTCCACCAGCGCAGGACTCTCCGGAGAGGCTTTGTGTCATGGGATTTAGCACTTTGGCAAAACATGGTTATTTGCTCCCACCAGCAAAGCGGCAGGCGGGGGGCAGCTCCGCAGAGGAGGCTGTGGGACCCCTGTTTTGTGACGTACAGGTTCGCCTCCTGGTGAACTGCCAGCTGAAATGACCCCCTTCCCCCCTGCCCCCCACTGCAGGTTGGTGCCACCGGTTCCTATTCTATACAGCAAGGTAAACTACACCTGCATAAATTCAGTGTGTAGGATATGGTCTAGCACAAACAAATATGTGGACAAGGCATAAGAGTTTCCTTACTGTTCAGTGCAGGCAGGAAGGCAACATCAAAAATCTGGCCAACGAGCATCTCCAGGAGTGAGACCTGCAACAGGGAGAGGGGTCGCTTAGTGCCACCGCTGGTCCTAGTCCCGTGGTCAGCCTGGCCTCACCCTGTCCTTTGTGGGGATGCTCCGCTCACACCAGCTAAACCCAACCTGAACCCTCCAGCTCCACACACATCTAATGCAAACTCCCAATTTCACAGAAATTGGACTTTAAACATTCTATGGTCAATTTTTAGTCCCAAAATGATGCCATTCCACAGGCCCTTTCCCACTGGCATTAAAGCTGCCTGCAGTAACCACCTCTGGAAACCAGAAGTGGTTATCTGCAGGTATCCTGCCACAGGACAGCCCAGGATTCCTCCAAACTTTTGCTGTCGTCCCCTATGAGACACGGGCACGAGCATCCCCAGGCGCGTGCCAAGGGGATGTCGTGGGCATGTGCAGGGTTCGCCAAGGACCCAAAACCTCTCCCTCTCAGTGAGGATTTTTTCTAAAATCTGCTCATGGATCATCCATGAAAAAAAAAATCCATCTCCAGAGATGAAAAAAGGTGCTATTACAAACACGACACAACCGTTACACTGTAATTGACCCTTATTTCTTGTGAGCCAATATCTATCAGCACTTTGCTTTCTGCAATGGATTTTGTGTGTTGCTGAGGCTGCTCGTGTTCTTACATCAAAACCACCAACGGATGAAGACACCAAGAAGAGATTAGCCCTGCAGGAGGAAGCAGAGGTGAGTAAAATCCAAGCAGTTCCTCAGATGACCCAGTCCTGTCATTGCCCTCATCATTGCACAGCCCAGGAAGTCCCACGTCCATGGCCACCCCTGGCCACCCCCCAGATGAAGACCAGTGTCCTACTTCTCCAGGCTGACGCTGATCTTCAGTTTGTTGTCCTCGACTGAAAACTGGGCCAGCAAGGAGGCATCCTGCAGTCAGACAGAGAGGTCAGGGCAGGAGTTGCTCCTCCAGCCCTTGCCCAGCCTGCAGCCCAGCCATGTCACATCGGGTGCTGGTCCCATCTACCAGCACCCTTACA
Organism: Balearica regulorum gibbericeps; assembly: GCF_011004875.1. Classification (NCBI taxonomy): domain Eukaryota; kingdom Metazoa; phylum Chordata; class Aves; order Gruiformes; family Gruidae; genus Balearica; species Balearica regulorum. Next base: position 8,527,848 of record NC_046199.1, read on the forward strand.
CCTGCCATGCAGGAAGAAACTGCAGAAGGAATTTCTGCATGGATTGTTCCTTCGTACATACGATATTCAGAAAGCAGAGAGACTTCTGGACATCATCTGGGTGGATCACCATCACCTCTGTTGTAGCCATGAGCTGGATCACACCTTTATTTTTCTTTAAGGTCACCACTGGTGCTTCAGGGACTGCAATTTTCAGCAGCAATTCATGTGACTCGGGGTATGCCTTGAAAATCTGTCAACATCCAAAAATGGAAAGTTTCTGCAGGCAAGTGGTGCTGTAACCTGGAATCACAGAGCAGGCTGCCTACTCTGGCAGCGTTTGCACAGTGCTGCTCTCAGGGGGCAGATCTGATCCTGAATTGCTCCAGTCCAACAAGTCTGTATCTCAGTTGGCTGAAGTGATGTCAAGCTAGCTATGAGCTCAGCCCCATGGATACCCTGAACCCCACTGAGAACATCTCATGCCAGTTGGAGGACCACAGACAGCCCTGCATCCAGGCAGACGGGACAGCTGCAAGGCTGTGACCCAAGAGAGCTGCAGAAGATGGGGTGACGAACCGGGCTCTGGCCTGCCACGGTTTCCAGTTTTGGACCTAAGCCAGAGCTCGTTCAAGTCCATGGGACATCTGGGATGGTGCCTCTGAGGAGGAAGGGACAAGGAGACCTCCCCTGCCCCAGACGCTGCTTCTCTGACTGGGTTACTTGCGGTGCGAGGGGGAACCAGGACTCACTGCAGGAACCAGGGCTCCAAGGGTCGATGTCGTTAGTGGCGGGAGCTCAGGAAACTGTGACAAAGAGAGAAATGCTGCCCATGTGTGTGGCAGTTTTTGGCAGAATCTGCTTTCACCAGCAACACACCTGAGGCTTTTACCACATGGTCTCTGGCTCGCATTTTTTGCCTAAGATAGCAGAGACCCTGATAAATGGTAAAGAGGTGCTGAGGCATTGCGCAGTTTGTGTTGCTGACAGCCCCGAGCCCTTCCGAACCCGAGCGAGGTGGTGCTCCCCGCTCACCATGCCGGTGGAGATGTCCAGGTCCAGGGCACCCTCCTTCTGCAGGACAGACAGCACCGAGCTGAGGAAGTTCACAGAGAGGCCCAGCTGGGAGGAGCTGGTGTCTGCCATGGGTGGCAGGGGTGGCATGGGGACGCGTGGAGGTGTGGAGACAGCTTCTGACTTTCCCAGAGGATAGTCCACCAGGCCTCCTGCCACTCGCCCGACGACAGTCTGGAGTTACAGGGAAAAGAAGCACAGGTGAAAATGTTTGCAATGTTTGCCTTTACGGTTAACTTCATGTTCCTGCAGTGTGAAATCACTTCATGCACAACCACGCCAGGTCAGGCTCCGTGACACTTCCTTCTCCTGAAGTTCATGAAAAGCAAACCCTGCTGCGCTCTCCCATGACGGTGGCAGCAGCAAGAGCAGGGAACCGAGCCGGGACGTCCTTGAGCTTTTCACAGAGACTTTGGAGCCTGCTGTTTAGGTGTACGTGGCCCAAGGAGACCTTCCCAAATTCAAGTGAAATATCCCAACCCTTGTACATAGATGGAAGTAGAAGATGCAAAACTTACGTTCAAGTCTACCTCGAGGAACTGGCCAGTTACCAGGGGAAGGCTGGACACAGTGTACTGGATACTGCCCAGCAAACCCAGGGGCACCAGTGCTGGGGGGAGAGAAATGGAGTCAGCGATTCCCTGATGGTCTCGGCTGCAAATACTACCTCCCATGCCCAGCAGCTATTCTTCCAGAACAGCCCTGGCTTGCAGGTGGACTCAGGGCAGCCACTTGACCCCAGCTCTGAGTGCTCTGTGCTGAGCAGTAATGCCACAGGAGATGTCATTTCCCTAATGAGCAGTGCATGCCACTGCTACAAATGGAGGGGACAGCTCACAGCCCCTGTTGATGTCACCTTTATGCACCCAGGGATCCTTCTGTCCATGATTAGAGACATGGAAAGGGGAGATGTGGGGTGGGGGGCACATCTTGCAGCGTGCTGGGACACTGCTCCCTGGCTGCTGCCCGGGGGTGACAGGGTCTGGGCAGGGAGCTGCCAGGTGTCCCCACTCCTGGCATGGGGCAGACCTGAGGTCCACAGGGTGAAGCAGGGGGGTTGGTCTTCCCACTTGGGGTGGAGCAGTGGAGGGGAAAGTGTCACAGTCCTCACACAGCCGGAGAGGAGGTGACACCAGGAGCAAGGCAGGGCAAGGCATGGGACCCACCAAGTACTTACAGTTCACAAGACCCAGCTTGTCATTGACGAGTCCCAGCGCGATGTCAACCACTGGGCAGAGCTGTAAGAGTTGGGGAGGGATGGTGAGTAACCTGCGTTCAGAGCCAGACAAGGACATGCAGCCCAGCTCGGCTCTGCCGCACTTTCCCTGGGAATGGGAGCACCGGGTGCGTGGGATGGCAGTCCCATGGTGACTCCATAGTGCTGCTGAGGCTGCACCAGCTCCGAAGCTGGCCCTGGGCACCTTGCCCTTTCTCAGAGAAGCAGGGCTAGGACTGGGTCCCAGGACCCTGAGTGGAATGGCTGGAGAGACCCTGGGGCTTTCAGGAGGGAGAAGAGATTCAATTAGCCCATAACGTGGTCCAGGGCATCGTTAGAAACTCCCAGGCACTTGGGCAGACCTGCTCCGGTCTTGCTGACCTTGCCTTTGGAAGGAGGGAGGAGCTTCTCCCAAGCAGATGGAGACATGGCACGTGCCTCCCACTAATCCCAAACCACTGGGTGGGCAGGTGGACACAGCAGCCCTGGGACAGTGACCACGGTCCCACTCTGGGACATGAGTGATGCTGCGGGGATCTGCACCGCAGCTTTTCTGACTCATTGCTCCTTTCTGAGGTGGAGGTCTTTTCTGACTTACCAGATTAGGAAGAAGTCTGTTCAGGACACTTGCCAATAAATTATCCACAATTGGGAGCAGGCTGTGGAAAAATAAAGGAGCACCATGAAAAAAACCTGCTGGAAAGTAAATGAGTCTTGTTAAACAATTCCCTGTGAATAGTGCAGAGCACAGACCTCCTGGAGCAAGGCAATTGCAGCAGCAAAGTGCATCACGTATGCTTGGATTTTGCATGAGATAAGTGTAATTTGCATCACAAAATAGCCAGTGGGAAATTTATTGCTGCCTTTTATCTACTAGTGTATAGTCTCCTCAAATGAGCAGAAACTACCTCAGCCCAAGTGGTTTCTATGAGTTACATACCAAGTGCTTACGGCTCAGAAGACCCCATGCAATGTCTGTTAAAATGACCCGTGAATGCGGCACATGGGACATGAATGTCCCCCTGGGACCGCTGTGGGGTCATGCAGCCCTCTGGGACAAAATGTCCATTTGCTGTGGCTGCGCGAGGGGCACACAGGGACCACCCCCCCTCTGCTTTGCTCAGCCCCATGATGTGGCAGGTGAGTGACTGTCACCTGCAGGGACAGCAGCTGCCAGTGTCACAGTCACCCGTGGGCCTGAGACGTGCAAAGGGGAAATGCCCTTGTGCGTTTGCCGTTCTGCAGGCGTGGGCTGGGGGCCAGCAAAGCCCAGTGGTGAGGTGGCTCATGCTGGCAGAGGAGGACACCTCCATCACTCACCCTCTCAGGAGCCTGACTTTAATGCCACCAAGGAGGGTATTGCATCTTTCTGTCACCAGCTTGGGGTAGCCCGTGTCGTCCATGGTGAGTCTGACCCTCGATGTGATGTTCACTTCCACTGCGATGTCGAGCAAACCCAGGAGGCTGTGCAAGGGGAAGAGAGCGACCTTCAGTGGAGCAGCCACTTCCCGGCACACAGGAGCCGGCTCTGTCCCCTGGAGACACCCCTCATTGGGGGTCCTTCCGCCAGACCCGGGGGCACGGCTGGCACTGCCACCAGCGCCAGCCTGACCTACCACTTGGCATTGAGGGCCACCCGTGTGTAGAGGTTGAGGTGGATGCCGACGCCAGGCAGGAGCTGCAGGGACACCCTGGGGAGAGTCAGCTCCACGATCCTCAGCCTGCAGGGACAGCGAGGGGGACACCACAAGTGATGGCTCTGAGCCCAGCACCCTGCCACCCGGGCTCTGCCACTCACATAAAGCCACTGCTCAAGGAGAGGGTGAGACAGAGGCCATTTAGATTGGAAATGGCAAAAGACGCCAAGTTTTTTCAGTTATTTTCCAGTTTTATCAGAAGCTTTGTTCTGGTCGCCTTATTATTGATTGTACATGTGCTTCTGCGTGCTGGGTTTCAAATAAGAGTTAAAACGGGACGGTTGCAAACAAGTGAGCATTGGCCTGGCAACCGTGGCACAGGCTGCCCGGGGCCAATGCATGGTTTGGTGCACCCTCTACGGGCAAGCACCTTTCAACTACTATTTTCTTTAACTTTCCTCATGTAGCTCAAGAGGCTCTTTTGCAGCCAGTGATGCAAACCTGGCGGGACTTCCAGGCAGCATTTATCCCAAAGCATCATTTCCAAACCAGATCTGAGCACCTACCAAGGCATCACCATTGCTCCCCCCCAAAGAGCACTGAGGTTGTCCCCCCTGCAAGGACCCTGGCCGGTGCTGTCCTTACCCAGTGAGCCCCTGGATGGTGCTGAGCAAGCCACCTTCCCCAAGGACGCCGAGCAGGCCGCTGCCTCCCAGCAGCTCTCCATCGCCCAGAAGCCCTCCTCTGCCTAGAAGGCCACCAGGACCACTGAGGATCCCTGTCGTGCCAAGGAGACCTCCATCACCAAGCAGACCTCCTTGTCCCAGCGCTCCTCCAGCAACCCCCATGGGGATGCCATCCCAGGGAATATCACCACCAGCTGCTGGCCAGCCTCTGGGAGGGTTTCTGGGCTTCTCCCTGTAAGTGCCTCCACCACCTCCTCCACCCAGCAAGCCACCACCAGCATCACCCCCTCCACCAAGCAGACCACCAGTCAGCCCCCCTAGCAGCCCTCCACCATTGCCGCCCAGCAAACCACCAGTAATACCACCAAGCAGACCACCACCGCCGCTGCCACCACCAAGGAGACCTCCTCCGAGGCCACCCAACAGGTCTCCACTTCCATCTGTGCTGGGACGTCCACTCCCAAGTGGCACCTCTCCGAGGACACCTTGGAGGGCATTGCCTTGCCTGAGCGAGCCTGTAAGAGCTGGAAACATTGCCCACCATCAGCCTGCAAGGCAGACCTGCCTCCCTGGTCTCCGCTGCAGCCTTTGAGCAGGTGCCAGCCCCCTGCCCACACCATTACTTCTTGTGCTCCTCAAGTATGGGTTGTCGAGAGGTTTGTGCTCTCCATTACCATCACTGCCTATTCCGGTCCCTAACTATCTGCTGTCAATTTTTCCCATATATAATGTAACAGAAAAAGCAGTTGGGCACTGATAAATCCTAAGTGTGAGATAACTGAGGTGCCGTGTGGTTTGCACCTCCTGAGCGGTGCAGGCTCCTGGCAGGAGCAATCCCCAATGCGAGCAATGTCTCTCGCCTTTTAGGAGCCTGGCCAGCTGAAATTTTAACACAAAAAAAAAAAAAAAAAAAAAAAAAAAAAAAAAAAAATTACTCCAGGTTCATTTTGGAGGGGGAGGTTTGCACTCAAGCTTCATGCTCTTCCCTTCCATATGCAATTTCCCTCCCTTCCCCATCTGATCAGGCAGTGTGGTACCACAGCATCAACCAACCCCTGAGGACCAACATCGGTTCCTGTTTCCCAGAGTCCCACTACGAGGAGGCAGAGTAACTCACCATCAGTTAAAACACCTTTATTGAGCCTGAGGACGGCATCTTTTGGCTGGCTTAGCGATGGGGTCAGCAGGGCATACAAGAGGGCGATGCCCAGGATCGGTGGCATGGTGTCTTCTGCTCGGCTGGCAGCAGCTGTGGGTGCTGGCAGGACCTGGGGAAGGACAATGGGAAAAAGAGTGGGAATAGGCTGGATGAGCCCCTGGAGATAAAGGGGAGTCAGATATTTTAAGTTCAGTGAAAATTTTTCCGTGAATAGAACACATGAGCTTTAGGAGGACCAAAACTCTTCACAAGTTAGAGCCACACTCGGCAAACAGACCTGGACCCACACAAGTGGGGGAAGAGGGGGTCATCCGTACGCACAGCTGCAGGGGACATTTCAATCCAGCTTCTGCACAACCCCAGCACCTGTTTGCTTATTCTTATTTATGGGCACCCTGGGTAATGTGCTCCTTTCCATCCCTGGTTGCCGTGACATAATTCAAAACTTACAGTGTGGTATCGTTACTCATAACCTGTAGACTACACTGAGCTCCCCTCGCTAATAACCAACCTGTAAATGGGTATACAAATTATTGCTGCAATTATACAAGCAACTCACATTTGGAATAAAGCCTATTAGTTTTAAAATAACGTGTTTAAGCCTTATAACAATAAAAATAATAATAACAACCTTAAGAGGATATTGCAACACAAAAAATCCCTAACTTTTGTGTCACATAAATGGTTTTTTTCTTCAGAGAATCGTTTTCATTTTACTATAGCAACCGTATTTTCTGATTTTTTTCAGGCTAGTCACTAAATATAAACTAGAATTACTTACTTGCATTTCTATCATTATTGGTATTTTTCCCATGGTTTTTTTCTTGCTCACCAGGATATATTTTAAGGACTGTAAGTGAAATGGTGGCTCTGTCCTCCCAAGCTTACAACACCCTGTACCACTATTTTGACCATATTTACCTGGTCTTATCCCGAATTTCAAAGTCTGGCTTTGGTCTTCAGCGGTCAGCTCTTTGTCAAGAGGAGACCTTACAGCTGTCCATAGGCAACTCAGCTTTAACGTGGAGGAACAGTGGGTCCTTATATAGCAAAGTTGATGCGGAAAAAAGTGGAAAGATGCCTAAATTGTAAAAGCTATGCTAGTGGATTGAGTGCATAAAGCAGCATTTGTGGTTTTAATATATTCCAAGATAAATAAAGATTTGTAAAATAGGGAAGAGCATGGAGCAACAGGTTATTGGATGCCCAGTTATCAGCCAGTGCTGTTACCCAAGAGCCCAGAGCTAAAGCAAAGGAGAAGGAGCCCAAGACTCTGTGGGCTGCAGCACATGAAGCTGCCATTGACCCGAAAGAGCCATGCTGGAAAATCAGCATATTCCAGACAAATCCCCACTAACACTTGCACTCAGGCCGTCACACACAAACTACCATATTGGAGTAATTTTTCAAGTTTCCAGTGAGCACATAGGGAGGCTCCAGGAAAGTGCTGGGAGATTTTTATCTCCTTTAACGCTTGACCTGAGAAGTGGTTCCTGAGGATCATCCCACCCGTTCCCACAGCCACCAGCTGCTTCCTGGCAGACGGTATTTCCACAGCCTAGGAAAAGCCCCGTGCGGTGGGACACGCTGCTCCATATCAGCTCTAGACCATAAGGACGCTTTTGTCCTGGTATCCTCAACTCTTAATACCTTTGTGAGATAAAACATGTTGCTAACAACCTGGTGCATCTTACACAATAAAGGGATAATATGCTCCTAAACAAAGCAGTACAGAGGTGTAAGCTCAGGTTATCGGTGCCTGGCTCCGTACAGAGCCTTGCACAACAAGCACCACTGGGCTCCATGTTGGACATGCTGCAAATGAGCCCCTGGCAAGGAGCTGCTCTCCCTGCAATGGCTGCAAAAAGGGCTCCAAATACATTGGAAATGTCAGCAAGCACTTTGCTAAATTCACGCCGTCATTGCGTTGCGAGCATCTCCTCTGCTCCCCGTCAGTGTGGCACACCCAGCCAGGCAGGGGATGGGCTGCAGCAGGGCATCCACGTGCACCAAACCCCAGCTCCCATGTGAGCTGCTGTTTCACACCTTGTGCCACAGGCTGAGCTTCAAAAACGCTTTCTGTAAGGTACCAGTTTGTTTGCCATAGGTACAGCCTCCTCTTCGAGCTGCACTGCCTGTCCGTGAGCCATATGGCATAGGGGCAGGGCAGAGAAGTGGATGCTGGCAGCCAGAAACCCATACCAAAAAAATATTCAGAGAGAGAAATACTGAGGCAGTTGAAGATTTTATTGAAAGAGCAATATGAGAGCAACATTTATGTCTATGAAAGAGCTCTGCTTCCTGACTACAGGTGTTAAAAGTGGCCACAAAACCCCTCCCCTAACATCTACCAGCCGAGCAGCTTTCCCTACCCCCATGCCAGGCTGTGCCAGGACGGGCAGACCAGAGACAGTTGCCTGTCCCCCTCGGGCCATGGTGATAACACAGGACATTGCTCAAGGGAAAATGAAGACGGAGACAGCAGAGATGAGCAGGGCACTGGGGCTCTCGGCGTGTTGCCTGCCTCAGATGATGTCCGAGGTCAAGGATCCTTCCGAGCAGGATCCTTTTAGATCGGTCTGGTCAGGAGAGTCATCTGCCTGGAAGAAGCAGCACAAAAGCTGTTCAGTTTTCTCATTCAGACTTTCACCACCTTTTCCCTATATCCCAGGTGAGGTTTTCCTGTGGGTCCGTGCAGGTAGAGGGGCCTCCTAGAAACTGGGAGCAGCCTGTGGGAGACGGGCTGGCTGGGGTGGTGTGGGATTCATCCCCCAGCTCCCTAGGAAAGCAACGCTGTGGGAAATGTGATCCTTACATCGGTGATGTCAACCTTGGCGTTCCTGAGGCTGGTGTTGAGAATGTTGGGCAGAGGGACCGACACGCTCAAGGCATCTGCAAAAGCAAGTGAAAGCATCTCATCATGGATGGAAACCCCAAACACAGGCAGCAAAGGAAGGGGGAGAGCCCCACGTCTGGCTGAGTTTGAGAGAAGGAGGGACCCAGACCCCAGCCGTACCATTAATGGCAGGTACGTATGCAGCCGCAAGGACTTGTTTGAGCCATTCTGCAAGTGGGGAGACCTGCAGGGGAAGAAGACGTATATCAGTATCAGAAGAAGACAGCAATGGTTATTGGGATGAAACCAGCAATGTCAGGCTTCTCAATTCAGTTCTGCCACTGCAGGATGCTCAGAGCTATGAAATAGAAAGGCTGGGAAGCTTCCTTCAGTGAAATGTTTCCAGAACTGAGGGTGGGAGGATACACAGAGACAGGCTCTTTGGGTAATTTCTTCTTGATTATTCCTCCTCCCTTCCCAGCACCCCCAGTGTGCTGCCCACAAGTGAACATATACATCCAAGTGTCACTGCTGTAGAGCACAGGGGATGGACAGGGCAGACAACAATTGGTGTCTGCCAAGAGAAGAAGAAAAATGAAGACTGAAGAACTGGCATTTTGGTTCTCCTTCCCTACACAAAGCCTCTGGCCATCACATCGCTCACTGCAGCACCTTGATCCAAAGCAGCATGCACTTACACTAAGAGGGCTGAGTCTCAGAGGTGCCCGTGTCAGTTTGACGCTACAAAAGATAAAAAACAAGGCAGAGTCAGTGTGCATCGGGTGCAGTCCTCCTCCAGCTTTCCAAATGCTGCTCAGACCCTTTCTTGGTCCAGGATTTCTCTCATCCACATGAAGATACAAGGAAATTGAAAATAGGGCAACTTTTTAAAAACTCTCTTATCACTTCATGGATACATTTGGCCTGAAGTTGGGACTGGGAGGAGGCAGGAAAGCTCCAGCAGCTCTTTACATCTCTACCACATCTACAGGACATTCCCCCATCGCTGCCAGCAGCCCCATCTTGTCGGGCTCCTGGGAGCATCTCCAGCCAGAGCCCCCTCCGACCGCAAAGCTCGGCTCTACCTGTCAAGATCCAGGGTGGTTCGCAGTTTGCCATCCGACACTGATGGGATGACATTCAGAATGATGTCCTGAAATTGGAACAACAGAAGAAATGAAGTTATTTCCCTGCATAGCTCCCAAGACTGAGTATTTGTAAATAACCCATTCCAAGAAAAAAACCTGTGTGTGCCTAGAAATCACATTTTTTTTAACAGATTACATCATCTGTCTCTCTCCCCAGGGCTCACCCTTCCCGTCTTGGTTACAAGCATTTTAAAAGGACTGGGCACCACCATTTTGAAGACATAGTAAATTCAAAAGTACAAGTACTACACAGCTAAGGAGAGGACAAGCTGAGAGGACGCCATAGAACACCCAGACTCACCCCTCGCCCTGGTTCAGAGGTCTCATCCCCCGGGAGCCCACTCACCGTGTCGAGGGAGAAGAGGGGCTTCTGGGACAACTGCAGGAGGGGACTGAAGACATCAATAGAGGCTTTGAGGGTGGCAGTGGCTCTTCTGCCCCTCACGGCCACCACCGGCTCGTTGGCCACCCGCACGTGCAGCTCCAGTGGCAGAGAGCCGGGGAGGATCTTGGCAAGCTGCATGGGGCAGGGGGAGGTCAGGGCAAGAGGGTCTTTGCATGGTCGGGGTGGGTGGTGGGGTTGGAGAACAATGGACACAGAAGAGGTGGCTGACCTGGGGGATGACTGGGAGAAGGGCAGATGTGGACAGCGAGATGCTATTGGGCACCTGTGGGAACAGCACCAGCGGTGTCAGCAGCCGGGAGGGTTGTGCAAAGCCCACGCTGTGCTCAGTTGGACCCCACAAAATGCACGCACGTGGTGGTGAGCACCCTTGGGTCACCCAAGAGTGACCAGGACTCCACCCAGAGAGGGGTGTCATGACCCACCATGAAGTCAGTGATGTTGAGGTTAAAGGCTTCCTGCCCCTGGACCGGCTCCAGCAGGACGTCGAGGGCACGCTGGGAGAGGCTGAGCTGTGGCGGGTGGCCGGTGGCCAGCAGCAGGGTGGCAGTGAATGGCCGTCCCTGCGTGGAGGCCACCACACTCCCCTCCATGTCCTCAAAGGGGAGCTGCAGGGGACAGAGTACGGGAGGGACATTGGCAGGGCTTGGTGTGGTCACACTGGGCATCGTGCCTGCCCACAGACCTCGCGGAGAGGCTCACACAGGGATAATCAACACTTTAACAAACACACGGCTGCTTCAGGCTGTTCTAGCACCGGTGATGGCTGCATCTGCTACAGCTTTCCCTTTAACACTGTCACATCTCCCCATCAGAAAGACACATTGCCAGTATTTTTGGCCTGATTATGGTCCCTATCAATTACATACCAAACTGTTACAAACCACATACAAATGGAACCTGCTTGTGAACAGTGACCACTGCTCCTGTATGAAATTAAGCTAGTCTGATTAACAACTATGCAGGTGCTATAATTATACTTAAGTAAGCAACGTCAAGCCACTCTGTCTTATGCTACCCCCAAGGATTAGCAAGTAAAAAATAAGGTAGAGACCCAGTGGTGGCATTAGCATGGATGTGGTTGGACCACACTTGTCACTACCTTCCAGCAAATGCTTTCCTGAAGACAGCTGAAGTAAGAGGAGCCTTTGACAAATAACCACCATATTCAGATGGATTACCCAAACCCACTCAAGTAAAAAGGTTTTGGGCCAGGGGGAGCGGTGACACTTACGTTTAGGTCCAGCTTGATAGCGTTGCCACTGATGATGGAAAAGGGGGGCAGATCTCCCAGACCCCCGAGCGGGAGGGTGGCTGTGGGACACAGGGAGGAAAGCTTTGAAGCTGCAATGAGAGTGGGGTGCTCCCAAATCTTATAGTCCAAGAGATATCGGAACCAATGGCAGCTCCTGCTCACAGCGTTCCCAGCTGGACAAGCTGCTAGAAAGCACTAGTTTGCAGCAAAAAACATTGTTTATAAAAGCAACAGTTCCTGAAGTGGCTTTCTGTGGCAAAAATTGTCTGATGCTGCTCTGGGACAAGGGAAATTGAATGTTGTGCTCGAGCTGAGAGTTGTTTTTTTAGGAAGTGGTTAAAAGATTTGTATTTACTCAATGTAAAAAAGAAACCAAACCCCACACCCAACCCTAAGTGCAGGGGGACACAGGAGCTGAGGAAAAGGAGGGTGCGGCACTTACGGGTCCTGGAGCCAAGCAGAGCGCTCACCATGTTGAGTTTGGTGTTGATAATGTCGCACCCCTGGGGACACAGAAGAAGGTTAGAGTCCTGGGACCCGCAGCACCAGCAGATGTACGTTGCATTAACACAGCTAGCAAAAATTTTCTCTGCTGGGGTTGCACAGCGCGGGCAGGAGCTGCTGCCGGGCAGGGTTTGCTGGGATGCCCCATTACTGCAGCACTCAGCGTCAGGCGGGCGAGTGGCCCCTCTAAGCCAGGGTGGGTTTCACCTCCCGAGCGAGACCTGCTCACTGCGACCGCTAAACCAGCGCATGTCTCAGAAACCTGTTTGCCGGTGGAGCCTGGCACAGGTGATGGCACAGGCAAGGTGCTGATGCCCGCTGGTGGGGAGGACGGGCTGGCCAACCCGGCTGAGCCCGCAGCTGTGCAAACAGCCACGTCCCTGGGGGCAGCCTGGCCCATTGCCTGCCCTGCCTGCGCTGCCTGCCCTGCCTGCCCTGCCCACGCTGTCCATGCTGCCTGCCTGCCCAGCACCGTGCTGATGGCTCCCATGAAGATTGCTTTGCAGACTTACCATCTCACTCAGGACATCACTAAGGTAGCGTTTTAAAGGCTGATCCAGAAGTGGCACTTTGGGTCTGGGTAACAGGAAAATAGGAAATAAAAAGTGATGTAGACTAGTGGCTGGAAAATAAAAGTACTTTGCACAAGAGAAATACGAGGCTTTGCTTGCACTGTCCAGGGCCATATTCAGTGACAAAATATTATCAAAACCAAGCCCTCTGAATCCGGCCCGCTGCTAGGTTCCCAGCACAACCCAGAAATATTCTTTCTAGAGCCCAAATTTTAAAAGAAAGGTTGGCAGTTCCCATCCGAGGTCAGTAGCCAGGTAGTTCAGCCTCCAAGGTGGCAGGCACAAAAGTGCTGACTTCGATGGCCAACAGCGCCAAGGTTTCCCACTGCCACAGGGGCCACATGCTGGGCACAGGCACCCTGCTCACATGGATGCTGACTCACACAGGTGCTACCTCACATGGATGCCTACCTCACATGGATGTTTATGTTAGAAGTCTTGCAGTCCTTATTGTTCTGGAGAGCTGCCCACTTGTCCTGGACCAGCATGGCCACATCTGCTTCCACCTGCACACAGAGCACCCTGCCCGCTGCACTGCACAGGGAGGAGGAAACATGACATGTAGCTCAGGAGCTTTGCTGGCCATCTACTTTCCAAAGAGATGGTGACTCCTCCCGCTCCGAGCCATGCCCCCAGTGGACACATCGTACCTTTTGGTCTCTACCAACAGCTGGGTTTTGAAGCCCACCTGATGCCCAAGGCCTGGCAGGGAGCGCAGACTTATTTTGGGGAGAGTGTTGTTCACAATTTTTGCCCTGGATGGTTGAAACAAAGAAAAGGCAGTAAGTAGCACATTTGTAGTGTGGATGCCCTGTCCCCCTCAGCCCCTAGCACTGTGGCTGATTGCAGAGAGGTCTCATGGTCCTCTGTGCCCTGGATCAGCAGGGATCCCTACCACCCAGGAGCAGCTTGTGGCACATACAAGGCACCCTTGCATGGCAGGCACAAACAGAAACTCGAAACAGCTGAAGCCTTGTTTATGAACCTGCCCCAGAAAGAGAAAGGGTTCTTCTGATTTTCTGTGTGTTCAGACAGCAGGCTCCAGACCAGAGCTTTCTTTCCCCAGCATGGCATAGACACATTGAGGGCTGTTCAGGGACACCCATCTCCGACTCTCACTCACCCTGTGAAATCTCCACCATTTCCACCAAGAAGATTGCCAGTGAGACCATCTTTGCCAAGGAGACCATTTTTTCCCATGAGAAGATCGAGGACAACATCAAGGAGACCATCAACAAGACCATCTTTTCCAAGGAGACCATCAACAAGACCATCTTTTCCAAGGAGACCACCAAGGACACCATCTCCACCAAGAAGACCACCAAGGACACTATCTCCACCAAGAAGACCGCCAGCAGCACCATCTCTGCCAAGGAGACCACCAAGGACACCATCTCCACCAAGAAGACCACCATCAGCACCATCTCCACCAAGGAGACCACCAAGGACACCATCTCCACCAAGGAGACCACCAGCAGCACCATCTCCACCAAGGAGACCACCAAGGACACCATCTCCACCAAGGAGACCACCAGCAGCACCATCTCCACCAAGGAGACCACCAAGGACACCATCTCCACCAAGGAGACCACCAGCAGCACCATCTCCACCAAGGAGACCACCAAGGACACCATCTCCACCAAGGAGTCTGCCAGCAGCACCATCTTCACCAAGGACACCATCTTCGCCAAGGAGACCACCAAGCACACCGTCTCCACCAAGGAGTCTGCCAGCAGCACCATCTTCGCCAAGGAGACCACCAAGGACACCATCTCTGCCAAGGAGTCTGCCAGCAGCACCGCCTTCACCAAGGAGACCACCAAGGACACCATCTCTGCCAAGGAGTCTGCCAGCAGCACCGCCTTCACCAAGGAGACCACCGAGGACACCATCTCCACCAAGGAGTCTGCCAGCAGCACCATCTCTGCCAAGGAGACTGCCAAGAGGGCTATCTTTTTCAAGGAGACCAAGTGGAAGTTTCTGGAGGTTACGTTTGGTGAGTGACTTTGTAATATCTGAAAAAAAAAGGATGAGAGTTCACTGTGAGCTATGTGGATTCAGCACACAAGCATGCTGTGTCAGCCTGGCTGTTCCTTCCCATCCACTGTCCCTCTATTTCCCTTTTTATACAATAGGGGTGGTGGCACCAGCCACTATAAAATATCTGAAGTACCATCTCCAAAGTGCTTTATAAATGCAAATTGTCAGCATTGCCACTACTGCTGAACGGATCTAGACCAGCTTCTGATTTTCTGAGCATGGTCAAGAGACAGAAAGAGCAGAACTGGTCGCAAAAAAAATTACCAATCCTGTCTCTTCCAAACGCTTACCATCTACATCCACTTTGGCAACCGAGGGCATGATTCCAAGTCCTTGTGAAGGGGTCAGCAGGCTGCAGAGGAGGAAGACAGCCCAGAACGCAGACATCTTCAGTCCCGATAACTGTGGAAAGTGATTGCCATCAGTGCAATGCTGGGACAGTGAGCACAAGCCAGTGGAGGGAGGAAAGAGGAAGATGAAGAAAAGAAAAAGGAGAAATGCCTGTCAGGGAAGACAAAATCAAAGAGGAAGCTGCTGGCATCTCTCCTGCCTCCTGACCACACTGACGGGCCCAGTAAAACTCCTGATGGCACTTTCCTGCAGGAGGAACCAAAACTTCAACAGCAGTTGCTCTAAAGACCGACTGCCACAGCAGCCAAGTGAAAAGTGGTTGTTCAGTTTTCCCTGCTTTAATCCCTCAGTGCCGGTGAGCAATGTTGGTGACTGATCTGGATGATCTGGGGAGCATCTGTTCTGGGTGGGAATTTCTCTGAGAAAAAAGATCCTGCCTGATGGGGAAACAGGTTGTTTCTGACAACGTGATCGTCTCTGGTCACGGAAAGAAAAGCAAAAGCATCTACCCAGGACAAATGCACCAACATATCTAGTAAGGAGAGCATCTCCTTGTTTGAATGTCATGATCTTCACACAAACATCAAACATCTGAGGCTTCCCTCTGCCTAAAAGCACCTTTTGCTAGAATTGTAAGAAAGAGAAAATAATTTTTAAAGTTCCGGTGTCATTGAAATATTTCTGTAGGACTTATAATTTGAAGTAGCTTTCTTTTTTTTTTAAAGAACCATAATGAACTTCATTGTCCCAAATCTATTTAAATGTAAATAGCACATCAAAAAGGGATCAAAACAAGCATGAGAGGTCTAATTCACCTTAGGTAAAAATCTATCTCAGATAACAGAGTTATACCAAAAATAATTTAAGTGATAATTGTTTATGAAAACCATGAAATACCCTTTCTTCTTCAAGGACTGCAAATACAATGAACATGCATGTCTGTTTGTGAGAAACTCATAGTGAAAGCAGCCACACATTTTACTTGTCAGAGCATAATTCAGGCAGGCGGCAGGCAGCAGGCAAGAATAACAATTTTTGTTAAAAAGCCAATACTCCTAAACAAATGTTCAGAATTCTCCCTTGGGAAACATCCAGGTTTGCAGAAGCAGAAGCTAAGAGTATGCTTTTTGAGGAATAAGTTTGCTCTTACCTGACCAAGCTCTTGAGTGCGAGGATCTCCCCAACCAATACCCCTGTCTTCTGAAGATGACCTGCATCAAGCGTCCTCATATATAGAGAGCTTTACAGCAGGAAAGAGGCAAGCGATGTCATCAAGGACATCCAGAATAATTGGTGGGGAGCAACACAAACAATGTACAGTTTCTGGTGATTTCCACTGCAAATATTTCCTTAGAGATGTTAGGAGTTAGGTAAATCATTGAGCAACGACCCGTAGGTGCAGAGGCAGACTCGGCCAGCTCTGGGTGCCAGTCTGTATACCACTACCTGGTTTAGAACATCATCCTTTTGGGCCTGCTTTCATGTCTAGATGTGGACATGGCTGAAAAGTCATGCCCTGATAAAATACTCTTTTCTTTTCTTTTCTTTTTTTTACCAAATCAAATTGAGATTTTGTCTGAAAAATGTGTCAAAATACTGAGTACCTCTCGCTGTCAAGTACTTCATCAGTTCTCAGTGCTGCATTACTGAGCACTTTACCCTTGCAGTAAGCCCATGCAGTGGGGATGCACAACACATTATGGGCAATAAAGGAAGGACTAGGCAACACCTTTTTCAATGTAAAGACAGACTGTGGAGATAGTAACAGAGCCAGATATTCACCATCCAGGCCAGCAGGACATGCCCAGCTTTCCCATCCCAATGTGCCTTCAGACTGTGACCTTACCCAACATTTATCAAAGCCAACAGCACCTGTCCAGTGACCTGAATGGCTCATAACCCATTTGATAACTGAGGAAAAGGAGATATTGAATTGGGAAGGAATAGTGACACCATGATAAGGCAGCTGGATTGAGTGTCATGGCTTTATGGATACCCTGAGCTGACAGGCTCTTCAGAGAGACACCATCTGATTCGGAAATGCTGCACTGGTCTGTCCAGCATGGCATTATTTCTAGGTCCATCACCTCTGCCTCAGAGCACTCCAGGAGGACTGGAGATGGTATGCTGTCATGAGGAGATACTGTTGAGAGGGTGATGCCGTTGACCATGATGACAGTGAACTCCCAGGCTAGATCTTGTCGGCTCTGGATCATTTTGAAGTCCTGTGGGGACTGTTGATATCAGTGTGGGCATATCAAGAGAGATGGCCTCCCTGCCACACCACCCCATGCAGTAAATGTGCTGCAGGAGAGGAACAGCCATGCAACTGCCCAGGGTCAGCTCTGTCCAGGCCCTCACTCTCCCAGATCTCTGGCCAGACTTTTTTCCCATGCTGAAAAAGTGTGTCCTACCTGGTCCATCATGGCTCATTTACTGCCAGATAATTTACTGCTACAGGCAGGAGAAGAGGAGAAAAAGTTCTGCTGAGCCAACATGTCACATGCACCCACAGCCATGCTGTCCTGTTCCCTTTTGCCCCCGATCACGGGCACCGCATAGATACATGGAGCCGCTGCCTCGAGCTGCACCAGAGCAACAGTTCTTTGGGGCAAGGAAAAGAAAACCCTTCTCTGTGGACAACAGACCAAATGTGGTCCCTGTGTGTGGATCATGTCCTGATTTGCACAGCGAAGGCTGTCCGTGGTGGAGGGGAGAATACGTTGGCCAAGGGGACAGCAGTGAACTATTCATTCCTCTGACATGCTCATCATTAACAACAGGGGTGGATGAGCTGCTCCCCAACTCTGAAGAATAATAGTCCAGAAAAAAGCTCGCTCAGAGTTAATACTTTCTGCAAACTTGGAAATAAGTATTTCCAGCAGATTAGCCAGCTTTTGTCACACATTAATTCCGGATTTAAAAATATCTTAGCTATAGGCCAAGGAAGGGATGGCAAAGGTGCCAAAGTACTTAAGGAGTTGTCACTCTCCTTGCAACCTGATCAGCCAGGCACCTCGGGAGCACAAAGCCTTGCTGTCACAGCTAGATCGTGACATTTGATAAGGTGAAAGAGAGTGTTAACAGGATGGTATTATGTTATCACACCTCCTGAATCACTTTATATTTTGGGCAATCACTATACGAAACCCGAATTACCATAAAGACAGACCTGATAATGGTCAGCACACAGTAAAGGGGCACTTTGGCACTGCAGAGAATAGCTTCTGAGCAGTGACCTTTCAGACATGACTGTAACTTGGCCTCTCACCAGCCGTTGCTGAACACAGAGGTGCCTGACAAATATTTTGGATAAACTGAGTCAGATTCCCATAAAGAAAATGACATTGTGAGGGCCATGTCTCGCTAAAGCAACTTTCAAAGCCCCAAGAACACAAAGCCAAGTCACTGTGTGAGGACAGACACACAGAGTAAACCAGAATGGGCTCGGTCAAGGGGAGAAGAATGGGACCGATGTGAACAGATGCTGCTTTGATGCTTGGATCACCTGGAAACTGAGCCATAAGGGCAGGCAGTAAGAGGGACATACCCCCAAGAAGCGTTAAAGATCTTGACATTAGCAAGAGGGCAGTTGGCTCTGGCCAGGGCAGGCAAAGTGAAACACATTAGCTGTGGTTGAAAAATGAGATGGTTCTGCTCTGCTCTCATCTTGATGGCATTGTCCAGACGTGGCCCTTCTGCCCAAGGAAACGATCTCCATGGGGACCCCTGAGCCAGGGCAGTCTTGGTTTGCTCTCTCATGCTGCTGGGACCATTAACTGCAAGTAACTGGTACATCCCCCAGTGCTAGGTGGGGAACAGAGCTGCCGGGGTCCGTGCTGTACACAGCTGCAGGGGACAATGCTGGTGCCTGCACATGTCTGAAGACTGCACCTCCACTAAGTGCCTCAGGGCATCAAATAACAGTTACGTGATAGTGCAGCTTGACAGCATGGTTAAGTGTTTAATGAAAAATTAACTAGGTGCCCCCTGAGATTTCCAGCCTTGATTTCTCCTCGGAGGTCTGCATACAGATATTTTCATCCATTTTTGTTCTTCTTAAGGGAATTCAGACTCAAACTGTTTGATTGTTTATTGGCTAATGCAAGAACAATAAGAGAAATCTCTTTAAAAAATGTGCTTGGCATTGACAATGTTTGCAGTGAAATGAAGAGAGAAGGCACCATAAACACCAGTCCTCATGGGGAGCTGGTTTTATGGCTGCTTTCCTCATTGCTTAGGGCTCCTGATGGGGACAATTCCTTACACGCGCTGCAGAACAAACGCCTGCTGGGTCTGGCAGCGCACACAAGAAAACAAATGGAATTCTCAGAGCCTGCCCTCACAGCGAGATTTTCTTGGGGACAATTTCTTAAAAACACAATGATCTTTTCAAAGATATCCTTAATTCTCCACCAGCTACCTGCCACCAGGAAAAAAACGTTCAAATCATGTTTGGCTCGATGAAATCAGGATCGAAGTTGTTTATTGACTTACTAATGACAGGTAATTATCCAGCAATCAGCAAACTATACGCTTGGGATCAATATCTGCAAAGCAGCCGATAAACCACAATGCCAGGCACTTCTGAAATATTAAAAGCCACACAGAGATGTCTAAATGCCCATTTCTAACTCATTCCAAGAAGTCCTAATCCCCCCCCTCACAACTGCAGACACACTCCCCTCCTCTCACAGCACATGCACCCTGGAAGGGGGGTGTCCCCTTCTTGCACCCCCCTTCCTGCAGGAGATGTGGGTGCTGCACCCCGATGGCTGCCCATGCTGCTGCCTGCAGCACACTAATGCATGCACTATTTCTGCTGCAAATATGATTTATTTAGGCACAAGTCCTTTCAAGAAATATGACCTCTGCCTAGACATTCCCAGCTGGATCCACTAGACCATGGCAGACCAGAGTCTTGTCATGGGGCGATGGGGTCTTTTTATTTCAGTGTGTGGAGTCAAACTGTTGAAAAGTCAAGGAAAGAGAAAGAAATGCCTCAGGAACCCCAGCACCCTTGCTGCTCCCTCTCCCACCCGTTCCTGCTGGGTCCTCACAACAGAGGCGGGTTGCAGCTGTACCTCCCTGCGCCTCAGGTCTCTGCGATGGGCACATCCAGCACTAGAGCATTCTGTAGATTTAAAAATAAAAAGCACACGGGCAGGATTTAGCAGTTGGTTCTGTGCTCAGCTGTGATGGACTAATAGCACTATCTCCAGGCATGATCCAGGGTACAGCAAAACCACCATGCAAGGAAGCCTCTCGGTGCCTACCTCGAACCCGCTGATGTTCGCCCGTCAGCAGGTGATGCCCAGCAGGTCGGGCAGGGGGACCCCTCCGTGCAGCACCCCTGGAACTAGAGGGAGCTGCCATCAGAGGTGCTCCAGCCATGGCAGGCACTGCCAGTGTCTTCAGTGCCTCCCTGCCTGCCTGCCCACGCCTGCCAAAGGTTTGGCAAGGGGTTTTGGGAATACTGAGAAGGAAAATTGGCAGGGCTGGAATTCCTGGGTTTTGTATCTTAGCATGAATAAAACCTCTGCTTTTGGCATACTTTACATACGAGTTAAGCAGATAAACTGATGTTCTAGGGTGGGGTTTTTTACTGACACTGGCTGTTTTCAGGCATGGTAAAGAGGGATTTGTCAATTTTTGGAGAATTCAGAAAGGCAAAGATCTTACGAAACTATTCCCAGTTGCTCATGGCAAGTGGTTTTGGTTTTGAGGACAGGCACAACGTTTAAAGAGGCCTCAGGGGAGAAGCCTGCATCCTTTGCAGTGGATCTGTTCTGTGCGGACAGATCTCTCATGCCTGTGAAGGAGTGGGCATGGCACAGCCCCCATCGAGAGGCAGATCCCTCCTCCAGCTCCCCGCGGGTGCAAAACAACCAGCAAGTGATTTTCCTGGCAGAGTCACTCACAGCCTTTGAGGGCAGGAAACACATGCAAGGTTATCCAGGCAATGCCAATTCAAAAACAACAAAAAAAGACAACAGTCTATAGGAAAAGCAATGAGAACTATTTTCCCCGTGCAGATAGCAAATCCTTAGATGAAGCTGTAGCCCCGTGCTTACTGTTGATCGATGGCACACAAGCCACATCAACAATATCTGCCAAAACTCCTTTCAGCGGAAGCTCCTAAAACACAGAGAAGTGGTGTAAACTGCCCATCGCTCTGCACGCATCCATCGGGCTCACTCCATCAATTCATCCAACACCTCCTCCAATCACAGGAAAATTGCAAAGGTCCCCTCAAGCAGAGTGGGAACATTTGAGATTTCCTAAATTTCCGTGAAAAGTGCCCCAGATGAGACTGTTCCCAGCCCCAGCAGCACTCTGCGCTCTGCCCTGCAGGCAGTGCCAGGCACCCAGCCGCCCTCCTCGCAGCCCAAAGCCCTGCTGCGAGACAGACGTTATCAGCACTCGCCCTCCCAAGCGTCTCTATCTCAGCATCAGGATTAGAGGGAGATGAAGCTGAACATCCAGCACACATGACCTCAGCCCAGCTCACCCCACCGGTGCAGTACTGGGGAGAATTACTCGTGGCCAGAACTCTCCCACAAATGAACATGGTGTGTTACAAGCAGGGACCCCTTCCAGACCATTTGTGCCTGTGGGCAAATGGTTTTGGCAATTGATTTGTCATTTGTTATTCCTTGAAATGTTATTCCTTGAAACGTTATTCCTTGAAATAACATTTCCATCTTCAGCATTCAGTTTGTTTAACAAATCTGTTATTGATAATGAAAGAAGCAGGACGGAGCTCTGGGGAATGAATTCCTGGTACCACATTACACAAACTGCCAATGCTGAGATTCACAACAGCAACCCCAGCCCCACACACGGCACAGACCATCCAACTCACATCAAACATCCCGAGGGAGGAGGAAGCCAAGGCCACTCGAGACAGACCGCAGGGAGAGGAAAGGCACAGGGTCATCCACCTCCCGCAGCCCCCCGGCAAGCTGCCCTGTCTCCCTCAGCAAACTCCTCACCCAGATCTTGGCCTCCAGCAAACCTCCCCTTGCACCAGAGATGCCGTGGCTCTGCCAGCCTCCCTCCAGAAAGGGGCTGCTTCCCACCAAGAGCATTTTCTCCAGCCTCAATCTCAGCTCTTCAAACTTACAGAGCAAAAAAACCCAAACAGGTTTTAGGTCAGCTGGATTATGTCACATTGACCCTTCTCTGGTTTTAAATAGCTGTTAGTATAAACCATAAAAACATCATGCAGAGACAGCAAAGGTTCCTCCTGAAAATGCACAGGTGAGATGCAGCGTGTGGCCTCCCCAGCAGCCCAGGGATTGTCACTCTGCTGGCGGTGGCACGGGGGACCAGCAGCCACGTTACCTTTGCAGACCGAGGGAGAGCTGCAGCTTTTCTTCTTCAATGGCAAACTGCACCTCCAGGTTGCTATGCTGCCAGGGGAAAGGGAAAGGGAGTCCCTACCAGGACCCTGGTCCCCCCAAACACTCCAGTCCCACAGGACCCTCCACAGCCAGGCATCCTCCCCTAGAGATGTCCCTGCCTGCTGTCCTGCATCTCTCACTCCGGTGTTGGTGTGGGTTTGCTGGCTCAGGGCAGGGGTGACCAAGTTCACCCCTCACCAACTGCAAAAAGCTTCAACTCACAACATCCAGGACGAAGAGGGATTCAGGAGCAGAGTCTGAAGGGGAAACCTGAAACTCAGCAGTGCTGAAGAGCTGCACAAAGCTTTTGTCCGGGGTTATGGACATCACTGGTGCTTTCGCTTCTTGCATTTCAATCACCAACGGCTGTGATGGAGGCAGCACCTTGGAAATCTGTGGAGAGTCAAAGCAAAAGGGTGACATTCCCTTTCCTTCCCAGTTCACTGGTCTGGGGATTATCCTGGTGGGTACTGACCATCAGTGACATTTGCCAAAGTCAGTGGGAGTCAGTCAAGCTGGTCCATACTGCTCAATAGTATGTCCCTTAAATAATCTTATTCATTTTATTTACTAATAAAATAGAGCACCAGCTTGACCCGGCATGTCTTTGTGAATGGAGAGCAGCTTCATCTGCTGCCATAAGTAGCCTGAGATGACACACAGACCAGTAGGATCAAGCAAATTTCACCCACCTCAGGGATGAGGGCTCCAAGCATCATGGTCATCAGTGGGGGAAGCCCAAGAACCTGTTGAGAAAGTGTCACAAGGCAGGGACTTAATGAACTCACTTGGGGGGAGGAGAGGGGGGAGAGATTAACGTGGGAAAGGGAGGAGGCATAGACAGTGCATGGGTCTGCCTTGAACATGGGTGTAGATTTCTTTAGTGGTCTCTTGAGGAAAATCTCAAGCTCAAGTCATCCACTGTGTTATTGCTGATATCCAGGTTGAAGGATGTCTGCAGAATAGAGAGCTCAGCGCTCAAGAAGTTTGCAGACAGGACGAGCTGGGTAGCAGCATCCCTCTTTGGTGGCAGAGAAGCAAGAGATGGTTGGTCAATGGGAATGTCAACCTCCTTTCCCTCCTTTTGGTGGAGAATGGTCTAAAGGGACCGGTAAGAAGAGCCATGTCAGAGAGCACAGGTCCATTTCCAGGATTTGCCTTTGGACCAGGTGCAAGATACTGGATGCTTTGCTCTGTAGTTTCAACAATGAAACAGAGCAATAAACACCACAGAAAATGATGAGCTGAGGAGGTGGTTAAGTGATATAATGCAACCAACACGTCTGCACCCCTCCCAAAACCCCTGCTGCCCAAGGCTGAGACGGACAACGCCTCTGAGCAAACGGATGTCAGAAATGTCACCACTCCAAGACCTGGCGCCAGGCAGGAGCACTCACCTTCAAATCCAGCTCTGTGAAAGTTTCACTTGTCATCAGGGGGTTCAGCAAAGTGTACTGGAGGGTCCCAGCAGTCCCAAGAGGGATCTCAGCTGCATGGAAGCAAAGAGGGATCCTTAACCAGAAGGTGCATGCTCTGCACCGTGGGGAAAGTGCTCACCAGCACCAAACTGCAGGCTCTCCAGTGCCACGTGCCATTGACAGATTCAGTGGACTCCTGCCTCCCTGCCAGGGGAAGGGAAGAAGATGGTGATATGGATGGATGGATGCCAGCTTACAAGTCATGGTGGTGAATTTTGCGTTCACAAGGTTGAGCACTGCATCAACCGCTGGACACAGCTATAGGGTGAGAAGAAAGGTGTGAGAACACCTTGCACAGAGGCCTCTGGTGGAAGTAGAGCTGCCAGACTGGCACAGGTCCCACCCTGAAGCACCAGGACCCTCTGTTATTAATTACTCAGACAAAGGCTTGCCTCAGTTTTCTCTTTCCTTGGTTGAATTAAGTTATTCTGGAGTAAACCTGCCTTAACCTGAGCAAAGAACAGGGCCAGCCCCCCCACAGATATCTGATTAAACCAGACCAACTTTATGACACATGTTAAGAGGCTGCAAGTCTGCCCTTTGACAAGCCTTTAGGAACAAGCGTGCTCAGCATCAAGATTTGCTTTGTCCAAGCATTGCATCCCTAACTGCTGGGCTGGGACAGGGAGGCTTTAGGCAGTGGCAGTGCCTTTGCTGCAGGTGTTGACTGTATAAAACCAGCAATTGCTCAAAATGCTCCCTTCTACAAGCCTGCAAGCTCCTTTGTGTGGCAAAACTATGAAACCCATTACAATACAGTGAGGAGAAGGAGGAGATGATCGCCAGTAAACAAGGATGGGAGGAGGATCGGACTTACCAGACCCGGCAGGACTTTCTGGAGGGTGCTGTCCAGAAACTTGCTTGTGACTTTGGGCAGCATGCTGGGCAGAGACAACATGTCAGCCAACACAGCCGTTAATGCACATATCAATAATTATTTACTGCAGATCAAAAGGCAAGAAAGTCAAGTGTAAAGAAACCTATCTGGTACGGATTAGGCCAACATATGCTTAATGTCTAATAAAAGATGTTTTCTCTCTTTACAAACCCTTTCTCAAGAATGCCATCTTCTGGCTTTAAAAAAAGCTAAAGGTTTCCATGCCTAAAAGAGGCTCAGATATCCCAGGAGTTCAGCACTTAAATGAGGACTGATGCCAAGGATGAACATTGCGTGGAATAACATAGGCAGGGCTGGCCTGAATTGGTCCTTTAAACATTTTGAGTGGAAAAAAACCAAACAGTGATAAGTATTTGTGTTCTGTAGAAACATAAACTGCAAGACCAAAAGATTTAACAATGGTGTTACCTACCTCTTAGGTATTATCAGTATTGTCAAATCATGGATGTTGTCCTTCGGGGTGGCACTCACCTGCTGGGGAGGTTGGTTTTAACACTAATGAGAGTGATGTGGCAGTTCCTGGAGCTGAACCTGGGGATGCCCGCAGTGTCCTGCCACAGCCGGCTGCTGGCCGTCAGGTTTGCAGTCAGACTGATTTCCACGTTTCCTCCTATAAAGCTGCTCAGAGCAAAGCTCGGTCACCATGGGACAAACCCCCGGGAGGGAGTGAGCCCACCCCAGTGCTGCCAGCAGCTCTCCCCCGCGAACACCGGCTCCCACTCACCTTTTCCCAGTGAAGGTCATTTGGGTTAAAACAGCCATGAAGAGCCCCAAACCCGGCGAGAGTGCCAGCGATATCACTGGGGGATGGAGATCTTTCACTTTTAGCCTGCAGAAAAAAAACAGAGGAAAAGAGATGGGAAAGAGGAACCCACCGAGGAGCCTCGCCAGGCTGCTTACATCCATCACCTATCACTGCTATTGCCATCACCGTCTTTATTCTTCCACTTCTTGTTTAAACTTTCCTTTTAAAAGCACTTTTAAATTTAGAAGCATGTTTCTTCCTAACAAAAAGATTGCACAGCTTAATTTTGAAAAAAAATTGGAAAAAAATGTTCTAGCATTCAAAACTTCTCCATGCTTTAACCCAGAATGAATTTGTGAGATGGATGGCAAGCTCTGATCCCCCAAGATATTCTGGGGTTCCCTCAGGATATTATTGACAAAAGCCGGGCACCCCCAGCTTTGAGAGCAAACCCCACCTGGCACCACAGAGCCACTGCACCAGTCCCCAGCCCGCGCTGAAGCAGGAGCCGACGCGCTTTGTTGCCTTTAAGTTATAGTTTCTCCTTGTATTTGTAGACACAATCATGCAGAAAATCACCAGCTTTAATATCACACTTGTTAGCAGGGAGTGATTCGTTTCTGCCTCCAGGCTGACACTTCCCAACCTTCTGCTTTTATTTTCTCATTCCCAGGTTCAGGCTCATGGTGTAACGCTGCTGATCATCACTCACCCTGAGATGCCTTTGATGGGTTTGGCGTTTGGCTTTTTTTTTGTGGCTTCCTCTGCCATTTTCTGCAGAACATCACTTTCATTCAGAGCAGTGGAGACCGCCGGAAGATTTGCACAAGACAAGGAGTTTAGCACAAAATCTCCAGAGAGGACCTGTGCCAGAGGGTGAGAGGGCTCAGCACATCTCACTGTACCCTATAAAATATCGTTATTAACATATTCCCAAACAGTGACACTTGGCAGCTGGGGATGTGCTCGGGGATGCAGGTTGTGCAGCAGCGAAAGGCGGCTTCCTCGCTGCGACACGGCCGGTGCACCACTGCCCACCTGTCTGCACAGAAGGATAGACTCATGTCCATGGATGCTAACGTGGCTGAGCGCTTACCCCAGTCAATCGTTCCAAGATCGATCCTGATGACAGCACCTGGGCCATCAGCTCCTCCCGACCACGCCAGCCAGCCACCAAGGAATAAAATGCACCAAAACCCTGACATCTTCCAATCCAGTGCAGCTGCTCACAGAGCTCCAGAGGTGGCAGAGGCTTACAGGAGCACGTGGGCTTCAAAGGACAGAGAGAGAGAGACAATGAGCTGGAGACAGTTCCTAAACTGCATGTCAGGGGCTAAATGCTGCACTCACGCTAGAGGAAAGCGAGCAGAGCTCCGTGCAAGTCCGGCAGAACTATACTAGCCAAAACACAGCCTGAACACAAGAATCACTCCCTAAAATTCAGACATCTGTGAACACCCCAGAGCAGCCCCATCAGGACGTGCCTGTGTCATGCACCACCTGCCCTGTGGTCAGTATCCAAGCGGACCACTAAGCCTTCCTCATCCACAAGCACCAGAACTGCTTGTGATGCCTAAAACCTGCTGTAGAGGAAGGGCTGGAGGTGCCTGAAGGAGTACATGGCTTGCTGATTTTCAGGGTCACCCCAAGCCCAGGCCCCAGGAGCAGCAGGAGAGCTCATGGCTGTTGGCCATGGTAGTGGCACGAGGCGTGACAAGCCTCTCCACAGGCTATGGACACGGCTCCACCGGTCTGCTCTGGCTTGGCCTCCCACTTCTCACTTGCACTGGAGGGAAATGACACGAGCTGTTACACCTCACCACGATGGGGACTCCAGCAGAGAGTCCCCAGAGACTGTCCAAACTTTGCACTGATCTCCTGGAGAGAGGCAAAAACCAGCCTATATATAAATCCTTATCGAGAAAGAGGAAAAACCAAAAGAATGAAAGGGCTGGGTAATTACTGTGATGTAACCTAATCCCTGGGTGTTTCTGACATCTGCCAATACAAATAATTTCACTAATAAATTTGAAAATCCAAGTACGCCCTTGAGCCCCAGGCGCCAGGCACATGCTCCCTGCAGACTGAAGCCAGCACTCTTGCTCAACGCCCAGGAAGGGCCAACGGAGACTTACATGTCAAGTCTGAAAGAAAAACCCGATCTGTTTAATTACATGGTACAGACAGAGGCGGGGGCGAGGAGAAACCTAAGATGTGTAATGGTAAATTCTGCTTTTGGAGACACCCATGTAAATGTGACTCTTGGGATTAGTGGTTCTTGCTCCCCCAAAGGTTCGTGGAGCTTGTGTAAACGCCAGGAGAAGACATGGGATCAGCTCATGGAGAACCCACTGGAAATTGTGATAATCTCTCCTCTGGGCTGGCCACGCTGCTGCTGTTGCTGTGGATGCCCATGCACGAACCCTGCCTGAGCTGGGGCTAGCAGCCACCACAGTGTCCTTACCCATCCCCTCCCGGGTACACCACCCAGCAGGACCCAGCTCTGGGAGTTCACCCCTGTGGGATCCTGCAGCACTGAGTAATTTATTTCTTCTCTTCATTTTTGTATAAAACGTATCATGAGGTTTAATCTGTCGTTACCTCCCTCCCAGTGATGTACTCAGTGGCTCTCTGCTAAGCCCAGACAGGGAGATTTACACCTTATCTAACAGCAGCATAAGATTTATAGATAACTCCCACTAAAGAACGCACCATGCCAGAAAGACGCTTTTGTGCTAGTAACTTGATCAGTCATTATGCTATAAGTTGACATCTAATTAAGCCTCCACAGGGATCATCAGGTCCAGCACAGCTCCTCAGGAGGAGAAAATCCACATCTAAGCACCACGGTGCCACCTCATCCCGGCAGCTTATCCTCAGACCCTTGCACTGCTGTAAATTATAACAACGCGCCACAGATACATCTCCAGTACTGCTTAGGGAAGAGCTGCTGATATTACCTACTCTGGAACAAGGCCTAGCAGGGGCCAATTTCCAGCCGCTGCTCTAAAACACAGTGAAGACTTCTTTCTCAGAGACTTTTTCAGGTTGTGACCATGTCCCTATCAATGCCAGATGCAACAAAACACCTCCCGCGTCTCCAGGGAACTTGTCTGCAGGTTACAACCTTCTCAATGGATTTGCTGTTCTGAACACATTTCTTGCCTCTAAATAGGCTGCATACATCAGCGTAAATCCTGTTCTCCCTCGGTAGGCTGCTAGACATATATCTTCATATTTTCTCTTCACACTGCTGTCTGGATGCCTTCAATGGAAATGCACAACGTGGCTGAAACTTTGCTTTTCTTCTTGGCATTTCTCTGTCACACTGAGAAGGAAAGCAACACAGTGCTGGTGAGAGCCAAAGGCTTTGAACATGTCAAGACGCACCTGGAACCAGCACCCAATAACTCACTTTGCCAATGCACAAAGGACAATGGTTGCCTCCCCGGGCAGCAGGTGTTTCAACAAGCGCTGAACACCTTATCCCATTGCCAAGGGATTCAGACCAAAATGGGCAATTCAACCCTCTCTGGAAGACTGGTCATGCCTCAAAGTTGAGATCACAAATATCAAGGGAGAAAAAGTCAGAACACAGAGCGTGAAGGAGAGCTGGGTGAGACCCACAGAGGATGTGCTTACATGGCATTTGCAGGTAGTCCATGCTCTGTTCTCCAGCCTCAAAGAAAGCCAGGAGGACACCATGGACCCCAAGCACAGGAAGGAAAGGGACTGTGAGTCCCTTCCATGAATGCTTTCACTGCTTGTAGAGGCTTTATCAAAGAGAGTGGACGTTGCCCACCATTTTTTCTACCAGTTGTAATAAATATTGCCAGTGGGTTTTGATTTGGAACGGGTTAAAGAGAGGAAGGAATTGTTGCACATGGACTGTTCTGGAGGTTAGAGGAAATACCTTAAAAAAAATTGATCTACTGTCTGGTCTAAAAGTCACTGAACCCAACAGAAACACTGCTGTTGCCTTCAACAGACTTACCCAGGCCTGATGGAAACAGAAGACCTCCTTCATTAATTGCCAAGACCTCCTTCACGCAACCCATGCAGGTCTCATCCCTTCTGGTCTGAGCTGCCCAGCCAGGAGAGCAACAAAAACCACAGCAGCTTCTTGCTGGTGGACATGGTGGTGGCTGTCCCTGTGGTGTTCGGAAGAAAGTGTAGCTGCAGAGCAAAGAAACCGATGTTCGCTTTCTAACAATGTTTGATTTCTTGGCACTCTCCACCTAGAGACCTTTCTTTGTCCTCCTCAGTAACACCACAGTGAAGGCAAGCTGCCCCAGCACCTGCTGTCCAATATTTCACCTTGCTAGGTCAATGGCCAATGTAATCAAGTAAATGGGGAAACAATAAAAATGATATACAAAACAAAGCGTCCACCTAACGTCCTGGTTTCCAGCCCTCTTTGCCAATTTCTGCCTTTTCAGCCTTGGTTGTGGAGGATATATAAAGCCAGCACAATTCCTTGGTGTGGCCACAGCAAGACACGGATTGAGTGAGAAGAATGGGAAGCCTGGCCAGAAAAGGTAAAGATGCATTTGCAAACTGAATAGCTTGATGTAGGCATTGCTTGTACTTACTTCGGTGTATCTCTGCAAGGGTCAGTTCTCATCAGAAGTCCACTTTCAGCAAAGACTGATATAAATATGCAAGTTTTCTGCAGGTTAAACTTTCTGAATTACTTGTTTTCTTAAGATTGTAAGAGCATTATAAACATTATAAAAAATTCTCAAATGTTTTTCAGAGAAGTAGATAACACTTTCACATTTTTATTTGATTAAAACCTCCTCCTAACTTCCATTCATTCCTCAACTAATTTTAGCTCCTGTTTATCTGTTAGTTTTGTACCAGTTGCATGCCATTATGTGCTCTTCAGCAGGCGCGATGTTGCTGCAGACACGACTAGCTTACAGACTTGTAGAAGGTTTTCAAGGCTGAGCCTTCTGTTAGTGCTTTTAAATCCCCAGGCACCACGGGAAAGCTATGTGTTATTATTGCACAAAAGCTGACACGCTCGGGACCACAAACCCAACCCGGGAGTGGATCCGAGCATGGCTCCGTGCCTTGGTGGCCAGAGCCATGCTGCTCTGACCGAGCTGCTGTGGGTGCCCTCGTCCTTCAGGTGCCAGCATGGCGAAACTCTGCACCCTGAGCATCCTCCTGAGCCTCCTGGTCCCCGCTCACACCACCAGATCACCCGACTGCGGGGGCATTCTCACCCCAGCAGGACTGAGCTACCGTAAGTCCAGACCGCATATCTCCTACACCATCAGCAGAGACAGGAGGCAGCAGCATCTTTCAGTCTGGTGTTGAAATACCACTCTCACCAGAAACTTATGCCATTAATCAGCTCACTTTCATCATCCCCTTTCTATAGCTTGTAACAGGGGGGTTTAGTAAGGAATGTGTGTCACCTGGATGGATTTCAGTCTGTCCATCTCTGTGCATCAGACCACAAGCTCCAGAGGGTCTCATAAAATATCATCTGACTTATTTTACAGTTGCTGAAATATCAAAGCCACATGCAGAGGCAGTCCTCAGGCAGGACCTAATGACCCCGACAGTCCCTGACCTGTTTCTCAGTTCCCCAAAGCCCAGCAGGTGAGTCTGTGGCTCTGCCTTGCCCAGGCTTTGCTACCCATACCACTGGTTCACGCTGATGTGTAGATGGAGTGCGTTGAATATGGTCACAATTGGGGTCTAAGGGCAGCAGCCCTGGTGCCACCCTCAGGGCACTGATTTATCTGTGCAGATCTCATGGACTTTTGGGGTTTGCCCGTAGTGAGAGCAGCCTGGGACTGCATATCAGCCTGCACCGGTCTCCTGACACCTTCATTTTTGCTCCAGCAGGAACCAAATTAACTCCGTCAAAGTTGCCGAGCTGTCTCTGTCGCTCATCCCTGACACCGGGCTACGGCTGAGCATCGATGTGGACCTCGGGGTCACGCCTGCCCCGTGAGTGCTGGGGACACGGGGCTGGAAGCAGCCCAAGCTCCTGGCTGAAGCGACGGGGTCACATCCAGCACCTGCCGTCTCCCTGCGGGAGCAGGGTGAGACCAGGGCAAGCAGGACTGCGATCAGCCCCCACGCTCCAGCCTCCATCTCTCCTCCTCTGGCACAGCTCAACCACCAAGGTGATGAGACTGTCCATCCTGGCGGATCTCCACGTGGAAATGAACCCCGAAGGGAACCTGGAGCTGGTGACCTCTGCCTGCAAACCCACCATGGAGGAGATGCAGAGCACCGAGGAGATGGAAAGGTCGACCCCGTGGTTTTCCTTGCTATGGGATCTGGGTAATGGGGGAAAAGAAGAAATTGAGCCACAAATATTTGAAGGCAGGAACGTGATATGACATAAGATCTGCTCACAGCCCTAAAAGCTTACAAAGGTTTCCACAAATCCCTTATCTTCACAGGAGGAACTTTGTTCTGCTTGCAGGGTTGGTTTCCCCCATTTTAGGAGATGCATTCTCTCATAAGGGGGTGGATCTTTTCAAGTAATGCAGCAGGAACATTTTTAACATAAGTCCAATCCAATTCTTCAGTGTTTAGGATTCTGAATTGTAATCATACTTAATAGGCGATAGAAGATAATGGTGATACTGTTTCTGGATGCCTTTTGGGTCAGATAAAAGACACTCATGTACCGTTGGTTGAGCTGGCTCTTACCTAACATCTTCTGTTCTGTTGTTTTCATCCAGCAAGTCCTCTAGTTCAGACATGGACAAGGATATTAACATTGATAAGGTAAGATAAAGTTTGTAAAGATGTGAGACAGCAGAAGACAAAGTTGTACAGTTCTGTAAGAATTAGGACACTTCAAGTCAACCTGGTGCTTCGCCAGGTCTCTCCCTCAGTCCTGCATGCAGGGCGAGAAGCAGCAGCCCCTTGGTCACCGAACGCTGCCGTGCTCCATCTCCCAGCTGCGGTGCAGCCAGATGATGGGGACACCCACATCAGGGGACACCTGATGCCAGCAGACCTTCACATTCATCTACCGCCTCTCTTTTTGTTCTTTATTCCATAGATTTGCTTGGAAGTCTCCAAATTGCTGCTTTTGCCGAATGAACAGCTGATGTCTCTGACAGGTGAGCGTTTGGCTTTCAGTCTCCTTAGGGACTTTGGGGTTTGTTTTGGAGCAGGTCATGAGATGGGACTCATGGCTCCCACCCTGCAGCAGAAAGCCAACGGCAGCAGCTCTGCCGCTGTCATCTCCCCGGGGACCCTCTCCCTCCGCCCTGCTGTCTTTCCCACCTCTTTACTCGGGATACCCAGACACTTCCCAGCCCCAACCTGCCATCACTGCTCCCCTTCTCTTTCTGAGCGTCCCTCTGCTCGGTTTGCAGCTCAGTTCCCTGTAACGCCAAGCTGCCAGCTCCAGTACCTGCCCCTAGCTGCACCCGTGTTCTCTGAGCAGGGAATCACCATATCCTTGCAAGTAAGTCCTCACTTTCCATCACCCACAGCCCAGCTCCAGGCTTTGGGAGAGCTGCTTCCTCCCAGTGCAACATGCCCTGAGACACCTCAAACTCCTTTTCTCCTTGCCTGTGTCCCTGCAGACAACTTTCCAGGTGGCAGGGATGGTAATCCCCCTGCCAGTCAGCCCCGTGCCGTTCAGCATGCCCGAGGCAGCGAGCTCCAGCCCTTCCCACCTCACCCTGGCTTTCTCTGAGCACTTCTACACCAGCCTCTTCTTTGCCCTGGAAATAGCTGGAGCTTTCAACATGACCATCCCCGTGAGTAGAGCAAGTGAACAAGGAAGGAGTAGGAAATATGCATTTGAAGGGACAGCCCTGCCCCACACAAGGCTTGAAGGAGCCCAGCTCCTTGCAAAGAGAGTGTGCCTCTGACTACCCAAGGGAGATGCAGCCTGACACTCCCGGGCTACCAAAAATATTATTGGTCTAATGATGCATGGAAAGTTTGCCATGAAGAGTAACCAGAACGCTGCTCCTTGCATGTGCTGGAGTGCAAAGAGGCTCCTGCACGTATCTGCAAGTGGCACAGCACTCACCGCGTGGTCCACGCAGCCATGCTGGACACGAGCCACAGGGCAGCAGCCCCAAAGCAGCCGTCAGTCAGATCACAAGCCATGCTTTGTCTTTCAGAGCCCGTTGACCACTGCCACCATGTCACAGAAGATTACTCAGGTTTGTTGCCATTGCTCCGAGAGGCACGGCCCCAGCTCGGGCAGTGCCCCCCAGCTGGCTGCCCACTGCCCCGAGGGCACACGGGAAACAGCTTCTGTGCCCAGAAATAACCCCCCTCCCTCCGCAGATGGGCTCCCTCTTCCAGGAGGACGTACCAGTGATGCTGCAAGCTGTGTTCAGGAGCTCATCTCGGGTGGTGCTGGAGGAAGGCAAGGCAGCCCTGAAGCTCTTTCTCACCATCCACGTCGGGGCGAGCTCGTCGGCTTTCCAGAGCTTTCTGAGCATGAACGTGGTGAGTGTGCTCTGTGAGCGTGCCCTGTGAGCGTGCCCAAGCTGCGCACAGGCAGTGCACTTTGCTCCGATACCCGCCCCGATTGCAGCCATTGCAGGGGGCTGATTTAGTATTTACCCGCCACAGTGCTCACAGTCCTGAGCAGCGTTTGCCTCTGTTGCATACAGCAGGGCGTGAGGAGCACGTTGCAGGTGGCAGCACATGAATGTGTTCATCGCATCCTAGTATTCAAAGCTGAAGCAGGACCGCTTGCTCACTCTGATCCTGCCCTCTCTTTTCCCCTTGCAGGATATGTCAGCAGGAATCCTCCTTAGCGTCGCTGACACAAGGATGATGATCTCTGCAGCAACAGTAGAGTAATGAACCCAGCTATGCTCCAAGTCCTCGAAGGGGACCTGTCCCAGTCAGAGCAGGGGAAGGAGAGGCAAAGTGGTCCAGGGTACTTCTTAGCGGTTGGGGTCTGGCCATTGCAGAGGTGGCTCTAGTCTGAGGGAAATGGTGAGACTCCAGTAGCATGTTTAGAGAGAAAAGTGGAAGTTTCACCCTTCCACCCCCCTGCATTCAGCACAGGTGTACGCGGGTGACCGGCACGTGCCAACACCAACAGCTCCTGCCTGTTCTTGCCGCGCTGCCGGAGAAAGCACACACTCAACTGCCCCATCTGCAAACACAGCCTGCAGCTGCGGGGGCTCCGGTGTGCCTGGCCACATGGCTCCTGCAGCCACCCATCGCTCCAGCCCCCGGCCCTGCAGCATCCTGCACCCCAGCCTGCTCACCCCAACACATGCCAGCGCAGCCTGCCCGCTTCAGCAGGGCCCTGAGAAAGCTGTTCAGTCTGAGTCCTGGGGGCCAAAACGTCTTCAAGCCCTTGCTGCTGTGTTGGGTGGGAAGGGAAATTAAGGGTCCAGGCACCTGCTCAGATGTGCCCAGGCACCAAATTCACTGCTGGCTTGGCCCTGGGCTCAGCCACGGTGTTTGGGGGAAACATGAAAGTCACTGCTTATTACAACTTATTACAAGCAGCTCCTGTGCCACTCTCTGTTTTCCAGGGATATCGAGCTCAGCCTGGCTGCTTCTGACGTGGGTCCCATACCGGTAGGTGCCCCCAGCTGCACAACCCCCAAGTGACTGAACACTGCCATGTCCCCTCCTTACACCGTGCTGCTGCAACTTGCTGAATGCAACAGCCCGTGCCTTCGCAGAGTCCTCTAACAGCCTGGTGACCCTCAGCTGCACCAGCCAGCTTAGGCTTCCCTAAACCATGCCAGGCAGTGGTTAATCAGCAGGGAAATATTTACTCTGGGTGCTCGCTGCACCCTGCAGAAGGGAGAGGCAGGTCCCTGCAGGATTAGGAGAGGTGCAACGAGCATCAGGACCCTTCTCTTGCTGGTCCTTGCCCCTCACCTTCTGCTTTAGAGTCATACCATGAGCTGACTGCAGGTTTCCCCTCGGCAGGCTGCCTTACTGGAGGAGTTATTTTTGCCCACGATCCGTGAGGAGGTTCTCGCTCAGATGAACGGTGAGTTTTGCAGCGGTGCTGCCATGCGGGATCCACAGCAAGAACAAAGGCAGCACCCAGCTGGCAATGTTCCCTCTTTTTTTTTTTTTTTCCTAGTGGTCCTGAGTGAAGGCGTATTCCTGCCCCACATGTACAGCTTTACCTACACTGACATCGACGTCATGATTCACAAGGTAAGAAATAAGACATTTAAATTGCTCCCTGCTATGTTTGATTTAAAGGGAACCTGGGAGCGATGCTTACCTCCTGGCTCCAAAACAAATCGGAGCCTGCTCCTCTAGCCCTGCTAACCTGCAGAACTGAGTTTTGTCACTTTAAATAGGCATAATTCCTCTCTAGCCCCACTGACATGAGCAATAGCTGTGTCGGAGGGGCCATTGGCCTGCAGAGAGCTTCCCATGCAGGCTGATGGGAGCCACAGGGGCGTTTTGCTCAGCCCTCCTGCCTCCCCTTGCTTAGGACTACGTCTTGGTCCCCTGCAACCTCAAGCTACACTCAAGGACTGGAGAGCAGACCACCATGGGCTGAAGTCTGGTGTCCAGAGTAAGACAGTGGCAAAATTGTTCTGTTGACTCTGAAATCATGCTTTGTGTTTTGTCACTGCTTGAATGTGACAATGAAATGTTGAAAATCTTCTTTCTTGCCTTACTAAAACAACACTTTCTCAGATTTAGGATAATAATGGCATTGCACTAGCAGCTTTCTCTTCCAGTCCTGCTCTTGGTATTTTTGTTGCACAAAGAGGATGGATTGTAACAACAATTGTTCCATACTTTAATTAAACATTTCTCTTTAATACTGCATTTTCTGGTATGACTATTGACTTTTTTCACTTTAATGATTTGTACCTAAAGACCGATGAATTTTGTCTTGTTAAGAACTGGTACCAGTACAGATGTCCAGACTTTATATTTAATTAAGGGAGAACAAAAATTCCACTAATTTATAAGGATGCAAATCAGCCCCATGCCTCTCAGCTGCAGAACGACATGGCCCCTACCAACAAGAGATCTTTCATCTGCTTTTCCTCCATTTCCCGTGTTACTATGGGAACATTACGCCTGGTGGCTTTCCCTGGGTCAGAAAGAAGAAAAAAAAAAAATCAGTCTGCATAATGGTTTCTAATTTTAGACTTGAAGGCAGTTATATTTTCAAAACTACACTTCTGACAAAGCTCATCACAGAGAAGATGCTGAATAAAATGCGGCTGCACACGTACAGGGGGTGCTGTGCACCGGCTCAGCACGCGCCCACCCAAGGGCATCAGCAGCTGCATTTGTCAATATTGGAATGCTCTTTCCTACTAAACAAATGCACCTCCACACTCGAGAGATTGTTCAGGAAACTAAAGGGGGGGATAAAAACTCACAACAGACTTGAGTGTCCAGAATGGAAGGGTGAGCTGGTAATGGAGCTCCAAGTTCTGCCCAAGTTGGTCCATCGCTGGGTGGTGTTGGCAGCTGCCTCCGGACAGGTGAGTTCACTGCTGTGCCAATGCCCAGGAAAAGCACCCTTACTGCTGACTGTGTAGCTCTCACCTAAGCTCTCTGATGGTGATGCTTCACGTAACACCTCAGTCATGAAACCGTATTAATTACATATACATCTGCTTTCACTTGCAACAGCTATATGCATCATTTCTAGCCTCTGCAGCTGCTGAAAAGCACTTCAAAATCTCATATTTCAGAGACTCAGAAATAGGAAAGCAAACAAAACAAGCCAGGCTGATTTATTATAAGGAGTAAAAAACCCTGAAGGTTTATATGCCCAGCTTGGGGACCTGACTAATGATTTTAATGCCCAAAGTTGGCAATAGTGGGAACTGCTCCTAATAAAAGTTTCCCGGTAGACCTGCAACCATTATTCTTTGACTAATATATCTTAAACCAGTTTCCCAAAAGGAATAAGCTACAGTAGTAAAAAGATTTACTTATTTGCCAGTGGATATTCTGGCTTTAGAGCATGGCTTTGCATCTCCAGTGTAGGGTTGAGGCCGCGGGAGCTGCACACCCCGACCCCCAGCCCCACACATCCTACCTGGGACCCACTGCAGGCTCAGGGGCAGAGCTGGCTTATGCTGGAGAACTGGGGTCTTGTGCTGCTCCCTCCTGTCACCCCATTTCCTGACCCCCCCCGGCACAGCTGCGTCCGCAGGAGATGGCCAGTGTTGTCCCCAGCGGTTACTTTGGGTTCACCTGGAAAAAGAAATGCTGAAAGAAGTGTGTATTAGCTTCTTTAGCATAAACAAAATCCATAATTTCCTGGGTAATAGCCCAGGGTCCCGCAGGAAGGGCCACCCGGTGACGCACGGCTTCCCTTGCCAGAGGACATGGAATAGAACGTGAAAACTGGATGGTTCAAGTGCTGGAGAAACAGAGAGGAGCCCCTTCGCCAGCCCCCTGGAGCAGCAGAGGGATGAAGCTTTACCAGGGACATTCCTGGAGCAAGGGCTGGAGAGCCCGAAGTCCCTCACACAGCCCAGGCAGAGCAGACAGCCCATCGCACCCCGCTCCTGCTGCTCAACCATAAAAAGATTTTTCAAGGATGTTGGGGTGCTGACACGCTGGAAAATGACTGCTTAGTGGTTTTTCCACTGTGGACAGGATTGTCCCAGTTCTTATGAATTCTGACTTGCAGTTCCCTGCTCTGGATTTACTCCTGAACCCACCAGCAATTCAGAGCACTAGATTTACAAGTTGCAGAAGTAATGAGTTACACTGAGGAGATGCTGCCCTTTCCTTTTGAAAAGGTTCCTCTGCTCCTTCCCGCTCATCCCCATGCAAGAAACAGCACAACAGAGACCACGCTCCAGGAGGAAAAGCCATTTCCAGATGCAGGAGAAGACTTTTCCACCTTTCTGCGATCCCAGGCTCGCACAGCCCCTGCCCCAGCTCTGCGAGACAGCGAGCACTCCAATTACACACTTCTCTCTGTCTTTTCTTTCTCAAGTCAAACAGACCCCCGGGACAGTGACAGATGACAGATTACTCTGCAGCGTGCCAGCAAAATTAATACCCTCCAGCAAACCAGAACGGACACAGAAGTACTGGCCAAAAGAGTGTGCAAAAAAGGTGTTAAACTTTACTGACTATACAGAAGGTATTTGCTCGGGAACCAGAATAAAACCTTGTACAAACAAAGCCTGTTACGCCAACCTGTGGGCAAAAAGGATGGATGAAGCCAAGCTCACATGCTTTGGGTTGTCTGATCAGTCCAGTAACCCAAGGTAGCACAAAGAAGCTGCGAGTGCTGCGGCTGTGTCACTGCCAGCAGGGCTGCTCATCCTGCCCACCGGGTAACGGGGTCACACAGCCCCCCCGAAACCTTGCTCTGCCAGCACCACGGGCATAGCAGTGTCAGAGAGCACGAGCAACGGGGTCTGAAGCTCCCTGCTCCCAGCTCACGAGCACAGCCCAATGGTCTATGGTGTTCCCTCCTGTTCACACCCCGCTTCGCACAAACTCCTCACCAGCATGGTTTAGCTGGTTCTGGGGCTGCCCGCAGCACGCTGCTTGAGTGGGGAGTCCCATCACCTCACAGGAGCATCGTTTCTCCCCAGGGAACAGGGCAAGGTCCATGTTACCAGCAACTGAACGGCCTTTGGAGAGCAGAGTCCCACCAGCACCGTCAGCCTGCACAGGGCTGGGAACCAAAGGAGACTGTTCATGCTCACCAAAACACCAGTCTTCAGCATTACTGTGGACTTCAACCCACCCAAAACCATTCTCCTGTGACACGGGACCTGCCAGCCCACACGATGACAGTGTGCGACACCAGGTTTACCATTTGGCACAGCACAGGAGAGCTCTGGCAGTTTGCATGAACCAGGACTTACCGACGGTTCCAGCGTGTGCTCTGCTATGTTCAGTGATTTCCCTGCAACATCTCACTGTGATGCTGGAAATTAATGCAACAGCCAAGGGCTTCGGCCAGGCAGGTACTGAACTATTCTTACCTTTAGGCAGAAATGCAGAACAGGATATTGCCCCTGTCCTTTACCTGATCGGTGCTAGACTTCTTCTGTGCATCACCCGGACTTTAACAGTGACATACCACCACCAGCTTTGGGGACACTAGCAATAAATAACACACTAGTAATAACGCCTAGTGCTGGGAAAACCAGGTGTTCGAGAGGCCATTTAAGACCTGAGATTTATTTTATTTTTTTACCCAGAATAATTTGTTTTTTTCTGAAATCAGAAACATCTGAATTCTTTTCCCTGTGATGTGCAGAGAGCAACAGACTGTTACATCAGTCCAAGCAGAGGTGGACTGTTGCAGACAGATTGGTGTGCTCTAGTGTTGTTATACTTCTCAGTTATCTGGTAATGAACTTTTCCCCTCAGATTCTATTAGGAAATGCTTCTTGACCTTTGGAAATCTGATATCATTCTGATTTCTGCTTGTGGATTAGCATTTGGTCAGTAAGTTACCTGGCCAGGAGCAGCCACTGAAAATCCAAGTGGTTTTTTTTTCCTCAGGAAGTTTGAGTGAAAAAAGTTTTCAAACTGAAAAGCAAAGTGTCAGTTGTCACAAAGGAACCAGATCCCACAGCAGGAGACAGGACAGATACTCTCTGAGAAGCATCAGAAACCAGAACCTCGTTCCAAGCACTAAAAAAGCAGGAATGTTTATTAAATATTACATGACGAATGTATCCTGAGCTCCTGCTCAGCACTTCATACCCTTCTGAATGCGGATGGTGACATTTACTTTGAAAGCCATATGCAACAAGTTCACTTTTCCGTTATATCAGATTTCCCTCAGAACAAATTTGACAATTCCACTGCAGCATCACATGCAACTGCTATAACTGTGACCCCAACATCACGCCAATTTATCCAAATAAATATTTGTACAAAGAGCTGCCTATTGGGTTTTGGCTTATGCAAGTATCTTACTGCTCACACGAGCCAATTAACTTTAAAGTGTCTTAAATGTTATCAAGAATCTTGAATCAAGTTTAGAAAAGAAAAGTAGATAATGCTGGTCTTGACGTTCCATCCTCGCTGGCCTTTCTTTCCCTTTCTCTGCCCAGAAAGACCTCGCCGTGCCTTGTACTCCCCGGCTCACACAAGAATCACCAGCAGGCCCTGAAGCAGCACAAGGAGTGACACATCCACGTTATTTCCCGACTTTGAGGGATGCTGGTTCACAACAGCTTGTCAGCAACACACGGTAAACAGAAAACCCTCTTGAAAAAAATCCGCATGTCAAATTTGTAGTAAGGAGGGCACGAAACCCTTTGGGAAGTGTCGGAGAATATCCCAGCTCCTCTAGGACATCTCTAAGATGCACAGGGCTGGAATTTGGTGCAATTCAAGATACTTCGAATGGTGACACTTGAAAGGGTTTGCCAGACCCCCTGGACCCACATCAGAGCAGCTCTCACCGAGTTCTCCAGACAGGCAAGGCAGCCTGGACACAGAAACCAGGACCTGCCCCAGCGGGGCTGAACATCGCTCATGTGTGCCCGGTTTGATAACACTCACGGGCATGAAGTACCCAGAAGTATTTTCTGACCTGGAGGAGGTCAGACAGAGCGATCCTTACTGGCCTTTCAAGGCTTAAAATCCATGGCTCTTGCACACGAATCCACCCCAGCAGGGTGCTGTTACAGGAGCCAGCTGCTAGAAAGAGCCCCAGTGACCTGCACGGTGCCTTGCAGGAGGAAATAGCCTTTCCAAACACTTACCGCTAATATCTGAATATCCACCTTTATTAAGGGAATGCCCAGCACGTTTGGCAGAGGGATCCCGATGCCCAGAGCGCCTGTAGGGGACAGACAGGTCCTTACGCACGGCCGGAGGGGTGAGCACAGCTCCCGCCCCGCGACAAAGCTGCTCCTGGGGAGGGTGGAGGGAGCAGAGCTGTTCAAGAGGCACAGACTGCAGCCCCACCGCGCACGATGCATTTGGGCTTTCCTTACGTTCTCTGCCACTAACTATTGCCAAGACCCTTAGGACTGAAGCTGGGGTGGATGGTGTAAGAATATGGTTAGGACTTTTAACTACAGCCTCAAACTACAGCCACTGCAGACCTTTA
Organism: Balearica regulorum gibbericeps; assembly: GCF_011004875.1. NCBI lineage: Eukaryota > Metazoa > Chordata > Aves > Gruiformes > Gruidae > Balearica > Balearica regulorum. The sequence continues at coordinate 8,569,253 of NC_046199.1, forward strand.
ATTGCTCCAACTCTCCCACTACGGCTTTCCATCACACACACATATCTCTTTCCCCTCGTCAGTCAAAGCACTCCCAGTGTGACAGATATCCCAATCACCTTACCGTTGATAAGGGGCAATAACGTTTCCACCAGCAGACTGCTGCAGTGTGGCTTCAAGTCTGAGATCTGAACCAGAGAAGGAACAAGCGTGTGAGCAGCGCTGGGGGCACGTGACAGCAGCAAGCACAGCCCGGCACTGCGGCTGGAAGACAGCCGGTCCTCAGGACTGGAAATCACTTCCCATTGACACAGCAAAAGAACAAGTAGTCCCTCTTTCCATTAAAGCAAATCTATTTTCCTTCCTCAGTTTGTATTTGGCACTTCCTTTGGGAAGCTTCCTACCAGGTAAAACTCCTGCTGGAGCTCCGGGTAAGCTTTGCCCGAGCAGGGGTGAATAAACAGACTTCAGGTTTTACATTTGCATTATTAGAAAACGCAGAAGGGAGAGAAAAAGGAGAATTGCTATGACCTACAAAGAGCAGCTAACAACTCAGACCATCAGCAGATGCAATCCATCACAGCCAGGACACGTTACAGCAGCACACAGCGACCGCGTGTCTCCCTCCTTCCCCAAAGCTGCAGGGCACAGCGCTCGGCCACTCCACGCACCCAGTAAAGCCTAAACTGGTACGAGAGACTTACGTTACTGATGCCAACATCGGAAGACTCCAAGGAGAGGGAAATGCTGCAGGGAAAGGAAAGCGAACAGCACGTCAGACACCAAGGCACCGGCCAGAGCTCACCGATCCCTCTCGTCAGACCCCTCCACCTCCTCGTGCAGCGTTACTCAGCCCAGGGGCAAGGGATTCCTGTGAGGCATCATCAGGGCACCCGTAAAGGGATCACTATATTGTAACACAAAAAGCAGGCATTGCCACACTTGCAAAAGAAAATAGGAAAATAAAAGCTTAACCCAATTTTTATTTGCTTGTAAATGAAATAGCACTGCAAGAGGGCACACACTAGCTCCTGGCTTCCCCTTCCCTCTCATGGCCCAGGTAGTTATTCATCTTAGGAAAGGAGTCAGCTCCTGTTTAGCTGAGAGCAGAAATTCTAGAAAAAGCATCCAGTCTGGATTTAAAGATCACGAGCTCTGGAGAATTTGCTACAGCTCCTAATCTATCATTGCAATCGCACAATCTCCATAGCTAAAACGTATGCTTTATTTCGGCTTTGAATTTCTCTTTTCTGCTTCCATTGAATCTTGTTATATCTTTGTCTATTGAATTAAAAGCCTTTTGATGCATTTCTATTCTCTATATCGCTGCATACAAGCTATGCCAATATTGCTTCTAAATCTAACTCTTTGACAAGCTAAACGGCTTGAAATCCTCAAACCTCACACTATAAGAAATGCTTTCCAATCTTTAATCATACCTTGATGGGCATTGATGACAGTACTTCCCTTTATTCCTTTATCACTCATGTTCAATATCAGACATTTCAAACTACAGCCCAGGATCAAGCTGACAGTCTTACACTTGTTCAGGTTATCTCATTTCTCCTTCTTATAAATCTGACACAGAGTTTTCCTCCGGTCTCCTAAAACTTTCCACTGCTGGAATGTTTCCTGGAAGCCAGCAATACCTGTCCACCTCGTGCCATCAGCCAGGTATGAAATTCTCAGATTCAGGAAATGAAATGTCTGGTTTATAGACATTGAAAAACATTTCAAGTTAGCAGCCCCAGAGCTAACGTTGCAAGGCAGAGAATGTCACCAGCCTGTAAGAGGGCAGCGGTGCCTGGCTTTGTCACAGCCGTGTTCGTGCAACACTCCTGTCCCTTCCGCCATAGATCAGGCAGCTCCAGCAGTGCTGTGTCACCAAGGGACACGCTGTCACAGCACTCGGAGCATCCCTGATGAATCGCAGCCCTTCCTGTTGTCCTGCTCTCTTCTAGCCACTGCTTCCCAGAAAACTGAACCTGTACCCTGAGCTCTGGGAAAGCCGGAGTTTTCCAGCATGGCTAAAGAGCCAGGGCTGTCTCAGGGGAGCGGGCAGGCTGGGGCGGTGCGGGAGGCTTTGCTTCAAGCAGAACCCCCCCACGCAGCCGCAGCAGGGACAGCCTACCTGCCCAGGGACAGCCCCAGCACCAGTCTGCCTCCAGCAATCGACACGTGGGCGTTCAGACTGAGGTCCTGCAAGCACACAGAGAGAGGATCAGCCCGTGGAGACTTCCCCATCCCAGCTGCCGGTCACTCGGCTGGCTGCACACTTCACCAGTTCAAGCTCTTTACATCCACACTTACTGCCTTCAGCAGCAGGAGGTTGAGGATGGGTCCATCCAAACGCTTAATGAACACCTGAATCATGACCGAAAGCTCAACGGTGGCTTTGTTTTCTTCCAAGGTGATGAGCGGGTTCCCAGACAACGTTAGCTTAATGCTCAGAGGACTGGTCCCATGGCAGGTGGAGCACTGTGGGAATTGGGAACACATCCCACACACTGGCCAGGCAGGGGACCGGCAGTCCTCTGGTGGACCCTCACAGCCCCATAACTCGGTAGGGCCTCCCCCAAGATCACACAGGCCTTAGACAAGCCAAATTTACAAAGCAAATAGGTCTGGCAGCATGGGTTGGCACTCCTTGCTGTGGGCAGTAAGGGGCTGAGGAAGCAAAGGTGGACACAAAGGGGGCCGCGGCCATAAGAGGATGCCTGTGGTGCCCAGGAAATGGGAGATGCCAGACTTCTAACAGCTCTCTCTGTCAATGGCTGTGAGAGAAGATGTTCCTCTCCTTAAGGAGTGGGAGAAATTTGGCAACAGCCAATGGCACACAGGAGAGCAGGCACCATGCAGAAGCTGCCAAGGGCTGGGAGCAAATCTCCAGTCCCTTCACCCGCTCCCATCAGCTAGTCGGGCAGCAGGGCAGCCTCGAGCCATGCTGGCACAGCTCAGCTGTGGTGTATGCTCAGCATGGCCAAGGGGAGGGGCAATCTTTGGCAGCAGCATGCCAGCACATCCAGGTGCATCACTTGGATGGCCTGGGACCTGGCAAGGTTTGCACAAACCCTTGTGCCAGCAAAAGTCACCTCAGAAGGAATGATGGTCATGACGGCTTCTTGCAGACGGCTGGCACTGGAGAACTGTTGGAACAAAAGCACACGCAGTCCCCGTGAGTGCTCCAGCTGATTTCAGCAACACCTGTCCTGCTGGGGCCTCCCCTCTCCCACTTGTGTCCCTGTTCCCAGCCAGCTTGTTGGAACTCCTGGGGCAGCCCCCAAGCCCTCATTCACTCACGGTCCCCAGTGAAGCCACGGGCAGCTCAGCCACACACAGACCTACGTTATGGCAGCACCCCGAGCCCTCAGCCTTCTCCACTGCTCCCCAGCTGCCTGGGTGATTCCTGGTCAGTTGTTACGATGAAAGCAGCCAGCAGCAGCAGGAGATGTAACTCTCAAGCTTTCAACATTTTTCAGTGCGTAGACCCCTAATATCTCCCGGTGGAAGTACAGATCGGAGGTACAGAAAATGCATGTGCCTCAAGAATTGCATTGCATACACGAAGTTGCTTTTCTCAGTGATATTTTAAAGACTCCTTGAAAGAGAGAGATTACAGACCTCCAGGAGTCCATGGCATAACCAGTACACAACTGGTTTCAACAGGTATCCCTGTGGGTGCCCATACAGAAACAAGAATGGCTGGCTGTTTCACATGCTGCTGTAGCTTTCTGAAAAGAGCAGCAAGGAGGCAGCGCTGAGGCTTGAGCATCTGCAAGTGAGCATATGCTCACGCAGGTCCCAGATGGGCTGCGGGCTGAGCGTACACATGCCGTGAATGGCGTGCACAGCCTGCCCTGAGCTGAGCTCAGGATGATACACGTCCCTTGCCACCATGAAATACAGGTGCTGCTACACTCACGACTTCTGGCGTGCAGGTGAAGGTCTGTGGCGGTATCTGGATCAGGAGGGACAGGACTGCATTGAGAAAGCTCTGGCGCAGTCCCAGGACCAGAAGCTTGTCCAGCAGCGGAGGCAAAGCAGAGGAGGACGAGTCATGGGGAATGATGCTGCCTCCCACCTGCTTCACCGCACCCTGCAAAGAGAGGCAACACAGACGTTAAGCCGATCCTTCAAAGCCAGGAGGCATGCCCAGATCCTCGAGATGGAGAGTGCAGGGTCTGTGCCAGCTGAACCAGCCCTCCTCTCACCAGCAGCTTAGGGAAAGCTTTGGACTCAGAGCAATTCCCTCTCTATTTAACAGACAAAAGGAGCTGATAAAGGCTAGAGTGCGTAACTGAGGCCTTCTTAGCTAACAACACACTTTGTCCGAATCGCAACTCACTGCTGCATTTCATCCTTGAGATTTCACTCCAAGAGCAAACGAGGGGTGAAGGTGCTGCCAGCCCAGCGGTCCCAGCTCTGCCTTCCCTCTCTGCAGCACCCAGCCAGGCATCAGCCATCCTCCGACTCCACAACAAACTTGCACCAATACCACCTACCCGCTGAGGAGTCTGACCGTCTGGGGGTGGGGAGGGCAAAGACTCAGCCCGGTGAAGTATCTGCGCTAAAGCAAGAGCAGCAGCGCTGATCGTACAGACTGCAGTGTTTGTTATTAGCCCTTGCTGTTCTTTACTGCTTATGTCCCCGTTTCTTCTTGCTAGCCACTGTCTTTTATTTAAGGTCTCCTGTTTGAACGTACTGTTTGGTTTTTGCTGGTTCCCCCCCCACCCCCAGTAAGACAGTTGTAAAAAGTACATCCATTAGTTTGGTTCAGCACTCACCCACCACAGAGACTGAAGAGCAAAGGCAAAAACCACCAACACCCAGTCTGCAGGCAGGGCGAGGAGGAAAACTGCTTGTCCCAACACTTACAAATAGCAGACACGCAGTCTCAAGCAGTCTCAGGATAAGTTTGCAAACAGAGCAAAAGAGGGCTTGAAGAAAAGTATACACAGTCACTTCGTAGTGATTTGGGTAAGGATCTAAATATTTAGCTAGCATTTCCAGAACAAGTCATTCGCGCAGCTCCGCCATGGGGTTGTACTGGAAGATGACAACTGCTCCCACAGGATCAAGGTGAAAAGCCTGAAAGCCACCACGCCACAGTCACGCTCGCAGGGTCATGTCACCCTGCATTAACTTACATCTAAATCCAACCCAAGGAACAAGCCAGAGGTAAACGGGAGGCTGGCCAGCTGGTAGTGAATTGTTCCTGCTGTGCCGACTGGGATCACCGCTTCACAGAGAAAAATCATCGTTACATCATCGGGAAATAAGCAGCAACACAAACTCCTCCCCTGACCCCGCAGGCCCCCAGCCAGACCTCACACCTACAACCAGGTCCCGAGTACGCAATTCTGTGGGATGCTGCTCAAAACTGCCAAAACAGCCTTAAATCTTTGTAGAGTCTGCATTTAGAATATAGCCCCAAAAGAGCATCAAATAAGCTAAATCCAAGCGTGATGTATCAAAATGGCATAAGGAAGGCCAAGGTGCAAGCGGTTCACTTGGACTGCTCAGGTGTGAATTCAACGCTCAGTAAGAGCCCTGCCAAAGCGCAGCTCCTCCCTGATGCACTTGTGGACCAGAGGTGGGAAAGGGCATTTCCCACCACCGCGGGACTGCAGGGAACGTGGGGAAGCCGCACCTCCTCCTCCACAAGAAACGTACCGTTGAGAGTGCCCAGGAGCTGGATGTTCACCAGGTTGACGACAATATCGACTACAGGACAGAGCTGCAACACAAAGCAGAAATGCAAACGCTCGACCCCCCTCACCACCCCTCTGCAGGGAGCCCGTCACCCTACAGCCTGATCAGACCCACTCCTTTCCATCTAAACCCCCAGGGCAAGATGTGCTGCGTGGCATCAGGCAGCACCTGGGATGGTGTGAAGGACTTGGGGGCAGCGGAGCATCCCTGGAGCTGTGGTACCACGCCAAAGGGAACTGCTTATATCTGGGGAATATTTCGGGTGTTGCCCTGCGAGCAGAAGCTTGCCGGCAGCTGCCAGGCTGACCACAGGCACCTCTGCCGAGCGGTGCGTGCCAGTGACATGGAAAAGCGACACAGAAAGATGGTGCAGCTTGCTGGGTCCTTGTAACACGTTGTTCCCGATACCTCTGTGTTTCAGCTATGAAAGGGGGGCAATCTTCAGGCTTACCAAACCGGGCAGAGTTGCTGTCAGCTGGTTAAGTACTATATCATTTACTGATAGGGACAGTAAGCTGCAAAGAAAAGAAAAAAAAAAAATTCCCAATCATTACAAACACAGGTCCAGGGTAGGAGACCAAAGGATCTTCAGCCCTTGTTTTACACGCTGCTACGTCCTTAGTCATCCCATCAGGGATGCTGCTGCAGCTAATACTGGCAAGAGCAAGGGGTTTGCAGAAGGCAGGGAGGGTAAAGAGCTGCTCGCCTCACCGAGGGGAGAATTGGGCTAATTTCTGAGCAGTGAAGGCTTCAGCACTTGGGGTGTGCAAGCCTCATTGCACAAAAGGAGTGAGGAGCCTCTCGCAGGGTAACCTGAGTTTGGTTGTCTCCCTCTGGTATTTAAATCAGTGCTGTAGTTAAGGCAAAGCGGAGTTGTTATGAAATATCTCCATGTTAGTTATGGGAAACAAACAATTTACATGTGGAATAACAAGGGGAGAAATCTGGCGTGTAACGTTTTAACACTGCTGCTAAATAGATCACTCTGGGATGCGTGATGCCTGCAGGCAGTGCAGAGCCATTTACTTTTGATAATCAATATATTTCTGGACTGTTGAGTTAGAACATGCAGCAGCACACTCGGCAAGCCACAGACAGCAGCATTCATAATGCAGCTCGTTATTTATGCCCAAGTTCTGCCTATAGATGCATCTGAGGAACTGCCATGAAACCAATCACATACATCCACGCTCCCCCTTATCCCACAGCGAGCTCACTTCCTGCACACCATCACTTCAATCCTGCTAAAACTTAAAATGCGACCCCCTAAGAGTGGGTGAGTCATGTTCCTCTCTCCACTTGCACAGTGCCTTTCAAACCAGCTGCTGCACTGATTGAAATATAATGCATAATGCAAAAATTAATTAGGAGAAATTCAATGAACCTGAAACTTAATTCAAAAGCAATAAAATAAAATATTTCCCATGATCAATTTACTGTTGCATTCATCAATAGATGAACTCAGCAATTTTTTTCTGCCAAGAATTTAATAAGACTGAGCAAGAGATGGGACATTGCATGGAATTGCACATACCCACAGCGGTCAGACAGAAAGTCCATATGCCCAGCATCTTTCTGTGACAGCAGCCAAAGGCAGAGTATAAAACCAGGGCAGGAAATGGTGCCGTTCTCCTAGAACGCTCTCTGCCCTGTTATTCCTACTCTTTGGATATCAATTCACTAGCTAAGTCCAAACAAAGTACACTAGAAGAGGTACCAAGCTTCATACTTTAGATCTTAAAATTTCCATGGCCAAACAGGGCAAATTAACCCTCATCTTCCAACAACCAATTTTTTTACCAGTTTGACTGAAGCTACTGGCTTTGGCAATGGGAAAGAAATTACTTCCCTGAGGCCTGGCTCTGTATCAGCTTAGCACCGTCTGTGTCCTGGCAGACTGTCTAGATCGTTGGATAAAGGGAAGAGGATTGCAGGCCGTGGAAAGCATAAATCCACGGGCACTTACCCAGAAAGGAGCTTGATCCTTATGGCACCAAGAATGCAGAGGCAGTCTTCAATGACGACCTGGACTGTGCCCGATTCAAAATTTGTGCATTTAATGTTCGCACTAATGTTCACATCCACTAAGATATCGATTAGTTCTGAAAGAAGGCCAATCAAGCTGAAAAAAGCAAACAGGTTGAACAGATTTCATCTCTCAGCCTCTAACCAGAGAAACGCAGCAAAGCCAGAAGCAACAAACTCTGCACCTCCATCTCCCGCAATTCATCACAAATGCCACAAGTCATCTTTAGGTACGTGTTCTGCTCTGTGCCTTTATTATAGGTAAGAAACACCTAGAAATCCATAAAAGGTGCAAAACGTCGCACAATAGGAAGCCTGCAGACAGGGTTTGCCCTTACCAGCGACGGTAAAACACTACACTCACCAGTTGCCACTGAGCTCCAGCTTTGCAGCGATGGTCAGCTGGACCCCGATTCCTGGCAGCAGCACCACTGACAGCCTGGGGAGCCGAACCTTGACAAGGTGTAGTCTGCAAACAAGAGCAAAAGCTGGCACCAAAAACATCTTCTAACAGCTGAGTGACTGTAGGCACTGAGGAACCTACAGTGCCCACATCACCACGGTCACCTCCAGCTGGAGGCATGGCTACTATAAGCCAGAGATACCAGCTCCAGGATGAGAGACAGAGTCTGCAGCTGAAACCCAAGAGAAGGCAACCTAGAATCAGATTGGGGTGGAAGCTATCTTTACAGAGCAGTCAACTTTTTGTCTCTATGGAACTTTCCTCTCTCAGTGCTGTAAACATCTCTGATATCAACAGCAGCATCAGAGCCGTCATTCTACATCTACATCCATAACCTGTCGTGCGCTTCACCCTCCACCTTGCTACCACCAGGCCACAATTTCAGTATCACAATAAACCAAGGATAACTACTTGGGCCAATCATGCCAACTGCAGCTCAGCTTTTATTGCTTCAGAATTGCTGGGGAAGGTGCGCTCGCAGAGAAGCCCACGCTCTCCACTTACCCAGTGATGCTGGTGGGAGAGTTCAGCAGACCCCCTTCACCCATGATGTTTGGGAGCACGAGGCCCTGCAGGTGCTGCTGGAGAAGTCCGTTCTGAAGTATGGCATCCGAGAGAACTGGAAAACATCTCTGCGTGAGGACTGGCGCTTGCGGCAATGACCTCTCTCTGCTCAGTTAGATCTGTCCTGGCAAAGGAGTCACATAACAAAGCCCCACCGGTCCCCAAAACTTCTTATAAAGTCATTAGCTGTCTTAATGCAGTCAAAGGACACAGAGGATGATATTTTAAAATGTGTAGTAAGCCAAAATTGTCCCTGGTGAATTAAGAGGAGGGATAGCAGTGGAGAGCATCCCAAACCTCCGATTTAAAGATTACAGAGCAGTTGTGCACTGCCAGAAACAACAGCAAACCCCTCAGTGAGAGCTGAGCTTCAACTCACAACTTGTTTCCCATTTGTAAAGGGGTTTGTTTGGTTTTGTGGTGGTTTGGTTTTGTTTTTTTAAATAGCAGCAACTTGAAACAAACATCTCTTTTCTGCTGGAGCATTGCAAATATTAACATGGCCACTAAACTTCACAGCGGTTGTTTGCCAAATATCAGCTGCTCCAATATGGAAATGAGAAACTAAGACAAAAAGAGCAAATAATCCAGATCTAGCCCTGAAATTCTATATCACTGTTTGGTGCTGAAACATGTCCCAGTTCTGGAGCAGAGAGCTTTCCCTGACCCATGAACGCAGCAATGGCTGTCAGAAGCTCTAAGTAAAGTCTGCAGAGCCCTGAGGAACTATAAAAGAAAGATGAAGACAGTCAGGAGGTTTTACTCCACGTCACGGTCCCACATAGCTTTCAAAATAAACATAATTCATGTTTTCTAGTTACCATTCTGCATTGCCCCCGGACTGACAGCGCAGGACAGACCGGACAAGACTTCTTGAGAGGGCGAGAGGAGGCCACAGAAAAAGACAATTCCAAAAAGCTTCAACACCATCATGTCCAGAAGACTCCCCTGCTGGCAAGGGAGACATCACAGTGAAAAGTGGGGGAAAGCCTTTAAGAAGAGATCTGATCCCAGTGTCTTTACGAGGAAAGAGGTTGAGCGAGAAATCCCTCCTCTACTCTTTATCAAGCTCAAGACTCTGCTTGAGCCTGGGGCAGCAGGACCTTGTTCTTGTCCACGCATGTGGACAGGCTTCAAGTGTGGGTCAATAAAAGCCCTTTCCTTGTCCTTTATGACTTGCCCCAGATATTCTATGTGTTCACACAAAAGAAAGCAAAACTGCTTTTCCCCTGAAGTGATGTTTAAGCAGTCATTATTCTGCATCCCTTAGATGACAAGTTACACATGTTTTGGTAAGGGTCTTTGCCAAGGGAAGCATCTGAGGATTATTCTTGTTCTTTTTAACTTTCAAAAGCAATAAACTAACATTCAAGTGATAAAAAATAAATAATAATTATAAAAAATAATTATTAATATAAATTTAATTATGAAATGACAGACATAGGCAGATAATTAGGAGCTCGGTGCACAGCAAAGTCCCCAACTACAGCAGCCAAGCAACAGGCACAACACGCGTGTCCTTCCAGAGCTGTAAGGTGATGGCATTAGCACCACACACGTCTCCCTGCCTTCACCAGCCGAGGCTTTGATGCACAGATGATGTTATTACCTGCATCAGCTGCAGCCAGCTGGGAAGGGCTCTTGGGTCCACTCAGGCTCTTCTAGAAGTCGTCAAGACTCTGTGTTGTCCTCCCTTTTTTTCCCTGCAACTGAGATGGAAGAAGTGGCCCTTATATAAAAACTGCAGCCAACCAGACACACCTTTTCCTCACAACCTCCACGTCTCATGAGCAGGCATCCTTCTGTACTCTTCCTCTTTGCAAGCAACACCCAGCTGCCACCTCTCTTGATTTATACGAGGTAACGTCACCACTGACTTGACTGGTTGCCATTTCCCTTTGTGGCCTGGATCACTCGGACACCACTTTTTCCCCCCCTAGTCTGTCTTAAAAAGGATGCCCTGTGATGGTGGCCCCAGTGGCGATCCTCATGCTTTGAGGAAACCAACTTTTTGGGAAATCATGAGAATTACTAACAGGACGCTGATGGGGCTGCCTGTACGTGGAAGGCAGCGCACAGAGCACATGGGCACAGGTTCAAGGAGGCTTATAGTAGGAAACGATCTACCTTTCCCAATCCCTGAGGAGTTGTGGGACTTACAATACTCATTGCTGTTTCAAATGCAACACGAGAAAAAGATTTTCTTGACAAAAAGCAACATGTAGAGGTTGCAGAAACCTGATAAATGTTGGCTTTGTTAAGACAAAGCTTCAAATTGATTTCAGTTGTATCTGTAAAGTGTGTCATGAATTGACTGTAAAAAATGAAGTTGTAATGAAATGTATAAAGCCAACAATAAATATCATTTTGAATAAGCAACGCTTATGCTAGCTGAATGAGCCGAAGGCAGCTGAAACAGGTATTTCAAAGGAAAAAATCTCATCTCGCAGGGATGAAAATCTCATCCCTCAGCAGACGCCTTGGCCAGGCTTTGCAGAAGTTTCCATTGTGCAGGGCCCTGGGAAGATCTTATCTAGGGACTTTGTTCGGGTCGGGTCACCCATGTTCAACAGGGACGGAGTGAGATGGAAACCGGGCAGCAAAGGGCTGCCGAGATGATTGGGAAACCGGAGAGGGTCCGGTGCACGCGGCCTCGCGGAACAAAGACGAGCAGAGATACGATCGTTCTCTACAAACATAGGAGAGGGCTAAACACTGGGGAGGGAGAGGAGAGGAGAGCTGCGCTGCTCGGGCACAGGGACAATGTTGGCACAGGAACAAACACAAGCCAATGCGTTCAGGTTGAAGTTAGGAGAAAGCTGTTACCACCATGGTGAGTTTTGGCCTAGGCTTTCCCATGGGAGACAGAAGGCAGCAAAAATAGTCTTAGGATGCTCTTCAATACCACACAAGGTGTTTTCTTGCAATAACAGCAAAGTGCTCTCACCAAGCAGGAAGGTCCTTCAGCACGTGCTTCTGAGGGCTCAGACTCAACGAAGCAACCACATCACAGAAACACTGTATGAGCTCTTGTTTTACTTAACATACACTCAATCTGGGCTGCATGTGGTGTGCTAGTCCCAAAACCAGGGAATGAAGTTAGCCCCTCTGAGAACAGGGAACAGTAGAGTGAAGTCAAAAATCATCCCACCAGAATGCGCAGCCCAGCTGCTCACTGAGATGGCAACTGCAGGGCTGGGTCAGCGAGGAAACGACATGGAGCAACATGAGCCCACCTCCAGCATCTCCCAGAGGCCCTTTCTGGGGTGCAAAGTGCAGAGCTGCACCAGCATGGTCCTTCCTGCGGCTGACCCCCAGGCAGCCGGTCCCTCACCTGCAGCCGGCCACCGGCTCTAGTCCTGCTCTTCCCATTTTCTCCCCAGGTGTCTCAGGATGATTCACAGTTACTGGTTTTATGGCTCACTCTGCTGCTTGCCCTAATGTGCCTTTACCACCTGGGACATCCTATCTGTGTTCCTCCCTTTTTATTCCCTTTCAAAGACCCTCATGCAAATGCACAAGGCCGAGCGGCCATCATAAGCGTCCACAGTGAAGCGTTCAGTAGACTCTGCTCCAGCCTTGTACACACTACAGGAATATCGCTGCTGGCAAAAGTCAGCTACTGAGCATGTACAAAAGTAGGTTTCCAAATGGTTTCAGACATACCATTCTGTGTGCAATAAACACCCGAGTCGTTGCACATGCACAACGCGACTGCACGCACAAATCAGATAATCTCCCAGTTAAACAGCGAGAGGCTGACATCTGTGTTCGTACCTGACACACACATATTGTACCAACAGCAGCGAGCAGAAGCTGTAAGGAAAGCAGCACATTTTATACACCACTGTAGATATTTCTTCTTGCTGTGCAAGTTTTTCTTGTTCACTCATATCCTTTGCCTCCCTCTCACGCACCTATATTTCATTCTCTCCTTGCAGCAGTGATTTAGATATCACTTACCAGAAGGCTGAATTCAGTTCTGCAGTGACAAGGGAATATATATTAAAATGAAGCATTGCAAGAAATGCTAGAAGAGATTATCACAACACAAATGCTGAAAAGTGGAAGGGCTTACGGAAAGACTAACACCCACAGAGGAAAGATGCTCCTGAGCGGCCTCTGGCATTCTGAACTGCCCCGAGCTTGTGGGTCAGGAAGATGGCAGGTTAAACAGCAGCAGGAACTTTAGAAGAATAATATTAAATAAAAAACTATATTTCTTATTAAATATGATTTGATTCACTGACCTTTTTTCTCTATCATTCAGAACCACAGAAGGTTAGGGAAAGCTTCAGAGAACTGCATATATCTCAAACTAAAACACTGAGCAACATTAAAGAAAAAAGAATTAGAATTTTCTGCCACAGTTTGAACATCACCACCACATTTTTACAACAAATGGTGGTTTTGAGACATTTCAGAGGTTTGCAGGCTACAGAAACACAAAATTTCTTCATTGTTATGTGGTGAAGAAAAAGAAAGAAGAACCACCTCAGCCTGTAAAACTTCTTTAATGGGCAAATAGTAACTCCTTATTAAGAATACACACAAACTGAATCCTGTCTCTTGAGGTGAAAAACCTAAATCTGGCAGCATGAATTACACCCTGCGATGGAGCTGCCTTGTACAAATACTCAGCCTGTTCTCTTGCAGGAACACTTCCTAGTAGTAAGTGGCTGCTTCCAAATGGATGCTGTGAGCATGAATGAAATTGCTCAGTTCCAATGTCGATGGAAAGTAACTTCCCTGATGTTAACAGAAAGAAGCCAGCTCAAGAGAATGGAGAATGCACTCAGGTAGGAAAATGACACAGCAAACCTCAAACTAAATTAGGCCGCTAGAACAAAATCTGGGGAAGGGAGGGGGAAAATGAAGTAAGGTTTAACCAGTGACTGCACCTGGGCTGTGAACTTCCAGCCTGGTTTCCAGATAGCTGAAGTTCAGCTCTATGAACTGTTTTCCCAACCTGTCACTTTACTGGGGAATACAGCAACGATGGCAATACAGTTGGATTTGCACCGCAGTGGGTCTGGCACTTCGGCCAGTGGCAATTCAGTCCAGATACTGGAAAACAAATGGATGGAAAAGTGTCATTTGATGCTGTATTCACTCTGCCTCATTGCAAGCAGCCTTGCTCAGTGGAAATTTTTTTTCTTGCTCCTGTTTATGAAATTGCTCAGGGAAACAGGAGAAAACCTCTCTCTCTGAACTCCCCAATCCAGTGTAACACGGTGAATTATGCTAACCAGAAATGCTGCGTTAGTAAAGCATCTGTCATTCTAGAGCTACCTGTGTTCTTGTTTGGTTTGGGATGAATGAATCCTCCCAGAGCCAGACTCAAAAGATGATTTCAAGCAACAGGATTTGTCAAAACATGAACTAAAAACTCCTAGAAAGGAGCTGGAGGGTTTTAGCAAGAACTGAAGAAATCAAACCCTTCTCAAGATTTGGGACTGTACTTTAACCCAGGATTGTCAGAAACCCACAATCCCCACAACCAGATTTTCAGTTGGTTTAGCAGCTTCCATTGTCAGCAGTCCACAAGGGCAGAGCAGCTTAATTAATACCAATCACTCTTCACAACAGCAGCGAGCCTTGCCAAATCGATCCCAGGCTCGCACTGACCCAGGTCTCCTGCTTAGCGCACGTACCGGGGAGTTGTGGCATGTTGTGCGTGGGCAGACGTCAAAAGCATCCTTTCCAGATTTACTTGTGTCTGATCGCTCACCCATGCAGTTTCCTACATAGGGAACTCGAGAAACAGAAACATAATCTCGGAGAAGGGCCACGCAGAGAGCACAGGCAGGAAAAACAAGGAGAAGAACACGAGACTCACAGGCAGCAGCTCTAAGGAGTTGCCTGTCAAAAGGAGTGAGAACAGCAGCATTGATTTCTGGATGCATCCGCAATGCCGAGCATAAACAGCAAGGCAGAGTAAAATCGCTGCCATGAGATAACAACAAATCAATGTCTCCAGGAATTTTATAGACAGGGAACTTTCTGCTTCCGAGATGTGAACTGAAGTAAAATGAGCGTAATGTTATCTGCCACAGAAAAGGGACAAACTTCATTAGCCAGATGCAGCATGATGACGTGCAGTGCAAAAAACAGAGGCATTTTTGCAGACATGTCTTCAGGCCTTACCAAGACATCGGAGCTCCACCATGCAATACTGAAAGCAGCACTGGCCAAAGGACCCGGGGGGAACCAAGCCACACCAGGCAGGAAAGTCCAGGAAACCCTGCAAATCCTTCCCCAACTGCTTCGGGCAGGCATTGGTTTCACCAAGTTTTGCAATATTTTGTTGGTGCCCGTCTGTCATCGGCCTGCAGAGACCAAGTTCAATTCTAAGTTCTGCCCCGAGCATCTTTCTGGGTGAACATATCGTACCTTGACTTTTTCAGGTCTGCCACATTCCAGATTTGCCCATCCTTTTTTATCTGGCCCCACACAAGGCAAGCTTGGCCACTTGCCACCAATCACCTGATGTTCAAAAGCCTGGTCAGGTCAGCAGAAGAGGCTGTAACCTTCCCACGGGCCTGCCAGGAGTCCCCAGCGAAAGGTCACGGGGCACACACAGGCTCACTGGCCCACGTTTGGGGTGCGTGGCCAGAAGAACCCCTATACATCTGCAGGCAGCTGATCTGCACTGGCATCCCTGCTCGTGTGCTGCCTGGTGCACGTCCCAGCAGAGACACGGCAGCGCGGATTTCTCAGTGATGCAATGTGCACCTTAAAGTCAAACCTAGTCCTATATTTTAAACAAATTAATCCCTTTCCTGCCTTCTTCCCACCATTTCCAATCACTTGTGCTGCAAGCAGTATGAACACTTCAATTCCTCTTCACTCTTCATTCTTCCAATTTTTTTTTTTTTTTGCCTTCCTTCCAGCCAGGAAAATGGATTTCTGTCCATTTCATTGTCTCAGAAAGTATTGGTACTCTGGTGCCAACAGAGGCTTTTTAAATTAAGACAGCTATTTCCATTTGACTGAAAGAGAGCAACACAGACGCAAAGTCATGTTTCTGTCTTGCCTCAGGTTTGGGGAAGCTTTGCTTTTAAAAAAAAAAAAAAAAGCAATACTGAGTGAAATTGTCCTTGATTGTCTCTATTAATCCCTGGGAAGAATTAGCAGCAGTGTTATATTACACACATACATCTTCCGTAAGTAAAGGTTTTAGACTTTCTGTCTTATTCTCAGCTTTTAATAGAGACTTGACATGGTCTCTTTGGACACATCATCAGCACAGGTGACAGAATTAGTGCTGTGCTTTGTCCAGACGTTCCTCGAGGGATAAATTACAGCCCCTACAACTACTCAAGGGTTTGGAGTCAGCATTATGTAAATAAATACCTATTTCTAGGGAGATACCAACTGCTCTAAAGAAACTGCAGCTGAAACAAGAGAGTGAGTTCATGTTAGACAAACCTGCTAATGAGTTAATTATGCCGACAAGTAGGACTGAGGTCTAACTCACCCATATGCTATCTCCCTTCCATGGTCAGTCTGGTGTCAGCTGGTACAAGGATCCTGTCTCAGGGCAGAAGCCTGAAAACACCAGTGCAACACTGAAACGAGGAGACAAAGAGGCATTAGAGGAGAGAAAACCCAGAGCCGGCTGGAGAGGGTGAAGATACAGTCATGCTGGCAGGGCGGGCAGTTGTCCTGCCTTTGACCCTACTGTGGCTCAGCATCCCAGTTCATGTCTACAAGTAGTGTGGATAATTTTGAGTACCCATCCCCCGTCCAGCTCCTGTGCACTAGGGAGATGTCACAGATCTCGTACGCATCTTTCCTCGGTTCTCCTGTTTCCAAACTGAAGGGCAATTTCAATGCAAAAAAGGGGGTGAGGACTCCAGCTCCCATAAAGGGAAACAAGTGAATGGGAGTGAGAAACAGCCACGTTTCCTCACCCCATGATGCAGGCAGTGCTGGGAGCCCAGAGCTAGCCCAGGACCCTGGCCCACGCTGCCCAGACCTCGTGCAGATGTGGAAGCAAGCCACGCTCACCCCGGAGAGGTCTCCCCAGAGACTGGTGGAATACACGCACGCACTGCAGCGAGCAAGAGCACAAGGGAGAAGCCCCCGGGGACACGCCTGGCACAGGGAGCGGGCAAACGGCCCGACGCACACGCAGGGACGGCGCCGCGGGGTGAGGCTCGAACCGGCGGACAGACGGGCAGCAGGCGGCTCAGCGCGGCTCCGCTCCGGCCCGGGGCGCTGCGGGGTGCGGCGCAGCTTGGGTTGTACCGCCCCCTGCTGGCGGCGCGTGGCGGCACAGCCTGGAGCCGCGGCGGCTCCGCGGGGCAGGGACACGGACCGCCCCCCCCCAGCTCCCCCGAGCCTGGTGAACAATAGACCCCCCCCAAAGATCAGAAAGGGTGTACGGGATCAGTGCAGAGCAGCGGCAGAAGAGTTTTGCTGAAGCCCGATGCCATTTAACGCATCGCTGAAGTGCTGGTGTTTACTCTATTAGAGCTGGAGCTGAATGTAAAACGGCCGGGAATGTTATGCAGAAAATTATTTCAAAGACACGTGTGGGATAACACTCTTCTAAAACAACTCACAGTAGGGTCAAATTGATTTCAGTGCACAAAAATGCAATATAGACAAAAAAAGACACATTATTTAATCCCCCCTTTAACTCTGACAAAAAATTTGATGTGTATCTGACACATTGCAAAGAACTAAGTATCAGCCCAGAAAACAAATGTAGCACAGTGGAGCGAGTCACGCACCAGACCCTAGTATTTCACACTACAGGGTGAAGTTAAGAAAAAAATTTGGTTCAAGGCCAATTCCACTCACACAGTAAAAACAAGACTTTGTTAACGTTGTTACAGCACAGATTGATCTATTAACAACATCCACTAACAAGCGCCACAGCCAGAGCTCCTCGCATACGCAATGGCAATGTACTCACCTACGCAGGCACGCCAAAGGTACCCCACCATCTGCGAGTGAGCGGCCCCACGGCACTGCAGGAAAGCACACTGCGTTACTCAGCTGCATAGCAGTAAAAAAAAAAAAAGATGTCATGGTTAAAAACTTGCTGTCATCTAATTAAACCTAAATAAGGTTCCACAGTTGCTTTTAGTATCCTATCATTTAGCAAGGGAGACCCTTTGTTAACATTTGGGGGCACAGATGCTTACAACTGGAATTTGTGCGTGAAATTACCGAATGCTCTGCCGAGACACTTCAGCTGGATCACCACAGATAGTGAAATGGCTGAACCACAGCACGCAGAAGTTAATATTGTCTCCAAAATGAAGAAGTGGATTCTTCAAGGCATCGCCAGGCTCTGGTAATTTCCAGCAGCCTTTCCTGACTGCAGATGTTCAGACCATAAATAATCACTACACATTTTTGCTGCCACTGATATTTTATTGCCTGAGGCAACCACTCGCTGGTCTGCCTCCGAGATAAGGCCAGGCAAGCTTCAGAGAGTTTGGGTTCTTTGAGTGGAATCTTCTCAACATCAAAGTCCCAGTAGGGTTTTTAGTGAGACTTTAGAAACCAAGTTAAGGATTTTTAATGTGCCATACACCAACTAGCATCAAAGCGACAGCCGTCTGCAGGGAACTGCTGTTTAACAAAGTCACCGATAGCATGGAATAGAGCTGAACTAAACAGCTTTCTCACTAGTATTTTGAGAAACTTCTATGTACAGGAGATGAGCACTCTGGAGGTTTATTTGGAGCAGAGAGTCTGTAAAAAAAAAATTGACTTCCCTATTTGCCGTATGAAATTACTCAGATGAAAACAAGGTCTTGAGATTCTTTGAGCTTGTGCCGCACAGCTCAGAATAAATATTCTCATTGAATTATGATACTTTGCAGCCCTCACACACAGAATCAAGGTCATCTCTAGCAGTTAGCGAGAGAGCTCTGTTCCCTGGTCTTCGCTATTTCAGGACACAATTCTTTTTTTCTTTTTCAGCAGATGTTATTGCTAAGCAGGGGCTATCTGGGCTGTCAGGAGAGGGACTGCGTTTAATATGACCACAGGCATCAGCAATATTGCTGCATGGGAAGCATGGCTGTGCTGTTCAGGCTTGGACTCTGATAAGACCAGCGACTTGTAAATCATTTTCTCCTGTCGTTCATTTCTTCCCAGGAACCACAAGCATCTTGTCACTCGCACCGAATTCCCCACATGCCTGTGACACTGCGCCCTTCAGAACCGGCGAAGAGGCTTGTGATCAAATACCCAGGACTTCAGGGTCACAGTGCTGCCTTCGCTAAATCACGCCAGCAGCGAGGGCAGCGCCTGTACCTCAGCTGCAACAAAGAGCATCTGTTTTGTCAACCAAAATGCAATTCAGCACGGAGGAATCCAGGCACTGCTGTTGCATTGTTAGCTTTATCGCTCACAGCAACACAAGCTGCTTTTCTGGAAGCTGGAGCAACCATACGTTTTCCACCAGTTACCTCTATTTTATAGAGAATAATTAAGACAAGCAAGGGCAAAGAAATGCCGCCGTGGCAGAGCGGGATACATGGCTCCCTTCTGCAGCACTCCACACCCAAAATGAATGGGAAAAGCCTGCTGCCTCACACAGGTGTTTGGACATTTAAAGACATAACACAGAGAAAACAAAATCACAGCAGGCATCTGTCCTGCCTGCAATATGGTAACATCTTCAGATCCACATGATTCTCTCACTTGTTTTCGCCAAGCTGTGACGCAAAGAGGAGATAAGACATTTTGAGACAATTTTCTAAGGAGAAAAGCAGGATCCTGATTAGATCCCTGTTCCTTGTCAAAGAAAACGTGCACCAAGACCTACATTGCAACACTCTCTTCCTAACCTTCCTTTTGGGTTTTTTTGGGTTTTTTTGTTTTTTTTAAAGTAACAGCCTCTAGCATTTTTTCAGATCAGCAGGCAACATGCCTGCAGATGCCATGGCCCCATTGCTGAATATTATGCTGATGACATTTGTGCAAAGCAGTGAGCCTGAATTGAAATGCTTTGGACAGCTTTTCATAAACCCTTCTGCTTGGACAAAAGCAGCTATCTGCTGTAAGCCAAGAGCTGGGCAGAAGCAGGTTTCCTGGTTGCCACACAGCTTAAAAATCACACAAATATTAAGTTAATGCCAGCCCTGGGCATCTCCACTAGCTATCAAGGCCACCTTCGGCTTCACCAACATGCAGTGACTTGTAAAAGGCTGAGCTGAAACAGTATTTCATGGCTTGAATTGCTTCAAATCCCCAAGGAACAAGTGTCAGGACTTTCAATAGCTATAGTGTTAATAATAAAACAGGGACCTCTTCCAGTATCAGAGCACAAACAGTAGTTATTTCTCTTTCAAAGCTTTGATTCCTAAAACCTTTCTTACATTCAGCTTGACATCAAAACACCCATCTCATTCACTCAGACTGTCACAGGAGAATTGTGTGCTGCTATTAGAAATAGCCCTGAGGTGAATTAAGAACAGCCTATAATGATGTTCCACTACAGCAACTTTATTTCTACCAAACCAAATAAATAAGCAATATTTTATCTGATGTGCCTTGGCTCAGCAGAGAGCGGCAGCTGCTCCCCATATGATTTACTGAATGGATGTTTTCTAAATAGCTGAATTCGGCCTCTGAAGCCAGTCACAAAATCTCCTATTCACAACAGCCCAGCGCAGAGATAGGGAGAGAGAAATTTAGATTCTGGATAGCGGCAAGTTTGGGCATGAACCATTTTCTTTGCAATTTTTCCCCCTTATAAACACAACACACATGCAAGAAGCTGTATAACAGAATCATAAATATTGATGCTCAACAGCTGGCAGCAATGATACAGGGCACAAACAAGCCCAAGCCTCTTGTTATACAATTGCAGAAGCAATCCAGTCCCTTTCCATCCAGCAAGAAGTGAAGGGAACAGCAGTTGCTCAGAGGCACAGAGTGCCTCCCGGAGACCGGTGGATGGGGGGTAAGGAAGGATGGACCTTGCTATGTTTTTGGAAGTGGTACAGGCAGCACCTCCCAGTCGCACTGGGGTACGATACCATCACATCCCCAGTATGCTGGATTGCTGCACCGGTTGCCCCAGGACAGCCAGCCCCTGGCACTGTGGGGAGATAAGCAGAGAGGGAAATAAAAGACAGAAAAAGAAATCACATAAGCACAAGTCCTCCAGCAAACAGGACTGTGGCACAAGCAGCTAAAGCAGGGATTTTTGGCTTTTGAAAGCTGGCAGGAGGAAATGTATTTTCGCACTGGTGGTTTGAATATGGGATATTCTGCCAAAGGACATCTCTGAAGCCAAGAAGTTAATTAGATTGAAAAGAGGTCTGGACATTTACACAGACACTGAGGACACAGGGAAGCATTGTGGTGACCGCTAACGCATTTCAAGGATATTACACTTCGGTGGGCTCCAGCTCCTACTCCCAGAGGCTCCGGGGGCCGGGGGGGGGGGCTTCACGTGAGCTGCAAAGTGCTGGTACCCCCCTCTGCAGGGCCTGAGAGCAATAGCTGTCAGCAGGAAGTGACAGTCCCGAATGGACAGAGATGATCCGTTCTGAGTATTTTAATTATTTTAATGCCAGAGCAAAGGGAAGAGCTGACAAGGGCAGAGCAAAACCCTGACAAGGCAGCAAGTGCCCGACATAGCAGCGCTGGGATTCCTGCCCCAAGACATGAAAAACACCCAAATATTTATAGCCTGAGGAATGCCAAGTGCCTGGTTCCACACACCGGCTGAATGTTTGCTCCGGGAGTGGGAACGCCATCCCTGAACTGCCGAGCATAAGGGAGCAAGGGGCCCACCGGACTGCGCTGAAAAGACACCAGCTCCAAGAATTACCATCTGTGGAACTGCTGATTAAACATAACCGGGCTGGGAGGAAAGCTCAAACGACATTCCTTTGTTGGCTTGTAGTTAGCGTGTTAGCTCTGTCTAATGAAACATCAGGGAAGCCTTAAGGAAAAAATAGCTTAAAACATTCACAAAATGCTCGCAAAGGCTTGTCCTGATACCAGTTCGGGTCCCTCTGTGCAGATTCTGAAACCAAAGAAACCTTTGATGCCAGCAGGACACACCTTCACCACAAGATTCTACTCCATGGCTACTAAAAAAAAAAAAACAACCTACAAACCCAAAATTAAATTCCTCTGATTCTTTGCCCTCCACTAATATGCACTTAAAGAAATAACGAACCACCTGGCCTTGCCATTGAAGAATGCACAAACATTTCCACAAGCAGATTATTGACCAGAAGTACAGAAGCCAAGTTATAAACAGGTTAGTAATTCAATAAACAAAACACTAAAGCATTTCAAAACAGACCATACAAACCTCATTTTACCTGCCCTCCCACAAAGGTAGTCAAATATCTATTTATGAGATTATAACTACCTATTTTCTATGCCATTCAACAAAAAGAAGAAAAAGAATCAAGATAAAAAGAGAGCATATTTTAGCCATAAAGGATTTATTCATTCAATTTACATTTGAATCAATTATCCAGGCAAAGCTCAAACACTGCCAACGTGATTTAGGTGACTGAACACACATCATAAATAGTGTAGCATTCAAGTCATATAATCCGTATCTGCAATTTCTGGATAGCTTCATGAGCAGGAAGAATATCCTGACTCACAGTGTGCCTTTATTTCTGAGCAGCAGTGTGCTTTGCTGTTGTTAGGAACGGAGCTTCAGAAATCTCTCGTTCAAAGAAAACCCTTATTTTTATATTCAGCCCAGTGGACTAGGGATAAACTCCTGGAAGGGTGGGTCAAGCTCACCAGCTAGAGCCAGTGCTGAGCACCAGCTGAAGAGCCGGACAAGAGCAGGACAGGGACCCACCAGGCTGAGCTGGAATTTTGCCTTCCCACTGAACGAGACACAAAGCCTTCCTTGCTGATTGCTCCTGGAGCAGGCTCAGACCAGGAGAACCCCTCGCTCGTGCTGCGCTCAGAGAAAATGGCAAGTGGCATGACCGCCTCTTGCAGGCTTTGACAAGGATGGGTGTTGCCTACAGAAACTTTGTCCACAATGCTTGGCAGCAGCAAGGACGCTGGTTGAAGCACTCGCTGTCTTCCCCCCTTGCTCACTGCCCACACCTACAGCCCGGCTGCGCGAGGTTCCTCCCGGGCACTCGGTGATATGAAGCTGCTGTCTGCAGGTTTGGGCACTGAGCTCCTGTTTTGCAGGGAAGTTCCAGACCAGCCTCTTGGAAGGACCTACCCTGTGTTTGTGGAAAGTTGATCTCATCTACTTTTTGAAAGATGGAAGGGAATTTTTGCAGCTATTTCCTGTCCACAGAAAAGGACTTCCCAGCAGCCTACCATCATGTTTTGATACACATTCGTTGGGCTTGATCTCATGCCAAGGAAAGGTTG
Organism: Balearica regulorum gibbericeps; assembly: GCF_011004875.1. NCBI lineage: Eukaryota > Metazoa > Chordata > Aves > Gruiformes > Gruidae > Balearica > Balearica regulorum. The sequence goes on from NC_046199.1 coordinate 8,592,345, forward strand.
AACACGGTCAGTTCACAGGGATCTCTGTGCAGCTCTGCTGCATGACAGGGTGGGAGGAAGCCCTTCTGCTACCCTGCAGTGCATCTGCTGCTCACACTACTCTGCACACCCCGTTTCTCGTGGTCTGCATGCAAAGTGCGACTGCTCACTCCCTCCCTGGAGAATAAATTCCTGTTATGGGGAAAAAGATCACAAGGAAAGTGCTGTCAAAGCACAGCCATTTAAAAGAAAGCATCCAAAAGAAAGCAGGAACAATAGTCAATGTCCCAAACTTTCCCCTGAAGCACGTAACCAGGTATGATGCTGGTTTGGAAAATGGCACTTCTAGTAGAATGTATTTTTAACAAGGAGACTGTTTAGATCCTCTGTACTTCCCTAGCTCTAACTCAAAAGCAGACACAGGAGTTTCCTTTCCCCCGCAAAATAAAGTAATCAAAGTTTTAGAATAAAGAATTACGTGAATTAAAATATCTTCAGCTCATGGTAGGCTTTCTTTTTACTGTTTGGTGTCAGACACGCAACAGCAAGCAACTCATCCTTTTTCTTGCGGTAGTTATGGCACACAATACATCTCTAGGAGAACAGCAGATGAAAAAAAGCTCAACTAATTTCACAACCAAAGAGTGAATCCTCTACTTCTGCTGAGTTTTTCTCTAGTAGAACACATCTACTCTGCAATAGAGTTTAGCCTTGTACCAATGCAAGAAGAGAGACAAAGAATTATGAAGCTAAGAATCCCATTAGCATCAAAATGCAGCTATGGAGACAAGGGGATTTTACGGAGATAAGATATTTTTTGAAAGAGTACTAGAAGGAGGAAAAAATTCTTTTACAAAGCACGCATTTTTCATAGACCTTGAATCCACAGCACATTATAAAACTGAATTTGTTGCTGTTGTTTTTACTTTACAGCATTAATCACTAAAGGCTTGCTTAGGTGGGCAGGAAAAATCCATTTTCCATTGTATTAACTTCATACAATTTAAGAAGCCTTTCAAGACTCGCATAAATGCAAGTAAACAGTTCTGAGTCTAGCTGGTCCTGTGCTACCCTGGGCGCACGGCTGCACGGGAACACAACAAGCCAGACCTGCCTTCTGCAGACGTACCTGCACCGCTGCTCCAGGAGGTGGAAAGCACTTAAATCATGGCAGCATCAACTACTCAACGTTTGATGTAAAGCCCGTAGGAAATCAGCATTTCCAGAATACTGTTTTCCAGTATTGCAGGGGTGCAATTCAGTTAAATCTGACGTCTGTCCACAAGCTGTAGAATTCACAGGTGAAGCAAACGCACCACGCAGAGAGGCATGGGCACAAGGGACCGGTGTACGTGACAGTGGGGAGAGACCATCCTTTAAGCCACGTCCTGGCTGCGATGCACAGGACACGTTTCCAACGACAACGACAGCCTATTCATACAGGCAACAAGCGTAACGGGCCAGCTACTGTTTAGGGACAGGAGACGTGTCCTCAGAGGTACTTGGTTCTGTGCAACTTCTGGACATCATGTTTTTTAAAAGATGGTGTTGAGAAAAGCCACTACAGACCGAGCTACTGCAGGGCAGGCGGGAGGAGACTCGCCCTGTATCCCAGGGGGTTACCTGTGCAGGGGGGCAGTAAATGTCTTTATGTGCAGCCCTGGCATCCTGAGCATTGGGATTTTTCCGACTTTGACGCATGCTGCACAAACAAAGATCTCAACACCCTTGGCCTGCCCAGTCTCCCCATTAAGGTTTAATTAGAACCAGGATGGGGGACAAAGGGACGTACCAGAAAGGTTCAGTGCAGATAATTGACAAATATATTTTGTGTTTGCAAAAGTTTACCTGCATTTACAATACAGGAATATTACTCCAGTGACAACGTGCTGCTTTTACTCAATTCTTAGTAAAATTATCTTATTACAATGTGAAGGAACAGATGGATTTGGTGCATGCATCTCGAGATAAACAAACCTAAGTCAGATGTATGCAGAAACATGCATCAGGGCTTTTGAATTTTACTGTTCAGCCCCCCCCAGACAACCACATCTTCAGAGAATATACGTATACATTGCTTTAGCAGATAAACAGTGCTAAGAACCAAACCGATGGTTGTGTATATGCAAGACTCCTAATACCCAGCTTGTCTTTTAAGAATTAAGCATATGTAGAAAATGCAATTGCTCCAGCAAAGAACAGACATTTGAATTGCTCCAAAAGGGGAAAACAACTAAACAACAACAACAAAAAAGAAACAAAAACCCACCAAAACACCTCTCAGCTTGTATAATTTGGATTTTCACTAATGAGAAATCAGGGAAGAAAACATCCCTGTGGACTTACAGTTGATTTCCAGAACAAAAGCTCCCACGGAGTCTTGAAGAAGGTTGATCTGAAAAATAAAAGATGACCTCATAAGACAGAAGAACACATTGCTGAAATCCTACCCCACGTCATCTAGCAGGAAGGGGATTTCTGCTGGAAAGGCTTTGCACATCATTGCTGTGTTAGCAGGAGCCAGTCAGTGTGAAAGCTGGTTTGGCCTTGCACGGCATCGTCACGGGTTTGTCCCCCACTCCTGCCCCGCCGTTCACTACCACGCCATAAGCTGCCCCGACGCAGCTGCTTGCAGAAACTATCCAAAAAAAAAAAAACACCAAAACTGTGTGAAACTTCAGTCTCACAAATGACACTCAGCTCACGCTTACCCCTAGAGGTATTTCAATGGAGTAATTATGCACTTTGGGTGGCTCGAGCATATATATATAATTCTCCCTTTCTCAAATGCAATTACAGCTGCACAGAAACAGAAAAAGATTTGTGAACAAAATGCCAGTAGAATCAATATATCAGATCAGGTAGAAGACCATGATTTTGAGCTGCTGAACTATATTAAACCACCTAAATTAACTTAGTTAGGTGTCAAAACAAGTCTGCTTGATATATACGAGATATTTGTTTTTTAAAAAAACTCAGTCTAGTTTAAAGAAGGGGAAAGCACCGGGGCATCTCCCCACCAGCATTATCAGGTGCACAAAGAAACTGAAAAGAAGCATCACTTAATTCATATGGTGCAGCAACCTCCTATGCCCAATGGAAAAGCAGCTTGAAAGTATTTTAGGTGACAAACACATGAGAATGTTATTCCATTCCAGGCTCAGAGATTTAAGCTTAAGTCAGGGAAAAAACCTAGGCCTGGATTGTTTTTCCTTTTAGCAGTGGCAGAACCTCACCTGTGCTGTCACACATTTTTTCAGAGACGTTATTCATTAGCACTGCAGGACTGAGCTGAGATCTCCTCCGCCTCCAGAGAGGGGGCACAGGAGGATAATGGACGCTGCTCAGAAGGGTTGAAGGTGTAATAAAACTCCAGTTCACTCTGCTCCCAGGAGGGACCCGTTTGCTGCAGCCCTGGAGAGGTGACACGCTCACGGTCAGAAGATAAACCGAGGTTCTGCCCCATTTCAGCATGTGGGTTTGCAGGAGGGGGTCTCACAAAGTGTGTGCTCCATGTCTATGCCTGAAGGAACTGACTGAGAAAACCTGTCTCCCTTTCTTTTCCTCATGGCTCTAGGAAGATAATCAGAAATGAGCTGTACCTTGTTTTTTAATTCAAACAGGACGTGGTTTCTTAATGCAGCTTCCACGCTTGAGTCAATATTGCTGCAGACAAAATGAAACTATTATTAAAAAAGCCCCAACCCATTATCAGGCAAAAGCAGTTGAGAGAAATAAGAGAGCTGATCACCAGGAGATGATTTGAACCCAATTTAACGTATTTAAGTGCTGCCTCCAGGCTGCTGCCTCAGGAGAGGGCAGTCTGAGCAAGCAGATGAACTCTACACCTCTCCTGTGCACAGCGAGCAAAGCAACCACAGCAAGCTTCACCTCACAGCTCTCTCCAGGCCGGTCAAGCCCAGAACCAAAAGGTTGGGTCAAAAGGCTCATTGCCGAGAGCCTGCCATGGGAAGGTCTGGACCCGGGGAGACCGCAGCCGACGAGCCCCACCAGCCAGCCTGGGCTTGGTGCTGACAGCGTGCGTTCCTCCTCCGCTCTGTGTGCGACAGGGGATGCAATGGCTACTCACAGCCTTCACATCTCTAGGGCCACACAGCTCATGCAATGCGGTGGGAAGTCTGTATTTAGCTAAGTAAGAGCATTTCCCCACTGTCTCTAGGGGTAGAGCCAAAGCCTCTTAGCAAGATACATGGCTGTAAGTTAGTCTTAAAAATAAAGCCGTTCACACCTAATAAAAGGCTGTGGAGAAGCAAACAGCAGGAGAGTATCGTGATGAGCTGGCGTCTCTGCAAGTCACTGCCTGGGCACAGGGACAAAGGTGAACCTGCCAAGAAGAATTTAAAATCAAAACATTCTCAGTGGGTGACACTGTGATATGCAGAGACATGGAGGAGACTTTTCTCCAGGCACTTGAACAAATAGCTATTTTGCTGGAAATAAATCCAAAACAAAGGTGGTAGATAGAAAATAAGAGCTGTTGACAGGCCTTCACACAGGACTCTGGCCCACACAGACTTTTCTGCGTGTGAAAGATCAGCAGCACTCACCTCAGGCTTATTTTTTCATCTATCAGACTCGCGTTGCGTGCCAGATAACAGTGCGTCGGGCACTGCGCGAGCGGTCTGCCGGCAGGACCAGGACGCTGCTGTTTAACCCGACAGTGACCATGCCAGGGACAAGGACATTTCCATAGCAGAGACAAAGCCACACCAAGTATCTATCACGCACCATCGCAGCACCCGAGAACTGTTCTCTGTAGGAAAAGGCAGGATTAAAACCTGCTTCCCTCCAGAGCTGCCATCGCCGCTGCCCTTCCCAGAGCCTGCTCTCTGCACAGCCCTGCGGAGGAGCCTCGGCTTCCAACAAACACGGCTCAGCACGAGTGCATGGACACACCGACGCTTCTGCAGGGGAAGATGCGCACTTCTCGGGGACAGCTATATCCCAAAGTTCTCAATATCTGCTGCAAACACCATTCAACCCCAATACACTCTGGCTGCTCTTGACCAGAACAGGCAGTATCCAAGCTGGCATCTCACTGCCCCGTCACTAGGGCACAGACGCCAGAGCTGGGGAGCTGCTGATTGACACAAACCTGTACGGTGATAACGGCATCCAGTATCCTTGGGAAACCTTCCTGGCTCTTCATCCTCTACCAATTTTTGGGGCTCTGCACATGTTTTAACAAGAAGGGACCTAGGTACAGTGTTTCATGCAAAGTTTCTTGATGAAAAATTTCATTTGTTCTCCCTCCTCTTGCCCTTGCAGAAGCCTTCATTATACTTTTCTTATGCTGTGGAAAGAAAAATCAAACTCCACCAAGTACCAAAGATACTGAGAAGAGCAGAAAAAAAAAGCCACCTTGACCCCAGCTCCAGGGACACACTTGGCCTTGACTGGAATAATCGTAACATTCACAATGTACAAACTGTGAAACGAGACAAGAAAACATGAGCAAAGGAATTTAGTCTCAGAGCACCCAGCAAAGCAGCTCCTGTAGGGCCCTTTATTTGCTTTTAAAACATCAACAATTTAAAAAACAAACAAACCAAACACAAAAAATCTCCCCACAGTTAAAGAGGCAGAATAGCAGAAGAAACTGTCCCTAAACAGCCCTGGCAGGAAGCAAAATACAGAGAGAGGATGGAAAGAAATGAGGCTGCCTTTTGCAAGACAAGTGTCCAAGGCTGCATCTTTTCTTGCCAAACAACAGAGACATTTATTCAATAAAATGTTTTTTGCTGTTGTTGTTTCATTTTGCCTTGTTATTTCTCTCCAGATAACCCCCTGTAGATGGGGTCTCAGCTACAAGTTGTTCGCAAAAGCCTCTTCCTCAATTAGCTTGTTGATCCTGCAGGCAGGCTGTAATGGCTGTACTCAACACACCTTTACTTATCACCCAAGTTCCTCCTGCAGCCACCAGTTTTGCTGTGATGAATACAACGCTCACTGCACAGACACCGTAGTCTACGGCTGGGCCTCGAGACATCGTCAGAAGACAAAGAATCATGCAGAAGCCTTTATTCTGTCTGCCACTCGCCCTTTGATAGCTATTGAATCCACCTTTAATTCTGGGAATGAGAATTTGCTCATTTCAGACTCAGAAAGGAGATTTGTTGAATCTTCACAAGCTGTAAAGAAAAGCATTGCCATCAGGACAGATGCTCTGGGTGCTGACCTGTAACTGTGGAAGAGCATCTAAAAGCTGTCATTTTCTCACTTCTCCTCTTAGAGGAGGTAACACCCAAAGGAAGCACGGTGCAGGTTCTGTGTTTTCAGTCAGCTGAAGCTGCACACAATTCAGATTTCTGGATGAGTGCAGGGGCACCCGAGAAAGCAGAGACACATTTGTGGGTTTAATTCACATGGATTGCAGCTCAAAAATAGCTGATGCAGTAGGATAGATGGAAAACCCAAGTCCTTCAAAACTCAGTGGGGCTGAGGAGGAAGGGGTCTACGAAACAAGACTGGCTTCGTTTCCTAAAAGGGATGACGTTCCAAATGACCAGGATGTTAACAGGACATACAAACAGAGCAGGGAGGAAACGGACGTGGAGAAATGCTTGTGCAATGTGCAGAACAGCTGGGATAAAACTGGAGAGGTTTTGCTCATCCTTCTCTCATGCTTTTTGAGAGATGATGGTGCCTTCTGCATTTGAACCTTGTGGTGACATCAGCAGATCACATAGGAGAGACTAAAACCTTCATCATCTTCAGTCTTAATAACCTGCCAGCAACACTCCCATCAGCACAACAAAGAGAATTCTCCCTTTGGCGCCTTTCTCACTAATAATCCTGACAGAAGGACAGGCATAGCCAACAATTCAGATAAGTGAGTAGAAAACCCTACAAATATTTCAGATATTGTCATATTCTAACTTTCCTTTTTACTTTTTCTCTAGAATAATTACCCAACATCAGTGATTTTAGGGTCTGAAACGGTTTGCAAGGCAATTCCGAGTTGCATACTTTCAAAAGTAACGTGAATCTCTATTTCTACTTAACACACTCTGGTCTGTGCAGGAACACTCCCGTAGACGGGGTGGAAGCCAGAGGTCCTTCCTCCAGACAACTGCTGCAAAATCCAGCCCTGGCAATAGCTGTTCGCATGGCAGCCATCCGGCAAACCGCTCTGGGTGTGCCTCAGAAAACCCAATCCGTAAAACTCATCTGTGTAAGTGTTTCGTTGTGTGCTGTTATGACTCTCAATTCCCCAAATCATGAAGCAAAGATCATTTTGTACAAAACATTCATAATAACTACAGCTAGCATTAAAAAATAATAAGGACCTTGCCCTGTTGCTTTACTCTTATCTCTAATGATGAGGAAAATGTGCTTAGTTCTGAGAAGTTGAGTGATGAGATCTGGATACCAAATAGCCCCACAGCACAAATGCTTAAGGAATACAAAAGATCAGAAAAACACCCTAAAATCTTAGGAAAAGTAGAATTTAAAGCTGATGAATTAATGCACCTTCTCCATGCTACAGCACAGCGGCAGCCTCATCGCTGACTTCTCAGGCACTTGTCCCTCCAAACGTACCCTTGCTGAGCTCGCGGGCAGATCTTTCTGGCTGCACCACCAAAGTCCTTCCCAAGTAAAATGAGCAAACATACTCAGTCAACATCACGAAGCAGAGGTGCACTGCTCCAGCTGCAACCCGCGTACCAAGAACACGTCCTGCAGCCCTTCCTCCTCCTCCTCCTCCTCCCCGCCAGCTCCAGCAGGCACCCAGAGCTGCAGTAACCCTCCTTAAATAGGGACCACTCTGCTCCAGGCGCCTGAGCAGTGACCAGGCAGGCAACGGTCCCTCACACAGGTCACACCAACCTCTCAGGCTGCATCAGTCGCTAAAGGGGTGAAAGACCAACAGGCAGAATCATGCTCAGGGCAGAGCTTTCCCTGCCTACACGGAGAGCAGGATGGGACCCTCTTCCTTGCTAGCGCTCAGTGTCCTCCCTCCTGTCCCACCACCCACGCTGTGCAGCGCATCTTCACATTGCGCACGGGGAGGTGAACACACACCACTGCCAATTTGCCACGATGGAGAAAACATGCTCTGCCCGCCCGAGCCCCCGGGCTGGTGCTGGCCATGATATTATCAGCAGCCGTTGTCCAAGCTCTGCTCAGTTCAAAGCTACTTCACAGACAATAAGACACTTGAAGGCAGTCCCGTAATTGCGTGGTAACGACCCCTCCGGGAGCTCTGCACAGCAAAAGGCTCCTGCACAGATCTGCTAATTGCTCATCTGCCACTGCACAGTACCGCCACATGCTTCACTATAGTCCAAGGGATACGTGCCAAAAATATAAACCTGTATTTTAAGTGATATTTACAGATGAAATGTCAATACTCGGCATCTCCATCAACTGCAGGTCAACAACTTCAGGCAAACAGAAGCACAAAAAACCTCCAACAGCCTTTCAGGCATGGACGGACACCATTTGGGTTTGAGCACGGCTCCTTTTTCTGGCCATCCTGGGTGTCACAGGAGGCCTGTCTAACCAGTCCATTTGACCAGAATCCCTGCTTTGAAAAGCTCTGCCACCTGACTTGTGTCAACTTAAACCTAGAGTTGCTATTCAGCTGACCAAGCATTGGAAGATTTGCACACCAGAGGAAATCCGTGGTCTGCTGCAGCCAGTTTTATTTCACAGGTACCCACCCAGGCTGGAGTACTAATCCCTGAACTTCTGCACCGGCAGCGCCCATTGCTGACCCACAGGCTCTGTTGCAGTGCCATTCTGCCTGGGCTGGCCCAAGTATATCACAACCTGTGATGGCAAACAAAGCAGCTGTCTGCATCCGTGCTCCCGCAGTCTCCTTTCTTGCTTAAATACAACTTCACACAGTTCATGTACAAATACACATTTTACATGCAGAACTTATCTCCTTCATGTCGGCCAAAATTGTTTGGAAGGATTGAGTTCTGGAATAAAACACCGCTCACTGGGTTTGTTCTCTGGTGCCCCATTTCCCAACCTGGAGGGGTGACAGCTTCCCATCGGGCACAGCCAGCTCCGAGCACATGAACAAAGGCAGGAGCCAGCCTGACACAAGGGAGACGACACAGCCCGGACGTCGGCTGGTCTCAGGGGGCTGGTGGCAGTGATGTTGTCAGGACCATCGTCAAGGCTTCATTTAGTTGCCAAGCTACAAGTAATTTCACAAAATTTTTTCTAGAAAAGGGATAATTATGAATTACTAAAATACCAAGGCACACTGTACAGTACAAAGCATTGCTCCACCACTTGTGTTTACCCTTGTGTTCAACATATGCGTGGTAGAGCTCAGGCTTAGTTAAAAAAAAGCAACATCAATTACTCATTAAAAGAAGATAAAGAACTGTTTCTCATCGTGTGTTTCCCCCATAATTCTAAATCCAGAGGAGAGGAAGCATTTACAGCCTTCCCTTGCTTTCCCTACAACCACAAAGATGCCTCAGGCTCCCAGCACGACACCTGCCCTCCAAAGGATGCTCCTCTGCCCTTTGCTGGGGAAGCTGCTTCCCGCTGCTTTGCACTAACCCTTTTCAAGGCTGCAACCCAAGCCTTGCTGGTGCTTATGGTGATGAGGTAGTGGAAGTTGCCACATGTTTAAGCTTTCTTAACTGTCCCCTACGGTCTACTAAGTATAATTACCAAATAATGTGCGCAAACATGAATGCGTCCTTGGCAATTAGGGTGCCGCCACAGAAGGGATATCAGGCACACAGCTGTCTCTTGCTGAGGGTCTCTGGCCAGCCACCATTATCACAATACCTCATCATCTTGCACACGTTAACAGAACGCCACGCAACACTCCACTTTCCCCCAAGCAAAGCTGCTGACAGGTTGCTGCTCAGGATTTTAGGCAATCAAAATAACAAACTATCAGTGTTTTAAGGACCAACTGTTCAGCAGAAGGATTACGAGCCTGTACAAATGGTGTATTTGCACTTCACGCCGCTTCCCTGTATAAATCCATTTGGCCAGGTCTCTTCCCCATCACGCTGAGCCCCACCTGCGGGTCTCACCCCTCAGTGCCTGCAGCCCCGTTCTGCTCCAGAGCCAGTGCCACGGGACGGAGCCGTGGCAGACGACCACCCTCAACGCCAGCAATGCCACTGGGACCAAAAAGGAGGATCAGAGAGGACTGCAAAAGAGGCATTTTAGCCATTGATAAAAATAATACAGCTCTCAAGTCCTTTCCTTGCTCTCACACCCCTGCTCTTTCCAGCAATCCTGTACCTGCCCCCAACAGATTTCACGCTCGGAAAAGGGGTAGAGGCAGCGACATGCCTGCACTCTCAGCTCTGAGCAACCTGCTCAGCCAGTTCTCAACCAGCTTCGTTTTCACCGTCTGTGTTTTTAACTAATCTATTCCAAGCAACATCTCTGCTTTCACAGGATTCTGGGAGACCGGCACACCCAGGCACCTGAAAACCCAGCCAAGACGGGGCAAGGCTGCGGTGGCTCCTGCCTGACGACGCTGGCGTCCTGCGACGCACACACCCTTCTCGGGAATGGTCTGCTGGTGATGGGAGCTCCTCAAAACCTGCCCCGCCTGCACGCTGGGGCTCAAGAGCTAGTTCAGGGTATATTCACTAACAGTTACAATTATCCTAAACATGAAGATTGGCCGCGAATATTCCTGGTCAAAACTGACAATGTGAGGTAACAAGAATTGCAGCATTTTCCCACCGTTTTTAATTGTATTTTGGCCAGGCTGAAATTAATTTTTACTTGCTATAACTCTAAAATTTAAGTGACTGCCCCTAAAATGTGGCTGAACTCAGATTTGTTTGCTCAAAGAACAGCAGATCTTATAACATCTTAGGAGACCAAAAGCTAGAGGTCAAACTAACTAACACTTTGGGAACAAGGTAATTAAAATAAACAAAGATAAATATTTATATATTTCTTTTATTTTTAAAATCTATACGTAAGTAGGAACCTATCGTATCAGGAACCCTTCAGAGCCACACACTGTTCTTCCACTTGCCTCGTTTCAGCCCCTTCAGTGTTTGCACAGCACAAGCTCTGGAGACCTGTTGGCACTTCAGCTGGACTCAAATCCGGCTCCCTGATCTCCCACATCAACTGACCAAACACTAAAAGTCATTTCAAGAATTAAATCATTTTGGTAGGAACCAGGCATCCTCGCACAGTTTCAAATAAGAGTATAATGAGTATAAAGAAATCACAGGATAATTATAAAACTAGTCATAGCAGCTAATGAAACACTGGAAGGTAAATATCTTCTCAGATGAGATTATTCTGCCACAGAACCAAGGTGCCACTTGACAAAGGGCCAGCTGATATTAACGGGTGAGTATTCCATGTGATTGTACCTACCTATCTCCCTGACAGCTTCCACAGTCTGACATTGCAGTTGCTGCTGAAGTAACGATAAGCCTGAGACTTTTTATATACAAGATGTGAGATATGTTCTTCAAATGACCCTCCAAGAGCTCAGAAGCTCTGAAGGGACCAGGGATGAAATCCAACCATTCACAATCTGCTGAACAGATAAAATAAAATTAATTCATGAAGATTCTCACTAAGGACAAGCCTAACAATTTATGGAGGTTCTTGTCAGTTTAACCTTTACATCTTCTCCACTATCTAAATTATTTCTGTAGGAATTGTCACTGTGACTTTAAGAAACTGCAAGAAAGTTACATGCCAAAAAGAAAAAGGGTGACTTTCATCCCTTCAGGGATACAGACAGCAGTAACAAACAACTTGTAGAGTTCAGTAGTTCACAGCAAGTATTAGACCAAAAATCTATGACTCTCAGACACAGCATGGATCAGTTGAGCACAGTCTTGTTTAGAGATTTGCCTGATGTAAAGTCAGGACCCATATTTCTGCATTCAGTGCAGGTAAGTGTTTTATTTTTAGTTTCCTCCTGAAGATACTCTAATTCACCTTAATACCCAGACAAGAAGATCCAGTCATTAGCATCCGTAGACATGGTGTGGGCAACTGCACTCATCTTTACAGTGCTCTGCTCAGAATTTGCCCAACATCCCTCCTTTCTTATCTACTGATGAAGCAAAAATGCAGTCATCCTCAGAAGTGGTGATTAGGACAGTTGTGTCAGGGTTTTATTCACATTTATGTTGGAAAACCACTTTGAAGGGAGGACACAGAGTGACTCATTCGTTGTCTGCTCTCCTTACTCTGTGAACGGTGGGTAGGCTGCAGAGCAGGACCAACACTTCCAACCTTTTGTACAGCTGCTGCTTCATGCCTTAGATCTTTCTGCTAGTTTTGCTCATTTTGTTTTTCCCAAAACTTCAGTTTTAGCAGCAGCTCTCCAGTTCTTGAGAGAATCGACACATATCTTGACATTTTCACCTTCTGCTGGTTGGACTGTCTGCAAATGTCAGAAGCATCATCACATGCCCAAAGCTCCTACACTTCAAATCATACCCCACAGACCATTACAGTCCTGCTTTTATCTGAAGTACATTCGACATGTTTGAAGTCTGTGACAGCACTTTTTGAGGGGCATTATTTCTTTCAAGATTAAGCGTAAGAGAATGTCTTGTAAAGACAGATTCTGCAGCAACCTTACTGAGATATAAAACAGCCAGAATTAGAAAGCTATGCTGCTGACCAAGATGAGGCAGTGAAAGAGGCAAGAATGCTAGGAGGTGATGCTTCTTCATTTCTAAAAGAATCTGTTGCTTGGGAGCAGGATTCACAGAAAAGAAGCAACAGTGAGCACAGTTTGGATCAAGCCCGAGTTTGCTCCAGCTCTTACCTAAATCACAGCACCACACTGGCTGATGTCCTTTTGCTTGAGCAGTCTCTTCTCCTTTGGGCTCTTTCATGACAAGTGAAGCAGATGCCAAGTCTCTGCAAAAGTGAAAACAGGAAACCGAGGTTTCTAAGCACCTTGAGGCATCGTGTAAGACTGGCTATATGAGCCCACCCAGCATGTTTACCTCTCAGCCTCGCTTATAGCTTGCACAAAAACTTTCTGTTTCTTTTGCATACTTCTCATGGATTCCTCTTGATTTTCCATAAATGTCGGACCACTGGAAATGAGTCATGTTTCATCATGAAAGCCTCTGCTGATGTTTTCTACTACCTTTCTTTCATCATGCTGCATTTAATACAGTTTAGTGGCTCTAATAATAAGCACTAAGAGCAAAACTGTATCCACTACTAGAAGCACTTGGAAGAGTTGAATCACTTGTTTAGAGACACGCCTGGCAGGGTGGCTACAGGAGTTTCCGCCAGAGTCAACTTACAATGGCTCCACTGAGAACAGGACCAGCCCAGCACAGGATCAGGTCAGCACAGGATCAGGTCCACATCCAAACAATCTTCATTAGAATACCAAGAATACGAAATCCCTCCTTTCCTTCCTCAAAATCAACTGCTTTGGGAAAGCTAGGGTAAAGAACATGATGAATTTGCAAAGTATGCAACAATCCGGCTCAGGTGCTAGCAGTGCCACTGGAAGAGATTCCAAGTACCAACATGTAAATCAGAGGACTGAGTCATGATCAGAGTTTTAATTTAAATTTGTTCCATTGATGTGGCAGAAGATTTATTCCACATCAAGCTGTTTATGTTATGATGTGCAAGTGAGTAGATTTAGCTCATGTTTCAGTCTGCTAGAAACCAAGATATTTCTTAGAAATAAGATCCATTTAATTCTACTTAGTTTTTTACTGCTGGTGCTATTCATATGCATACTGCTTTTATTTGGATAACTTCTCCATCACTCTTCAACTAGTTTCTAGCAGGCATTTCTCCAAAACCATAATACCTCTACAAATATTCACCGCGGTCCCAGCTCAGGAAAGGCTAAAGACAGACAGGACTGCAGAACAGTGATAAAACATAATGTAACAACGCCCATCTCCGTGTGTTAATTAGCACTGATGAGAAACAAATTTAACTTTTAAAAAAAATTTCTTAAGTAAGCATAAATGTAATTAGATGAGCTGGACAATGTATAATTTGAGTGTCTGCATGAACCAAACAGAGCATTCATCAGAAGAACAGGTAATGTCATGGTCCAGAGAGAAAGGGAGCAGCTACCTGTGCACACCCAGGTCCTGGATACGCCTATGTCATTAGAAATTGGATGATTTCACTACAGACCTGATTGCATCAGGAGATCAGCTCACGTTTCCAACACAAAGACATGCATCTTGCAGTTTCATCCAGCATTACAAAAGCATGCCTCTGCATCCCTGATGGATTGTGCGGCTAGGTCTTGCACAAGCTGTCCCCAAGAGTAGAGAGCACGCTCCATCACCAAAATCTCATCAGTTATGCAGCAACTGTTTATAAAACATATAGCTTCAGAACTATTCATTATATAAATTTATAAATGAGAACAAGGAACAAACTCATTACTAGCTCTTGATGGAGACAAGACATGATAGCAATCAGACAAATGTAGTGGCACGATAACTGGATTAGGAGATCCATAAATATAGCTTGTTGGAATTGGATGCTCTGTAACAATTTTAAAGGAGACAGGAAACAATGCCTTAAGGACATCTGCAGTGCTGTATTAGTAGTGAGAGTGCCATTAAAACCTAGCATACACTGAAATACTCTCATGCAGAGTCTGTCTGAATCATTATCTCCTTGCAGATACATTGAGAAGGATTTCTCAAATGCCCCTCTTTCACCGGGAAGGTGGTACATGTGAAGAAGTTGCTTACCGTCCTGTAACAGGCATCAACAACAGGACAATGGTCCATCAATATATTCCTGCCAGGAACGGTTTGCAGACAAAAGTGATCCTTCAAGTACAACACGGTAAAACGGCATTAACATGCAACAAACATCACGAGGCCAAGAAAACAGGGAATCAGGAGGCAGAAGAATTCTAATTGTATGAATGCTACTTAATTATTTTTAAGGTTAAGAGAACTCTGATGGAATATAGGCTTTATATAGCAGCCTTTGCAGAAATTTCTACCAAACATCACAATTCTGCCCTTCTACTAGAACAGTATTGCCGTTAATGCTGACCAACATCAACTGGCTGATTAAGACACAAATCTCAATATTACTAATAAAATAGCAAGTGTCAGAAATAATAGCCATTATAAGCATGTATGATTTCAGCTGCAGAATGGAGAGAAAAAAAGACCTTTTATGGTATCTTGCCAATAACATCCATCTCTGGGGAACCATCAAAACAGAGGATGCCTTTCTCTAAAGCAATCGCTGATGGCCTATGAGCAGAGAAAATATATTTCTACACATGAAAGTGACAGCAGGTCATTTCAAACACGCTGCAAATTCTCAGCAATGGCTGTGTAGGACAGGTCTGTGTGTCTGTCTGAAACAGTTTACATGAAGGAGAGGAATTCCAGGGTAAGCGAAGAGGGCACAAAAGGGAAAGTCATAGAAAAATCAGACAATATTAAAGAGGAGATATTGGATAAAAAGAAGGCAAGGGGAAGGAAGGAACAGAGGAGACACATTTATAAAAGCATCCAAACTTTGAACCTCTGTAGTGGTCACAGACAGAAATTCCTCACCTAAACAGATTTAGAAAAGAGCCTTCATTCCAGACAGTGAAGCTCAATTGATTAGATCCACACCCAGGTAAAAAATTATTACAGAAGAGCAGGGGCTCTTGCTGACCTTCATGTCACGCAAAGCCAATGCTACATGGAAGTGCCATGCAAATTCTTAACTCTGTTCCCAGAAGGAAAACCAGAGAATCCCAACACAGAGCTGGTCCCTTCACCTGAGGAATAAGAGAGGAAGAAAAAAACCTCCTTTTGCAGCAGGCTGGCAGTAGGATTTTGCAAACTGCTAAAGACTGCAAGGAGAAGGAAAGACAGAGATGCATGATATCATGATCCAGGCAGAAAAGGCAGCAGAGAAACAAGATGTGGAAAGAGCAGCTCAGGAGAGGGATCTGCTGTGAAGCAGAAGTCAAGTGCAACCACTCTTCACACATTCCCTTGGATAGCACAACAGCCAGGACTGGGCTCTGGCAAGTGATATAGTCGGTGATTTACAACCGAAAATCAGAGAGTCCTAATAGAAAAATAACAGCCTGTCAGTGTAAGTGATGGTGCTAGCAGAGGCCTGCCAGCCTCGCAGAGCAGCTGCTTAGAGCAACCGCTGTCAAGGAAAAGGAATGACCAGCCCGGGCAACGGGCTCTTCTGTCGGGAGGGAGGGCCAAGGGCGCTCCTGTTTTGCTTTGGCGATGGTTGGTTCCTCCGGTTTACAAGTCCTGGACGTCCCCCTGAGCAGGAGGCTTAGACACCCACCAGGCACTTTCCATATCAGCAACTGGTGCCCTAATGGAAAAAACACAGTTACTGCTAAAATCTAGAACATAGGCAAAAAAGGAGGTGAATGCTGTGAGCACAGGTGAAGGAGGAAGCACAGGGCCAACTGATTAAAACCAGGATCAACTTTTGGCTTTAAAAGGAGCCCAAACAAGAAGCTCACACCTAAGGCATGAACCAAGATGCTTGGAAATTACTATCTCCTTGCACTAGAGAAAACTGCTTTGCAAACAGAAAATGCATTTCTAGAAGAAACCTCTTTTGGATTGGCCCTCTCCATCCCCCTCCCATGAAGGACATGACGGATCAATCTGAGGAGCAGTTCTGGCCCTGCAGCATGATCCCAGGTTTGCTCAGTTGCTAAAAAAAAAAAACAAAAACAAAACAAAAAAACAAACCACAAAACACCAGCCATGGTTTGAAATTATGCAGGTGTATAGACTAACAGCAGCAATGGGCCCCCAAAGAGACAATTTAAACAACCAACAGCACACCTCAAATGCCAAATTCTGAATATTTGGGGAGCAGTCAAGAATTTTCAAGCCACTCACGGGCTGAAATTCCTTCATATACAAAGCTTATGTGCAAATAACAAAACAAAATTCTGCAGAGATGACCCAGGTTAATCCCAGCATATAAATCCTTCCTTGAAAATGGTACACAAAAAACCAGGCTGTTTCCAGCAGAAACGAAAGCCCAACAGTACCACCTGGTGGTAATCCTCCTCTGCTACAGCCAGAAGCAGAAAAATCCTTGAGTTCATTCAGCATATTAAAACAAGCCGGTTTTAAACGGTGGCAGACCGTTACACCACCCTCAGAATTCATTCCCGTACATCGAGAGGGACCACCAGAAGTTTGGGCTTAAAACCCACAAGTTTGTCAGAAGCACGAAGAAACCACTTTCTTCAGGGAGAAAGACAACAAGCCCACATGCAGAATAGCCTCCACATCACCGCACCATTTCCCATCATCCAGGTGCAAGAGAAGATGCACAAGAAAGATTTTTTTTTTTTTTTGTAAAACAAGATAAAATTTACAGACTTATGAATTACGCCAGCCATAGAAGACTCAACATGATCCTATCCACCAGCATTAAAAACAGAGCCATTTAAGAGCCCAGGTGCCAGCAATTGGGATTTTAGACTCTTGGAAGTGGTAATTTAACATTCCCATCTTTTGTTATTGCAGAATTGTTTGGACAGGCAAAAATGCAGTTGCAAAGACCCACAATTTCCAGGCAGACATTGTTCAGCCTACATTGCTGAAGAGCAGAGCATAGCCCAAATAGGTAAAACAGAGAGGAAAGTCTGATTACTGAGGGTGAAGAAAACAGCACAAACAATACAGCTGTATATAAAAAAAAAATTGTCAGATGTCTCCCAACTTTATAGTAGACCAGATACTGAAACATGTTTGGGCAATTGCCAGCATGCTAAATAGCAACTATGGGGCTTTCTGTTGTACCCCATTAGCTTTCAGGAGATGGTGGATTGCTGCCAGACTAAGTGCGTTATGAAAGCAGAGAAGGGGGATGGGAGAACGCAGAGCCACGAGAGGGGAAAAAGTGAGAAACAAGAATGAAAAGAGGAATGAGATGCATATAAAGAAAAGACATAATCAAGGAGTGTGAACAAAAAAAGAAAGAGATGATAAGAAAAGGAAAAGGGGAATTCAAATGGTGGGAAAGTTGAGTAATATTTGCAAGACAAGGCAGAGAAGTAGGACTGAAAGATGAACCAGAAAGTTGAGGGAGGTGATTGACCAGGAAGACATCCAGCTTCCTCCACTGCCTTACCCCACCTCCTGCCAACGTCTCAGCCTCCCCAGGCTCACCCTCTCAAGGAAGGCTTCCTCATCAACAGTGCTCTCAAACCCATCGTGACCCCCAGTCAGCAGCAGCTTAGCCTGAACCTCTGCCATAACCTGCTCCCCAAGTCAGCGTTCCAGGCTCACATCACCCCCCCCCGCACCTTGACTGCCAATTCTGCCAAAGGCAATACTGCTGGCAGAAGGCCACAAGTTTTCCCTGGGCCACAAAGCCCAGAGCCAATCCACTTCACTCAGGTTCCTAAGCCAGGAAGGAGAATGCGTTCGGATCCCCTTCCAACCCAAGGGGATGCCTCCAAAGGACAATGCTTCCTACAGAAACTGATCCTCTCATAGCCAATCATCCTCTCGCTCTGCAGGAGCTGTCCTCATACAGCCTAAGACAACTTTCAAAACTTCATTGATTTACAGGTTTAAAAAAAAAATCGTAAGTCACAAAAAAAGTGAGCCCCTTCCACATTTTCTCCACGACTCACGTTTCCATGAAAGTTTAGTACCAGTATGTTCTACCTGGAAGCAAGAGAATGTTAAAATACCAGCAGCGTTGCCTGATACCATTGTGCAATGGATAAATTACAGAACAGAAGCAGAGACCTGTCTTACCAGAGTTTGCCTGTGTTATTTTATGGAAGTGAAGTAAGCATTGTGGCTCTTATCAGTGGTTGAGCAGGAGGCAACAAGCTTGAGCTCAGGAATGAACTTTATCTGATGGCACCAGTTCCCAAGGAGTGCCTGCAAAAGAGGAAAGATTTCACTTAGTGACATTGTGGTTTAAGCCTCAATGTGTTTTACTGCAAACGCCTTGCTTTTAGGGGAAAAGATGGGATAGGGGATCCATTTAGTCTAGTCCACTGGTTCTGCTTCTTCAGAAAGAGTCCAGTGGAACACAGGCAGTAAAATCTAAGTCCTAGGGGAAGCAGAAAAAAAGGAGGGAGTAGAGGGGACTGGCCACAGAAGGTGGAGAAAAGAGAAACACAATAGAAAGTCAAAGGAGAATTAAAGGAGATTAAAGGATGCATTTCAGTGCATTATAGTGGTTCAGGATAAACAGGAGACTGAGCGTGCATCATTTGGATGGAATAAAGGCCATAAGAGTGTCTTAACAAGAGCAGTAACATCCCCCCAGAGGGATTCTTCTCTCTACAATCCAGTAAGCAAAGGTTACGTGAAGATGCATTAGCCATCTGGGGCAGGGGGTGCTGTGCACAGCCAAGCGCTACAGAAGGCTCACACCAAAGTCACTGCTCTTCGGGGAGCTGGCCCTAAGGGGGTGCAGACGGCGGAGCGGCTCACTGTGCCATCACCTGCTCCTGGTGGCACGGAAGGCGCAGGAGCAGCAAAGCGCGATTCCCGTTTTGATACAGAAGTGTAGGAGCAAGGCGAGAAGTGCCACTGATCCACTGTTATTTATATTATGCCAGTAGCTTATGAGCAATAAAAATATCCAAGAACAATTTTGTACAAAAGATTCGCTGCTCGTTTGAGATACACGGCCACAACAGTGTGCTGCACCGCCTTACAAGAAAAGGCTCTGAGGTCTTCTCTGTAAAGTACAGAGTTCTTGAGGAGATGTATCAGGTCTCCTGGCAGGAAACAAATGCATTGCTTGAAAACGTGGAAGAGAGTTACAAATGGTTGAAAAATATATCTAAAAATGCCAAAAGTGATGTTTAATTGCCTCCATACCATTCAGTAGTGAAAAGTAAAAAATTAAATAAAACATAAAAAGGCCTTTACTACTTGCAAAACGTGAATGAGCAACGAGTGGGAACCTGAATTAATACACCAGTAACAAACTCACAATTGCCTGGAATTTGTCACTGTGACTATGTTGCACACAGCAGCCACCCTGGACACTGCAACACGGTCAGCCTGGAGCTCAGTGCCCACCAACTGAAAGCAAAAATTCCCACCCCCAGCACTGAGCAGAATTGTCTCCAAGCGTTAGGAGCAGAGAGCCCAGAACAGCGAGCATCGTTTTACACCCCAGGGAACGCAACCAGAGCTCACGAGCACTGGGGTTTTTCCACCCCCTCAGGGACCTCTTTCACAAAAGGGAGGCACAGACGTCTGATCCAAAGTCCCGTTGTAAAGAAGCCATTTGCCCATTTGGAGAAGCATCCCACCAGTAACCCAAGGCCGTGTCACAGCTGTCCCATTCAACAAGGCAAAAGATCCTGTCACATTTGTTGTCACCAATAGCAAAGAATTTGGTGCCAGGTCTGCAGAGAGAGATCCCATGACACAGGGCTAATGACAGGCTGATGGCACTGTGGCTTCACACGCTTTTAACCTAAGCCATCCATAGCCATTTTGACAGCATGCACAGCAGTAGACACCCTGGTAATATCCTCAAACACAAAAATGACAAACCAACTGACAAAGGCAAAGTTCCTTTGACTTCCAAGGCAAAAAAACTGCACAGCCCCAAACAGGTAGTAATTTTTTATAAGTATTTACCAATAGCTTCATCAGCAGATCCTATCTCTGGCAAGCTGACACTGCTCAGACCCACCATGTCGGTGACACACATCTTTTGACGTAGTCCTTGATTAGTCTGGCCAAGCTGCAGAGAAGAAACTGGTTGTTTTCAGAATTCAGGCACAAAGATGCCACCATCTGCCCCTCTGAACTTCACTGTCACTCTAAGTGACAAACAGCCTTCCTCATGCCTCTGCCCCAAAAGAGCTGCAAATCAAATGTTTTACATCCACAATAACCTTTACAGAAAAGCAAAAGGTTCAAGAGAAACTCTACAAACCATGCTAGCTTGAAGCTCAGTAATGACGAAATGGGAAGAAACAGGAATGAAGGGTCTAATTGCATCTCTCCAGAACTCACCCTCAATTCGTTACCTTGTGCTCAGTCTAGAACAGTTGACTTAGCAGGCAGTAATTTGACCTGGGACTAGATGCCTCTGTTTAAACAGACCTTCCTGGGAAATTAATGAAAAATATTCCTTATGTGAAAAATTGTGTGTTTTCCCTCTTATACTTTCCAAAGTCTTCAGGAGAGCAGTGGCAATACAAAGGAAAAGCATTTCTTGCAGACATCTTCAACCATGAATTCATACACACTTCCACCACCTCGTGACGCTGCCCCGTCCTTGCTTTCTCAGCACCCAGATTTGCTAACTTTGAAGTCATCTGGAAGGGTTTCACTCCATGGGCTCTCTCTCTGGATGGAGAAGAGAGAGTTGCAAGGCAAAGGAAAAAGATGGGAGTGGGATGAAGTAGGAGAGGGGACATTGTGCTTTGATGAAGAGGCAACTATACACAAGAAGTTCATTATATTTTACCTCACTGAAGACCTCTGTAATCCCTAAAGAATCAGGACTGCTTGTTGTTTGAATCATAGAATCAAGAATGGAAGTAGAAGGGACCTCAGAGCAGGGCGATCTAATCCAACACCTGCCTCCAGTGGAGTCAGGATCTTTATCTTTCTGCTAAATGTTTGTCAAACTTTGGCACTCTCCTTAGAAAGACACATTCTACTATTGCCCTGTCTTTAGTATTAGAAAGGAAAAAAATTATTTGTCTAATACGGAATTTAATTCCAGGAGTTTGCTTCACCATGGACATGGCCAGACTCTTTTCTTTGCAAAAGCCTCTTACTCACACACAGACTTAAGCCTCTTCCTCCAGCCTCAGTGTAGTCTTCTCTCCAGGTTAGATTAGCCTCAGTTCTTTTAAATCTTCCTAAATAGGCCATTTTACCTTTGCACACCTAAAACCCATGAAGGAGAATAGCTGTCACATCTTATATCCTGGTTTGCCTTCATAACAGGCACAATCCACTAAATTAATGGTTTTACATACAAAAGCCAAACCAGACTGATTAAACCCAAAAGAGAGCCCATTTAAAAGAGTCATTTATCCCCACATCTATTACTTTATAGTAGACATTGTTAAATGAAAGACTGGTTTATTAAGCCAATTTCATCAGGGAGGATGTTCATGTTTTCTATTTGATGAAAAAAATGAATACTTAAGGAGTAGACACTTTTCACAAGAGAAACATTTAAGTTGAAGACAAATACAAGCAGTTGTTAATGCAGGATTGCACCTTAAAAATACCTTACAGTAGGATTACTTTCTTGGGCATTTTGGAGAACAGGCGTGATTTGCTTTCCAGGATGGTATCCTTGCTTCTGAATTTGGGTAGCACATCCTCCAGATACTCTTCTTGCAAGACAGACAGTGATTTCATTTGCACAGTATCAAAGGGAGAGCAGAATTAATTATCTGACGTTCTGTAGTGTTGACAGAGCAAGAATTATGGAAGATATCTATGAAAATAAACACTGCCCTACCACCAGTAACAAATGATGTTCGATTTCTTTCCTTTTTTTTTTAAATCAGGAAATTACTTCTGCAATTTTTGCAATTGCTACTCCTTAGCCCTCATCTTTCATTGCAGAGGACAGTGTCATTACCCAGGCTATGAAGCATCACAGTCAATGTCAGTCTTCATAACATGTCACCAATGTCTTTATTGTTAGTATTATCTCTAATTTCTTTCATTGCCATGCAGAACTCATTCAAACCTGTGAAAACAAGCATTGCAAATTGAGACCTAGACTCAACCAGATAATTCATAACTCAGAAAAAAAGACCATAAAGATGGCATGCTGTAATAGTGTTGTATCAAAGGCGAAACAAAAAAAGAACCCTGCAGCACATTTCTACAGTTTCCGAATCAGCAAATGGATTTATTGGAAGCCTAAATGGTGCAGTTCATAGCCATTATACACCCAGACAGGTATGGTATGCAGTTATTTTAAAATTGGCCATTTATACATGCTGCTTTCCAGTTTGCACATGTATCTACAATGATTTTGCACATAGAACAAACCACTACGTAAGTCTGAAGTATTAAAATTGTGTTGTGAATACCACTCACAAATCAAAACTTTCCTCAATTGATCAAAAGGGAATCACAGGTTGCAGCTGTTATCTTGCCTTACTGTTTGAAATTTCTAGCCTGAATGTTATTGCCTTTAAATATTGAACGTTTGAAGGAAGACGTGAAGGTACATTTTTCATAAAAAGCATATCATAAATTAGGAGGTGAGGAAACTCTTTTCATCAAATATTTTGAGAGATGCTTCCCAGTCAGTTTGTTGTTTACTCTAAGTGATCATAAATAACATCGTCCACTCATTGGGCACAGGAGGTATCTCCGGAAGGCTGTCTTTGACCTCTGGCTGAAAGTTTCCTAGGCTGAAAAACAGTATGATTCAAGAATGGACGGCACAGAGCTTCTATGGCACACAGAATCTTATAATTATGTCCTGCAGAAGTAGAGGAAGAGTTGCAGTACAGCAAATACACTGGAACACAACAACAAGGTTACTATTTCTGACACACTATGTATTGCTATAAGAAACGGCCTCTGTTTGAAAAGCTTTACCCTCCCAGGTAACTGAGCTAACATCTCCTGCTAGTGTAACTGCACTTCAAAGAGAATAGCACCATGAGACCAGAGCTAGCGGGGAAAAATTTAGGATAACGCAAGTGTTAAACCCCAATTTTGATAATGCTTTGTGACAAATTTCAACCCATCCTTAGTAGTAGAGGTTTCAATTCATAATGGTGGTGCAGCTAACAGGAAGTTATCTGGATAGAGAGGGCATCAACCCCATGGCTCTCCTGCTACGGCAGACTCTTGGGGCTCATTTGCCCAGAGCACAACAGGGTGAAACTAGTAAAGCCTCTGAACAGTTTGCTCAGCCCTGAAAACAAAACTTCCTCTGCAGAAGGATTATGTGAACATGGATGTTTCCTGCTCGGACGGGACAACTGCACACATGTACTTCTGACCAAAGTGCATTGCAGGAAACTTCTAGTACAGAAGAAAACTCTTCTCCCCATCTATAAGGGTGCCAAGAACATTCCCTGATCCTGTACATTTGGCTGGCAGGGCTTACACCATCTACTCATTTCAATATATTTTTGTGAACTTATGACTACTTACTCATCCATTAAAAAACCAAAGCAATGTAAAACACCCAAAGCAGCAATCGAAAATTTCAAAGAATCTTGAAAGCAATGAGTGGCCTATTTCAGCTGTTTCATCAAGCCCATCCAAATTATGTTTTAACAGAACTAGAGAACGCAGATTTTTTTTTCTTTCTATTCACCTGCATCATGGCTGCTCATTCACCTTGTGCTGTTTTTGAAGATAAAGAGATCATTAAACAAGAGCAGCCTGTGTCTACCCTGACATTTCAAATGAATGGAAGTAACCTCACAAACATGCTTGCCGTGACAATGCCTTGACTGCAGCTCACACCCGAGCTAGTTTAAGATTAGCCAACTCAGATAATACTATCAGAGCAGCCATGGCAGTACCTAGCCCTACACATGCTAATCACCCACGCGCTTAACCTCCCAGGCCCACATGACTCGAACTAACCTTAGTAATAAGGCAGTAAGAAGGAAGATCGCTCATTCCTTTATTACATATGAGGAAACTGAGAGCTCTTAAGCTCTTCGTATCCATCCAAGTATTTAATAAGGATCTACAGTGACTGGGATTTCTAGGGAGGTTCAGAAAGAGCAGCCTTATCTGGAAAAAAAAAAACCAAAACACCAAACAAAAAACCAGCTGCCACCAGGAGTTCTTTGCGTCCCATCTTTCAGCACAGAGTAAGACAGTTGTCACTTCTTGTGGTGCTACTCACCCTTGTAGCAACGAGTTTCATCTGTTCTCACCTCCCCGTGTATCCGCTGGTCACAGGGACACAGCTCCCAGGGTGACTGCTCCTCCTCTTTGCCATTCCCTACCCTTCTTTGAGAGAAAAGCCAAGATTAAATATAGTTTTGTATTCAGATTTTGAAAGTGGACCCATGTCCACTGTCCCCTCACTTTAACCTCATCTGCTCATCACTTCATAAATATCAATCTACGGATCTTTGAATATGTCAAGATTTATATCCGTGCCGTCCCATGAGATTTAATGCCTCCTGAATGTTCATTCATCCTTACGCATCCCCTGGGGACAAAATCAGAGTCAGAGCACTATGAGAAGACTGACAGACGACCATTTTACAAAATTATTTTCAAGAGGAAAATGTCTGCAAAACATCTTGCAGACTTAAAAAAAAAAACTCACCAGTTCATGTTTCCTACAGTTCTGACAGGTTAGCCAAAGGTATTTTTATATATATATACACACACATTGCATATTTATGTATAATATTTTCATATTATGTTTTTCATATTAAATATTTTAATTGTTTTGATAAATATTTCTACATATAATTAGTTATTAATATCTTTAAAATTACATATATTATTTAAAGGCCATAGTTCAAAAAGCCAACCAGTTGGGGGGGGGGGGGGGGGAGGAGTAATTTTTACAGAAAGTGGCCTTTGCCCCTTCAAAGCTGGGTTTGCCTTCTGGAAACTTCCTTTTTGGTCTCTGAAAATTTCAAGAGTTAAACTTAACTTTGTACCTTCTCTATTAAAGGGAAAACTAAACATTTTCTTGGAAGACAGAGATTGTCTTTCTTAATGGCAGTGTAAGTACACATATCCTCAAAAACACCATTTTCTTCCAGATAGTCTGATCCTTCAATTTAACAAGTATTACTCAAAAAAGAAAACCCCTTTGTTTTTCATTTCTTTGGAGGACTTTGCCTGTATCAAAACTAGTTCCTTTTCTGCAGTACTGTTACCTAACCTCACATTCCCTGGCCAGTATTTGTGCACCTGTTATTCCTCTTTAGCCATAGGATACCTCACTTTTTCTTCCTTTCCTTAAAAGTGTTCTCCCACATCAGATTCCTTCGCAGTTTTATCTGCACCACTTCACAGCATGGTTTTATTCCTATGCATTTATCTTGTTCCTTTATAACTGCAACCTCCTCTAATTTCTACTTCCATACCTTTCATGTTCTCTAGTCCCATTTGTTTAACACCATTCCTTCCTTCCTTCCTCTGATTCCAGGCCCATTAGCCATCCAAACGCAATTTCTGTGAGGAACCAACAGTCACAGGCACAAAATCTCATCCCAGGAGATCTTACTTACCAACGGGGTTTATCCAGGTCTCCTTTCAGCAAAACCACAGTTTGCATTTTTGCTCCCTGATTTCTAAGCACCATCAGCACAGGATTGCATACGCTCGTCCAAACTGCTTGCAATTTCATATTCCAATTAACCGGACGTGGATCTGCAATGACTTTGTTTCTCCTTGCTTTCTCCGCATTAAAAGATGAGTAAATTATTCAGCCGTGCTGCTAACAAAGTGCAGGTGCCCCAATGCACGTTCCTGTATCTCTGCCAGCAACCTGGGCTGTTGCAGCCCCTGCAATAAGAGCCCAAATGTTAAGCTCGTATTATTATCCTCTCTTTTTCTTGCATAGCATAGAAATTGAGAGGTCTGCGTACCACCAGGCTAGCTTGAAATCTACAGTACAGTCCTCATTAGGTTTACACACTGACTTGCAAAAAAATATCTCTTGTGAGAAGTGGATTCCAGCCTTATCCCTGGAAGAATGTTCTAAGAAAGAGAAACTCCCACGCCTGAAGGACACGCACGTTCCTGTGAATGGACATTTGACTAGACAGGCTACAAGATGACCGAGTGCTCAAGCAGTCACATTAAATAGTGATATGATACAACAGCAAGTAAGTTCTTGGCCTTTATTTGAAGGCTTTTAACAGTTACAGTAAGAATTGTCATTGCAAACCAGGGATTTTTTTAAAAATTGAACAATAAAAGTTAAAAAAACATCCACAAGTCCACCTGCAAGTAAGACATGTTGGTACAGAAAGGAGATGTGAGCTTCTGCTTCTTCCATTCTGTTAATTTTTCAAATATCTGATAAAACTAAGATACTAAGAAAGGTCAGATGCTATCAGAGCTGTTCCAGCAGGCGAGCATTTAACAGCATATACTGTACCAGTGTAACAGAGTAGCTACGTTAAGTCTATGGGTTTGAGTTGGACTTATTGTTATTTTCTTCCCAAAAAGGACATTAAAAAACAGATTGTGCCAGGACATGCATAACAGTCATAAGTTGACTACATGAGTTTGTCCCCATTCTATTTATAACTCATCTTGGTAGCAAAGTAGTGATGTAAGCAACTAGAAATCTTAGCAGCATTTGACTTACCAGACTGCAGTTTCAATTTAGTTTTGTAATGCACGTCCACACATTCAGCAGTCTCACAAGGTGCACTAGCAGTATTTCTGACTCATCATTCTCTTAGCATAAAAGGATATTTGCTTGCTTTGCTAACAGAGATAAAAACCAACCTAATGCAACCCATCCGATGACCTGGGTGCTTCACAGTTCCACACGTGCAATCCTGTTAAAAAGAGACTCGAAGCAACCAGGTCCCAGTTGCGCAACTGGACTGCAAAGAGCAGGCGCTCGAGAAGTCCTCTTCAAATTCAGCCATGTACTATTGCCATCTTTTGCTTTGAGTTACTGGAATAACAGAATATTTAGAGTCGAAACAAATATGCTTCCAACCTCAAAGCAAGTAAGTAACGGTGAAGAAGATTTTATGTGCATCAAAACCCCCACTCTACGTCTGCACTTCTGTAGCCCAACCCCAGTTTTGCAATACCAGCAGGCAACGCCAGCAACGCCTGTTCTTTAGAATAAGGCATCCAGAGAGCACTTTGGGGGCAGGGAGGGTGTTCTCCAGCATGACAGAGAAGGCCTGCAGGTAACACTTCCAATTTCAAGGTTAGATACATCACATAAGCAGTGAAGACGGTGGTCTGAGCACACATGTGTGACAGTAACATTTAAGCTCATCTATGAAGCACACTTCAAATGAAACAAATCAACTAAGTTTACAGCCAATCTGCTCATAGACTGCTGACATGCAACTAACATCTTGTTTATAACTAATAACCAGCGTTTTAGCAGTTTTAAAACACTTTAAGCATACTGGAAGTCATGCTCTTCATATACAGCCCCATTTTCACAACCTTAGAAGGAGGAAGCCGACAATACACTCACATATCATCCACTTGTGGAAGGGGGAAGAAAACAAAACAAAAAAAACCCCCAAAATTCAAGCAATGGTTTCCCCCAGCACACTTCAAGGAAAGTTTCAACGTTACTGCTGCTCAAATGAGCAATGACTATAACTAGGACTGGAGAATGAAAGCTGATATTCCAGGTCCTGCAAGCTTCATCATGAAAACCATCACGAACTTTAGCTTTGCCTAATCGTATCTGAAAGCATGAGAGACTCCAGTAGACATGACACTCTTGAAATACAGAACTTTATTTAGAAACTGCTCAAAATAGAAAAACCCTGTCAAGAAAAATCCAAGTCAAATATGGTTTCTCAGTAAAATGGAGTTTTAGGGCAACAAAAGTCTAAAAGGCCACAAGAGAAATAGCACCACTGCAATTTTAAACAATGGCTAGATACTTGCATTTTTGGCATTCACTGAATTTGGGTTTTTCTCTGAATTTCACAAAGATTCATGCACTACACAACAATTACCATAAAATGCTCTCCTACACACATTTTAGGACAAGCTACCACCAGAAACAAATGAATACAAGCACAACAGGACTGATCAATCTCAGTAGTGAAGGGGGATCAGAAGTCTTGCAGGATCTTGCCAAACACAACAGGAATGAGGGGTATGATAGCAAAAAAAGGACAGTTAAGGAAAGTACTTTAAATATTAATATTTAAGTTAGTCTCAGTACTGTATTTTCTGCAATAACATTAGCTCTGTTAGCCAGCATCTTTTAGTTTTTACCCCAGAAGACTACTGAACTGGCAAGTATTATTATTAGACATGCCCTGGTTTGAAAGATTAAAAAAAAAGAAAGAAAATAGACAGAAAAATCATCATCCTCATGTGCTCAATTCATTTTCATTCTAAGATAGTTGCACAGTGCAAGTCCTGTTACAACTATTGGATTTGATCAGCATTCCTTGGGATTTGCAAGAGAAAAGAACAAGTGAGAAACCAAAAAGTATACCAACAAAAATAAAGAGGAACAGGACAACCAGAAACAAGAGCCAGGAAGGAAAATTACTTCTGAAGAACATTTTAGGCAGTAAGACTGGATGCCCTTTGTGGGTTTTTTTTGTTGTTGTTTGGTTTTTGTTTTTCTTACAGAAAACACAGTACATTTTGGCAAAGTCATTAGCCACAATGTCATAGAAAAAGCCTTTAGCACTCTTCAAGGTAATTTATGTGTCTCAGCTGTTCATACTCCCTCTAATCTTGTGACAGGCAACGTTAAGGCCTATTTCATCGAGAACTAATCACTTAGTAAGCAGCTTTACATAGGAATGGCGTTTTGTTTTAATAGCCCCTTTTGAGCACTTGCTGACAAAGTGAGATTGCCATGCAAGGCCTCTCAGACAGCAGTGAATGGAGTTAAACAAGCGTCTACCCCAATATGAAGCACATAAAATCTCCTGTCACATTACTTCAATTTGGCATATGGAAGCGTATTTTAAATACTCTTAAGGCATTTTATTATAATTTCTGTGCTGCAATTTCACATTAACTCAATCTTTCTGTGAGTCAGAGTCTTTAATTTCTCTACTACACACCACCTTAGATACAAAAAGAGTCTTCCCACAAACCAGTGTTTTACCAGCAAACCATTCTGCAACAAGTTCCAAATATTCAGCCTCTTGCTCCCTAAATATACCACCTAGATGTGAATACTGCTCTGCTACAAAGTGAGAAAGAGCTCCTAACTCAAACCCACTGTAAAAAGTGAAACTTCCGCAAAGTGCACTTTAAGAAGAGGTACTTTTTTTGCTTATGAAAAGAAACCAGTGAGTCCTCTAAGAATAAAGTGGAGTATTTTACAGTTAAGCACATGATCTGGGGCAAAGAATTCTGATGTTGCTGCTCTGCTGGTACAGTATGTGGTCTGTTAATACTCTTCTTGTTCCTCCTGCGGTGCTCCTTCGTCAGGTATCACAAAGCCTTCCTGAAGGGAAAGAAAACAAGTGCTTTAATGAAAATCTAATGTCAAACCAGTTCCTGGCTACTATGTATGCTTTTTCCCCCCAGCCTTTTACTTAGGATAGATACCCTTAAGTCACCTTTTACAGTGTCAAGATAGCTTACGAGTTATTTTCCTCATCTGATCTATTCATTAGAAACTCTTCATGAAAGGCTAACCTTGTTTGCTGCCTGACTATAATTATGATATCTGTTCCTTTATTACAGGAAAAAGCTAGGCCATAAACCTAAAGGAAAAAAAAAAAAAAAACCAAACTAGAAATAGAGGGAGCCCTGGAAAGCAAACCAGCTTCCAATTACAAGAGGAGGGAGGAACTATGCAATACAATTTATACCAGATTACTTACATCTGTGGCATAAAGAATTTCCACAATCCTCTGCAACACTGGATCATTCTCCCCTTCATTCTCCTGGCAGATCAATTCAATGTTTCTCAATTTGCCAAAGTAGAAGTCTCTCTCTTTCTCCAGATCTTCAACAGTAAGTTTCAATACATTGATCTGCCAAAGAGTGTCAATAATAATTTATCCACTGAAGAGAGAATTCAGTAGTATCGATTCAAAAGGCAGGAGCCCCAAAGTTCTCAGAAGGGTGTTAACATGCAAAGCACTTAAGAAGTAATGAAGATGGGGGGAAGGGGGGACTGTGAGGGAAGGAAAAGGTCTATTTATCAATATGTAATATTATTACCATAACAAACACCCAGCCCAACACATGCAATACGCTGGGAAATTCTAAAGGTTTATTACATGAAATAGGTAAAGCGCTAACTGCCTGCAGTTTTCTTTGCTAACACATTTTTTCAAGACAACTCTCACACTGATGGCAGTTTTAGTTGTACTACATTCAGTATTTCAGTGAAGTAGCAGCTGCTCATAGCTCAGTTGGAATGCTGTGATAGCTGCAACACAGCTGTGGAAATACTTAAAAACAATGCTATGTGTGATATGGCACATACTAGGTTTAAATGTCTAGATACTCATGTACCACTGAAGGGGTTTTGCTCCTATCAGGAGAGCAAGACCATTATAATGAAGGCTTCCGATTAAGTGATTTGAAATGAGCTTACTAGATCTGGATCTTTTTCTTCCATTTGTCTGACCAGTCATTTCATGCTATTAAAAAAAAAAATCTGCACATAAATCTATAAAGAGGCAATTTTGGTCAACGCACCTGCTCAATCAATCCTGCTGATTCATCGTCTCCTGCAGCCTTTTTGACCATTCCAGTACCAGCTTTCGGAGTTGCTGCGGTCCGCTGTGTAACAATGGGCCTCTGTGGGGCTGCAAGATTAATTCAGTGTTAGTTCCTCTCAGAACATCTTTCTTCCTCCTATAACAGTACTATCCCCCTTCCAAACATGCTTAGGCATGCATGTAAGAATTTGAAAATATGTTCCTTCCTTCTTCTTGACTCCATGCAACGTGTCCTTTTTTTTTTTGGCATGTGTTGGCACCAATCCTTTGACTTTTCTCTTTTAGAGAGGATTATTCTTTCTGTAGTTTCCAGATAACCGGATACTACAGGATGACTCAGTGTTTGAAGCTTAGCATCTCTGAAACAAGATGCAAAATACTGTAATTTCATACACTGATTTTAAATAGCAACCCAGTCTTATTTTCCCCAGAGTTTTTAATGATCTAGATAATCTTTTAACTATTTTCTCTACCTGCACTGCTAGAACTGAGAGATTTCTTGGGTTTGTTCACAACTGGAGCAACAAGGTTTGGTGCTACTGTCTCTTGGCCTTGTCGGGCAGCAACAGGATCATACTCCTTCCCATCATAGTTTGCATCAAAAAATTTTTTGAACCATTGAACAAATTCAAAGTTGTCCTGAAATTTTCCTTTCACTAGTTTGTCCACAGGAATTATCTGGAGGGGAAAAAAAAAAGTCAAACTCTTATTAAGGGTAAAGAACCTCTCCCTCTCTTTTTATATGAAGTTTTATCTTTGTCCAGTCTAGAGAAAATCATCCTTGAACATAACTGTCAAATAATAGGATTGTTGCTAATAATTGGAACTAAAAACAAATTATGCTTTCATTGTGAGGGTCCAAATAATTTTAAATAATTCTGCAGCAAGGTTTCTGCTACACCAAGTTTCAACAAAAAACTTCTTTCTGTAAATTTGAAGCTGGCTCATCCAGTGCTAGGTTTCATGAATCTGAACTGCTGACCAGTTTCATAGACTGCTAACACATACAACAAGATCTAAACATCGACTTTTTAGTAGATTACAATTACAGTTTCTTTAGAATGAGGAGTGTAAGTGAAGATTATTAAAAAGATGCAGCAAATTGTGAAGTCTTGTCTGTAGGCCATAAGCTGAGAGTCCATGACCCAGCAGGAGCCATTGTCATTACGTGATCATTTGGCATTTGGCTGCCCAAGCTGCTTTCCCCAAGCAGAAGACCGATGGTGTGCTGAAGCTGCTAGCCAACACGGACTGAGACGCCGTCTTAAAGACAGGAAAAAGCTTTAACACAGAAGTGTTCTGCATCATACCAAACATGCTGTCAGCAATTATTACCTAGATAAAACACCCTTTCATAAGCATAACTATAATTCAATCTGAAAAAGGTCTTTTTCGCAGATCTCATTTTCACTAGCTTAAAATTACTTATGCTTGTAAAGAGGAATTTGAAATCCTTAGGACTACTATACCAGTAGGTTACAGGAACATATCTGGTACAAAGATGGTTCAAACAGGAAGTTCAAGTAAACCTTATCTCACAGAAATTTCAGTATTACTCTGTGCTACATAAGTTGCACAGAATTAAAGCGGAAAAGTTCATCTCATCATTAAGAACTGGAAACCTAACCTCAGCAGGAGTAAAGCTGATATTGTCCTAAATCAAGTGAGGACCCCAGTGCAAACCAAAACCAAGAGTTTTGTGATTTACGGACCAAAAGCAAACCCTGTTCCCAGATTTTTTCAGCTCTAAATCTGAAAGTACATTCCATTTCCTTCGACATTAAGAGCACAGAGAACCAGTTACAACCCAGCTTACTTTGTCAACACCCATTCGTTTAAAACCTGCTTGTAGGACTTTGAAGTTTTGAATGTACTCATGTTCCAATTTTGCTTGAAACTTCACTTTCTTGAGCGCTACAGAACCTGGGAAGAGCATGTCCATAAACTGACAGTATGCAGCACCTGCCAAAAGAAAAAGAATACAAATCCTACGATGAATCAAGTCCACTCACTAGCCTACGTAAGTTACTTTTTAGTCAGATCAGCAAACTGACCTGACTCATTCCTCAGCTACACAATCCCTTAAAGGCAACAAAAGCAAGAAAACAGGAACCTTCAGTGTCCTGTTTTGGTGCAGCATGGCCATAAATAAGCTCAAGTGAGCTACAGAACCAAACTTTTGGGTTCATGACTTGAACTCTTATGAAGAGCAATATTACCTCCATAATTTCAAGAGAAAAAAAAAAATCCAATGAGTAGTTTGACTTTCCTTTCTTCATGGGTATCAGTACAAGCCTGAGATGTTACATGTGTCCAACAGGCACAGAAGCTACTCTTATCAACACTGACAGAACTAAACTAGAAAAATAATTATTCTAAAAGTTGTATTTAATTACTATGAAAATAGTGATACATTTACTTGCTACAAACAGAACCTATATGCAATTCAAGGTGCCCTCAAAGGTAAGAGGCCAAATTAAGCTGCCTTAATCAAAGAATTTAAATGAGACAGCATTTCTTTCTATTAATTTTAAATCCTTCGTGTCCTTCAATTCAGCTCTTACTGTAATAAGAGCAAAAGAGGGATTCAGTTCAGCCACAAAGAGTACACAACCACCTCCAAAAAATTACCTTTTGCAGAATATACACACCCATTTAAAAGAAAAAAAGATATTTTTAAACTATATCCTCACTCTGCAGTGATGATATGCAACTGTCTGCCAGTGAAAACACAAATACAACATTCTGAGCATTATTCCCCCCACCAATATCAATGGAGAGTAATGGCAACCTTAACCTAACACAAACAGCTACACAACAAGCTTTTGTGAGATAACTAGAGGCCAAGAAATAACACATTATGGTGTTGCCTTAAACTAGTCTTAGAATGGTTTGGGTTGGAAGTGACCTCAAAGATCATCTAGTTCCAACCCCCCTGCCGCCAGCAGGGACACCCTCCACTAGACCACGTTGCCCAAAGCCTCATCCAACCTGGTCTTAAACACTTCCAGGGATGGGGCATCCACAACCTCTCTGGGCAACCTGTGCCAGTGCCTCACCACTCTAACAGTAAAGAATTTCTTTCTAACATCTAATCTAAATCAACCCTCCTTCAGCTTATTCAGTCTATTCATCTCAGCCACAGGTAACAAAGTCTTATATTATTCACTTCCTGTCAAGATATTTTGCAGATCTTTGGGGGTCCCACTTTCACCTGCTACTAGAAGACTGCTGCTCGTCCACTGGCGCAAATGAAAAAAAAACAGCCACAAAATCTTGCTGTTTGATCTCCAACTTGCTGAAGAGCTGCAATGCCCAGATCAAAAATAGATGACTTGCCAGAAATCAGCGTTTTGCTAACTATTGGCAGTCCGAGCAATACACATGATTTAAAAAAAAAAGGAAAGAGATTGCAACATAAGCCAAAGGTCGTCTTTTGTGCATTTATGCAACCTCAAACTGTTGCTGTCACTACTGCCCTTGCCAAAGGTAGCAAAGCAAGCTTGGAAACTTCTGCTTTCACATGACTATGACAGACAGCGAAAGCCACTTCCATACCTGCAGAGGCATGAAGTATTTTTGCAGACACGGGAAAGGGACATTACTCAGCACATACCACATCAACAGGTCTCAGCCTTTTCCTGAAAACAGGTGAGCTGAAATTCTGCAGAGCAGGCACTAATTATCCTCACTTCTTGAGACAGAGCTCTCGCAGCATTCAAGACCACACCAATTTTAAGCAAAACTTCTCAGCCGTATAAATCAATGCTGCACACAACAGGTTAACCTGCCTATCTAAAAGCAGACAGTGTTTATCATTTTCCTTACTTCTGTGGTTGTAGATCTTTAGTTCCTTCACCCTTACAGTTTTTCTCCATCATCTCACTAGACAAAAGCCACTACAAATACCCGTCAGATGTCTATTTTAAGTTCCCTGCTTCTCTGTAATCTTTGTCAATGTTTCTTCCACAGACTCACCCACAGGTTGCATTGACAGTCCCAAACTTATTTTAAATTTCTTCCTCCTTTTATTCCACTTCCAATTTCCACATCTCATTCTGTGAGCAACACCTTATCTCAAAGTGATTGCACAAGCTGCACTTCTACTTTTCACCAAGTCGCTTTCACCTGCCTATTGCAGCTGTCCAAATCACCATCTTTTACCTAGGCTGCATTTTTAGCCTTGGGTTTTTTTCAGCTTTTACTCCATAAACTATTATCTTTTATTCGCCTCTACAAGCCTCCTCCCACACACACACTCCTGCCTATGACGACACTTGACTCCATTTCTGTACCACAATCACTTCCCCTTTTCTGCCTACAACTCTATCCGAGATTCAGCTTTGCTAAAGTCAGCTCAAGCCAAAGCAAGCTGGGGTGACACAGAGCGACAGGCTCCTTTACCATAAGGAGTTACAAAGTTCTGAAGGTGAAGCGTCACCAGTATGCCTTCCTCACGCTGCTCCTTCTGCCCATCAGCAATCTTTCAGGCACCTCCCAAATCTCCCAGTAGTTCTCTTCCATAAGAAATCATATTTGTTTACACTTGTTACTACATTTGTACAACTTACTCTATCCATCAAGACTAAATGCTTAATTCCTCATTGGAAAACACCCTCTCCGAAGTCTTTTTTTCACATTAACCTCCATTCTTCTAGGCTGCAGTGAGGCAGAAGAATATGTCTTTTCATTATGCTTACATTATTAACAACAATTTCAATAAAACTCTAACCATAACCAGGTTACAACACTGACCATGAATCTCTTCATACCAAGAATTTGGCCAACAGCGTTGCTATAGAGGACCAGCACAGACGGTTCCCACGGTGCAGTTGTACCTCTACAGAACTAGGGTGCACATCAAATTTGGAACTTCCCTCACGCTGAGCCCCCTTACCTGAGCATAGCTGTTCAATCTTTGTCAGCGTCAGCTGCAGAGACTCATTGATCCACGCGAGCATGTCATGTCGACTCAAGTTATCGCTAGTCACTGAAGTAGAATACACATTAACTGCCATTTTCTGAAAGACAGAACCAAAGGCGTAAGTACCAAAAGCGTTAATGCCGTTTTCATCACTTGCATTAAGACACGCTCACTGGGCTGCAGGTGGAAGCGCTTCCCTTTGCGCCTTCACGACACAACAGCCGAGCGGAACGTGATGCACAGGAAAAGCAAAGAAGCTGCCGCTGCTAACAGCTGGGAGAGCTTTATTTCATCACAACTGGGAAGGACACGGATTCGTGCCTTTTGAGGAAAAATTAACACCAAGGCACTCACATGGAAACTCTGATGAAAGGAATCACAGCTGCGGCAAGTTATTCATCCCTCTCATCCACGCCAACCGAGCACGGCAGGAATACTTCCTGGTCGACCACGGTATCTCTCCAGGGAGAAATACCGAGCGGCCGGTCCCCGCCCAGCCCCGCCGGCACAAAGCGGAGCCGCCGCTCTCGCTGCCCGGCCGCAGAGCCCCGGTGCAGCTGCCGCCGGGCAGGGCCGGCCGCGCCGCACGCCCCCGCCGCGGGCGGGGCACGGCACGGCCCGGCCCGCACCCCCCTCCCCCGCCACCGCCGCGCCTTCCTCCCACCGCCACAGCGGGCGCTCCGCTCCGCTCCGTTCCGCCGCCGCCTCCCGCCGCGGGGCTCCGCGGCATCCCGCACCCGCGGAGGGGCGCGCCCGGGGCAGGCGCGGCCCGGCCCTGCAGGCCTCACGCCGGTCTCCTCACAGCCCGCCGGGCACCAGCCCGCCCCGCCCGGCCCGGCCCGGCCGCTCCCCGAGCCCGGGCCCGCCTCCCCGCCCGCCCGCCTGCCGCCGGTGCCCCCGCCGCCGCCTCAGCGCCGCGGCCCGGCCCGTTACCTGCCCCGCTCTCGCCCCGTCTCCTCCGCGTTCAAACCGGCCCCGCCCGCCCTGCCCGGGACCACGTCACTCGCACGCTACGCGCTCGCGTCACTCGTACGTCACGACGGTTGTAGCGAGCGCCGCTCGTCGGTGCGGGACTGAGCGAGCCGCGCAGGGAGGGGGGCATGCGGTTGCTAGGGGGCGGAGAAACCCACCGCGTTGCTATGGCGCGGCTCCGCCCACCCCGCCCGCGGCCTCACCTGCGATTGGCAGTGCCGCTAGCCCCGCCCACATCCGTGCGATCCCGCGTGCCGGCGGGGTTTCTCCCGGCTCAGGCCCGAGGACCCCGGCGGGGCCGCTGCAGGCAGCACCGGGCACGGCCCGACCCCGGCCCGACCCCGGCCCGGCCGGTCTGCCGCTGTGCGGGGCCCGACACCTCCAGGGGCAGCGGGGCAAGGGCCAGCCTGTGAAAACCTGCGAAACTCCTCCCTCTGGGAACCCCCTTTTTTCACACCCTGAATTTATCAAATAAGGACTGTCCGCTCATACAGAAATACTGATTTTTAATTAGACACCGATAAATGGTAAACTGTTGACATGGATCCCCTTGCTTTCCCACACGAAAATCAGTAAAACTGCGTGGACAAGGCACAGTTTTGAGTTTTCGCACTTGCAATACAAAAAGCATATGAAATGTGTTCAACAAAACAATACAGCTTTTTTATTTTCAAAAGATTGTATAAAAACCCGCAAGACTTTCAACATCAAAAATCCTTAACCTAAAAAAATAGCACCAGGGAGAGTTAGAAACCTTTAAAAAGCATTAAAAAGGCATTTCTGAAATCTACCTCTCCTTACGTTTTTAGAAAGACATAATAAAAGGCAGCTCTTACAGGGAAAATAAATTCAAGGAAGACTTGTCTACTACAATTCTTATCAAGTAAGCTTAATGCCAAGACAATTCTCATTCCTCTTTTATCTTTGTTTACTTTCCCCAAGTCCTTTTTTTTTTTTCTCTTCCATTTATTTTTCTTTTGATCAGATAGAAAAGGATGTGAGATCTGGAGTATGAAATTAGAGACGCCATCGAACGGAGGTTACGTGTTAGCCAGTTTCGAAAAATAAAATCTGTCAGAGGATCCCAAGGCAGAGGACGGCCGTCACCCCCGCGTCGGGCTCCGTACGGGGACTGGGCGGACAAATTAGTGTTGTGTCTTGGGTCCAGGCTGGGCATAAGGATCAGAGTTTGGTGAGGGGTCCAAAACCAGCCGGCACGGTGGTGGTGACGCCAGGCTTCCCCAACACCTCCAGCACCCGCAGAACCCACCTGGGCATCTTCCCAGTCAGGGGGCTGGTGACAAAGGTGGTGAGAGGGTGCTGCTTGTCCCCGAGCCCTTGCCGAGCGTCGCGGATGCCAGCGGGGACACAGAGGAGACGAGCCCGCTTGGCTTTCTCCAGCGTTTTCTTAACTAAGGTGTGCGGCTCGAACGTGCATCACTTGAGAACGAACCCCTGTGGGAAGACTAAAGAGTAACCTCTGGGCAGGATCAAGAGAAAAAAAAGCCTTTAAGCGACCTGGGCTTCCCTTCCTGCCCATTCCCGAGTGCAACCTTGGGTTGGAGACCGACAGAAGACGGTCCTCAGAGCCTGGGGACAGGGTGGAAAGCCACACACCGGCAGCTCCACGCCAACAAGAGTGGAAAATGGGAGGCTGCCGTCCTCCACCACCTGTCAGGGGGGTGCAAGGGGGTCCCCATGTGTTAGAGAGGTAGAAGAAGCCAGGAGAGAAGCTTTTATTTCCCACTGATGCCATACACCACCTTGTGAGACAGCCTGGCAGGGTTGGCCCGTGGTTTGCACCCAATTAATTCTGAGAAGGCACCCAAGGGCTCTGCCAAACCCAGGTGACAGGTTGTAGTGAACAGCAGAGGTAGGGGAGGACAGAGGGACCGAGAGGGGAATGTCATGAGTTGTTTCAGTGCATTGAAATGTGCATTGGAGCCAAGAGTCCCTGGGAGACGCCGGCCGGGACAGCAGCTCCGTGGTTATGGAAAACCTTGGGGAGACGGAGGGGCTCTGCTGCGCACGCACCCGCGTCTCCCCTGACGCTGGCCATGGGAACAGCACGCCCTGGACTTCACGGACAGCGAGATAATCACTCCGGCAAAGTCAGGGAGCGGAGGAGGGCAATGTAAAATGAGCACAGCGGTGGCTGCAGGAGCTCCCAGTTTGGGGGTACGGCCCAGGGAGCCCCCCAGGGTACTGTCAGGCTGGGGCAGGGCACATGCCGAGCACCAGCAGCGTCCCACAGAGCCACGCATGGGGAGACAGGCGCGCGGGGAAGGAGAGGTACAGCCCCTGCCTGCGGACCCCCAGGACCTGCGCCGGCACGTGCCCCCACCCCAGCGGCAGTGGGGTCAGCTCCGCCAGCCCCACGGGGCGAGGCCAGTGCCGTGCTCCTGGATCCTACAGCCCCGGGCGGGATTTTCCCTGCAAGGAACCCCCTGCACCACAGCTAACACGCTGCCAATACTGCTCGGGTTTGTGACATCATACATGACGTTTGGGGGCTGTATTTTGAAGACATTGACCACTACGCTATCCTTCCTGCCGAGGCACCGCATTCATTTGGGAAATGAATGCTCAGAGAACATTTTCCTTTATGGACACTGGAGCCCAAATCCTCCGTGCTCTGATTACTGTGTAAGCTTTCAAACCACTCAGCAGGATTTTAAAATGTAAGGAAAAGTTTTAGATGCTTTAAAAAGGAAGTAGTGAATATTTGTAAACTACAGCCAAACATATAAAACAGTATTTCTTTAGTTCTAGCTAGAAAAGTAATTCTATCACCTCACAGTTCAGTTTCAGCTACATTCAGGTCTAGGAATTTCCACATTCTTATGTAATGCCTTAAAGCAGCAATAGACGTTAAACAACATAATTAAAAGTTTATCAAAAAAGTCTTAAAATAAAAAAAGATTTGGTTTCTGTAATCCTGCATGTTCAGTGTATGTAACCTGACCAGGGTCCCTTACACCTGCTGCTACAGTTTGGGGATTTTTGGCAGTTGCTTCAAGAGAGGTTTTGTTTGTTTAGGAAAAGCAATAATTTGCTGTAGTTCAAGTATGTCTGCAGCACCCCGGCAGCTGCCTCTACACTTACTGTTCAGCAAGTTGTGACTTTCCAGCTCTAGGCTAAAACGGAATATTTAATGCTCTGTAGGAGACTTTTCATCTCATCGGTTATGCATAGAGCTTCCTGCGCTGGGTAATTAAAGCTCTTTTTGTCCATCATTTTCTACGTATCACTGCCGTTAGTCCCTTTAAAGAAAAGTTACCCTGCCAGGTTCTTTGGTTAAAGACATTTCCTCAGCTCTCCCTGCGGGGCCAGGCTGCCTTCCCGCAGCACGTGGCCGGGGAGGGATGGTGCCGTGGCAGAGTCCGGCGGCCGTGCCCGTCCCTCTCCCGCCATGGCAGCGGAGCTGTGCATCTTTACCAGAGAGACGAGGGACGCTCGGCTTGCTATTCACAGGCAAAGTAATCCTTGAGCGGGGAAAAGAGGTGCTGGATGACGGGGACGCTCCACGATCTCCCCAGCAGCTTCTGGCGAGCCCCGCGGCTGATGTTGGAGACGTCTGTGTAGTGGAGGGGGAAGCCGAAGATCCTGCAGAGCGGAGGCAGAAGAGAAGTGGGTGAGACTTGGCGGCTGCTCTGCTCCCCCAGCACCCACCGGCCGTGGCCAGGACGCAGTGTCCCTCTGCCCTGGGCTCCCTCAAGCCCCAGCCTGTGTTTTACAGCCTCGCTCGGCAGAAGCTTCTCACCGCTAACAGCCAGTGCTCCCCGCCAGCTCGATTTTCTTTCCCAGAGCAGCAGCAAGCAAAGGCATATCGCTTTCCACCCAAAGCCCTCAAAGCATTCACCAAAGGTGACGCAGTCGTTCCTGCTCTGCCCAGAGCCAGCGGCAGACTCGCTCCAGGGCAGTGGCAGGTGATGGCAGCAGAGCAGTGCCCGCATCTCCCACGGCCCCGCTCCTGCAGACCCAGGCAGCCCGACAAATCATCCCACGCGTGCCTGTGCGAGCTTTTCTGCCCCATACGACTTAACCCACTTGTGGATGGGAATAAAGTGCCCAGACCCAGCTGTGGACTCGGGATGTGACCCGTCCAGGGGATTCAAGCCAGGAATGAAGGAGCCCCCACGCTGCACCTGCTGGCTCGTGGAAATCTATATGTGGCAAGTATGTGCACGCGCCTCCCGCCCCAAACATGCCTGCAGGCAGAGAACGGCGAGCTGTCCTGGCTCCGGAGGCTCACAGCACCGATGCATTTACAGACACTGAGGGCAGCCAAAATTAAAATCACCAGCCATGTTAAAATTTTCTATTATGGCTCTGGAGTGCACTAAGCTGCTAAGTTGCACTGATGCGTGCTGTACTGAAACACCGGAGCCCCTGGGTGAGCCAAGAGATGCTGATGTACACCCTGATAAGTTGACAGGAAAGCAGCAAGCCTGGACGGTCACTAAAATCTCAGGTTTTGAGTCTTAGTGAAATTAAGAGACAATATCTCACAGCCAGGACACAGTACAGTACGGGGCTCTTGTCTTACCAATGTGTGCCGACGCGTAGCCCGTCAGGTGAAACACAGCAAGTGTGCCATGCTTTCCTGAAGTACGGTACGGTGTTCATCCCACAATGGCCTCTCCTACAGCCACCACAGCTTTCCTGCTGAAATACCCATCACCTCCGCAGATTGCCTGCCTCAAAGGCTGGAGCAGAAATGTCAAATACCAGAGCATCGCTGCTCCAGGTAGTTGTTGGAGGGAGCAGAAACGCTGCTGTCCCATGAGCAAGGTCCCAGCCCACCTCCACCAGCACACCGGGGAACACACCTCAGCAGAGCTCCGATTTCCCAGTTAAAGGGAGATGCTAGCATGGATTGAAACGCCAGCATGCTGGCTCTATTTTAAAATTGGATTAGGAAAATAAAAGGAAAAGCAAAACAGAAGAGCCACCAATAATCTCTCAGCCAGGAATCAGCACTAGC
The DNA here is from genome assembly GCF_011004875.1 of Balearica regulorum gibbericeps. Classification (NCBI taxonomy): domain Eukaryota; kingdom Metazoa; phylum Chordata; class Aves; order Gruiformes; family Gruidae; genus Balearica; species Balearica regulorum. The sequence goes on from NC_046199.1 coordinate 8,634,507, forward strand.
ACTGAATATAGAGAGTAAAAGGAAACGCTAAATATCTAAAGACAATAGAAAACTCCTCCTCCCAGCTCTGCATGTCAAGTCCTCATGCAAGCCTCTCCGGCTTGGCTGAGGTCAACAGATCACTCTCCAAGGAACCACCAAGTCGTTAGAGGTCCTTTGCTGTAAACTCACAGCTCCTGCCCGCTCCGGTGCAGGCCAGACCAAAGCAGCTCCCTCCAGGGCAGGCGCAGGAGCCCTTTTCCCCTGGGTAGCACCCCCCTGAGCCACCCAGAGAGGAGTGAGCTTCAGGAGTCTCCTAAGGGAAGGGCACTCTGCTCCCCAGCATGCTCAGAGCCCCCCAGTGCCAATCCACTTCCCCCAGTGCCCTCCGTAGCTTTTCCCGGTATTGTTTTCGGTATTGTTTTCAGAGGAGCCCTGTGCCCGTGCCATCCTGCCTGCCTCTGCTCAGCGAGGCACCTCTGCAAGCATCGCCCCAAGCTATGTCATGGAGATAGCTCTGACTCATCACACCGGGCGCTTCCGACTCAGTTACAACCAAATGAAAGTTCAATGCCATTTCAAACGGCATGACACAACAAAGGCTCGGTAATTGCTATTTCACTTTCAAATACCTACATGCCTCTAGCTCAGCTTTAATTAGTTTTAACTCCAACAAATACTGGCAATTTATTATAAACAAGCAAAAATATTTAAATCCAGTCTGAGTTTATTGGCTGAGGCTCCGGCTGTGCAAAAACTCCAGTTTTTGTTGCTAGAAGTATTTGGTGTGCAGGACTGTGAGTAATTGGATTTTACTCTACTCCAAGTCCTTCTGTTGTGTTTTGCTGTGAATTTGGGGTGCTACAAGGTATGAACAAAGTTCGGAGGAGCGCAGTCATGCTTTGTCACAGCAGCCGCCGCCTGCCATAGCGTGAGCTTCCCCATGCCGCTGCACCGGGCTGACGGGCCACGGCCACGGCGGCTGCTCGGGTTCACCATCACCAAATCCCCGCACGACACTGACCAGGGCACAAGCCTGCCATACAGCACCCCACATCAGCCTGGGTCTTAAAGGTTGGTGCATATGTGCATCCCCAAGCATCCCCACCACACAGCATCCTGCACAAGCCCTATCACTCTTCCCTCCACAGGCTTCAGGTCCAGGGATGGGGACGCTGCTACGCTTTTCCCACAATCTCATGGTTGCTCATGTGCGTTATCATGTGCACATCACTGCAGGGAAACTGCACCGAACAGGAGCTGCAGCTCTTTGGCTCCCAGGAGCTGGGCTTAGGGCCAAGGAGGAAAGAAGAACCACACAAGCACCATGAAACAAAAACAAAACTACAGCGAGATTCAAAAATGACAGCGAAGAATTACCTGTTCATCCCTGGAAGGTTGCCCCAGAAATAGCGTGCTCGGTGGGCAGCCGATATCTTGATAGCGTCAATCATAACCGGGTTACACTGCAGGCCATGAGACGGGGGGGGAAATAAAAGTTAGAGGTGTGGGATGAGCCCTCTCCTGCACGGGAAGCCCTTCCTCAGTGCACTGCAGAGACCTAAAGTCTTCAGCAAATCCTCCTAAGGATGTAGCCCCAACAAACCCTTGTTCCACACCAGAGCACAGTCTAGTCGGCCATGTGGGCTCCCACACCACAGCCATGGCCAGCAGCTAATGAGAATCACAGCATGCTTCAGTGCTGATTTCTCTGGGCCAGGATCAGGTCCATCAGCCTCCGATGGGGCTTTTACACATGGGGGTTCCTGTTGACCCACAGCCTTTCTTGGCTACCACAAAGTTAACAATCCTTTCCAGTCTCTGACCTCCCTCTCCCTAGAAATAACAGGCATTGCTCTGAACAGATGCTTTCTGCAAGGCTGGCAAAAACCTTCCCCCGGAGAAATAGCGCTCAGGGTTAACCTGATGAAAGCCAGAAGGGATCCAAAGCCAAGACTAAAGAGTTGATTGCTAGCATGTACATCAGACAAGGGGTTTTCCAGCATCGGGGCCACATGAAACCACAGCCAAACCCTCACAGCCTCGGCACACCTTGCACAGCCCAGCAAGTGTCTCCTGTTCCGATGTCTTTCCCAAAGCCAGCGGCTTTCCCTACCTCCAGAAATCGAGAAATGTCCCTCTTGTCGTTGACTCTCATGGCCACCACATTCTCAAACATCCAGAAGAAGGGGCGCTCCTCTCCTGCCTTGGGACGGGCGTAGTTGAGCAGGTGGTAAAATTCAAAGAACAGCCTCCCGGTTCCTTCTGCAAGGGAGAAAGCCGGAGCGGCGGGTTGGGACCGGCTGTGGCACAGGGGGCACGGATCCAGGGGGCCTGGCTGCTCTCCCCACCGCAACTGGCATGGAGACAGTCTGTGCTTTGCAGGTGCAACCCCACAATTTACAGCTCAGAGAGGAGCCACCACCGATGCAGACCGAGGCTGAACTGCTTCCATGGATTTTAAGGTGGCTCCGCACCCCAGGAACACCCCGGGGGTACCCAGCTCTGCAGAGGCAAAGTGGCCTTACCATACAGCCCCTTCCTGGCCGGGTTGACAAGGGACAGGTCGTTACAGGGGCTTCCACCGATCACCAGGTCAAAGGGACCCCACTCCTCGATCTAGAGCAAACAGACCCAGTTAGGAGACGGCACGTAAGCGGGTCCCCTTCCCCAGCCGGGCAGGGGCTGCAGCAGGGACGGGTCAAGGGCTGGTGGGGTGAGACCCACACGGTCACGGCACCACATTCCCCAGCCCTCCCACAGAAGCAGTGCTCACGTTTCTCTTGGTTATGTTCCTGACATCATGCACATAGGTGATGTTGCCCTCATGCCGCATGGTGCCCACAGCAATGGGGTCTTCGCAGATCTCCGAGGCGATGTACTTCTCCACTTGGATGCCCAAGTCCTTCAGCACCAGGTACCCTGCCAAGGGACAGAGGTCTGAGATTGCACTGCTCTCTTTAGTCTCCCAGTCTCCATCGTCAGAAGCTCGATGTGGCCACTCTCGTATGTGCTAGGTGGGTGCAGTCACACAGGACTTCTAGATGAACAAACTTATTTTTCTGACCCATTCCTCCAGGCAAGTTTGCTCCCAGAAACTTGAGTCAAACTAGTTGCCCTCAGGCACTTCTTCACCAGAGGCCAGGTTACCAGCACTCCCACAGCTCCTGCTTCTCAGTGAAATCAGCAGGCCAAGACAGCACTCAGCACAGCAAGAACCTCTGTGAGCAACATTCCCACACCTTCCCTCCATCCCGCCATCCATCCCTCCTCCACAGCCCTGTCCAGCAGGAAGGAGAGCCTCTGCTCTCATCCCCTTCTGATGGGGATCCCCCTGCCCTTCACCCCCTTCTCCCCACCAAGCTTTCAGAGACAGGTTCGAGGCCATGAAACTAGTCATCCCCGACTTGTAGTGCTGCAAGCCATCAGGACGGTCCTCTTCCAGTGCCTCACCTGTTGCTATGCCATCAAATAAAGAGAGCACTCGAATGGGTCTCCTCTTCGCTGGTGGGACCGTTGGGTAGATTTTGGGTGCAGCCTGCAATGGAAGGACAGCAATGAAGCCCCTACTCTAGACAGTGCTGCGATGCTCTATGAGGCCAAACCTCGGCTCTACAGGAATCGCCCACACCTTCAGAGGAGCATCTGCACAGCCAAGAGCCCACCATCCTTGGAGAGGGTGGATGAGCCAGACCAAGGCAGAGGCCGAAGAATTTTGAGCTGTTTGCCCTGCCCTCTGCAGCCCTCTTGCCCAAAGCCCAGCACACTGGGCTCGCCTGCCCCCAGCCCTTACGTATTCCTGTCCCTTGTCGCTGGTGAAGAAGTCCTGCAGGCGGGTGTTCCAGTCCTGCCGGCGCTGCAGCACCCCGTAGCTCCTCTGGGGCTGGCACATGTAGCAGTTCCAGGGCTCCTGCTCTTTTGCCTTGGCCGACGTCCCTCGCCCCACCAACACCTCCAAACACTCCACACAGAAGCACCTGCCCAAACCACAACACCTCGTGCCCATCACCTCCAGAAACCCCTCTGGGTCACCCCAGCCTCTCTGGAGTCTCCCCTGCCATGCACCAGAGCCCCCACCCTGTTTTGCAGGATGTTTTTCCAGGCAGTAGCCCATTTTTTAGGGCAGCTAACACAAGCTGGTGACCCAGGCATGGGTAAAGCTGCCATCCTCCCCAGGGCTCACTCAGGTGCAGCCCAGCTCAGCGGGGACAGGTAGGCTGTGCTGGGACATGCCGCATAGCAGCCAGCTGGGGACCAGCACAGCACCCTGCCCAGGCTCACGCATGACCCAGCTTCCCTGTGGCTCCCCAGGAACTCTGCTGGGAGCTCAGCCCAAGGAACGGAGACAGGGATGCACGGGGCCCACCTGCAGCAGCTGGCGTTGCTGCAGAGCAGCAGCTCCTTCCCTTCGCAGCAGACAGTGCAGTAGGACTGGTAGCCATCTTCGTCGTACATGTAAAAGAGCTCCAGGAATCTATCCTAGCAAAAGGACAGCCAGGAGGACAGAAGGATGGAGGATCAGGATCCATGCAGCTTTGCTCTGTCCCTGATGCACTGTGAGAGCTCGGATGCACGTCCTCGATGCTTTACATGGAGAGAATGTGCCAAGGGACAGCCCCACAGCGGACACAGCATGGCCAGGATCTGGCAGTCACCCCTCCTGTCCCGACAGCGCTGGCTGCAGCAGGGCTGACCGCTGCACCCCCTCCTCTGGCCCCAGGCTCCCACTCAGCCCCGGCACGGCAGCACTTACCCTGCACGTCTGGCAGAGGCCCCCCTCGAACAGCGGGTGGAAGGTGGCTGGGTTTCTCCTTCCGCAGGACAAACAGCTGTCTGCGTGACAGAGAGAGCTCCGCTCACCCCGGGGCAGGCACCCTCACGCAGGAGTGCAGACCCTCTGTGGGGCCTCTCATCTGAACCGCGTGCAGGTCGAGATGCAGCTGTGGCTGCCCCGGGAGCAGGTCCCGTGGGGAGGTTCTGCACAGCAGTCTGCTCCCATCAACACAAAGGGAGGCCCAGCAATCTGCAAGCACAGCACTTTACCCCTTCCTACACGGTGCAGTTAAAAAGGGACCCATGATCTTTGCCTCGTGCTGCCTGCAAGCACCTGCACCAGCCCCACACCTTCTCCCAAGAGAGATAGGGCAATTGATTACCTTCGAGACTCCCACTGTTGTTCGTAACTTCAGAAACCATTTGCTCTTCATAAAATAAAAAAAAAGAGAAAGGTTTATCACTCCTTATGTAACAACCTTTAAATGCGCTCTACTTATAGATGCCTCATTTCTTGCATTAAAACTGCTACGGCTTTGCTGAGCCTTGCACAGAGAAGGCAGGCCATGGGCATATTAGAAATTTTGCTGCAAAACCCATGTCCTTTCACTGCTGGAGATATCAGAGCTAGAGCTCAAAGTAGCAACACAGATTATTTCCAAGCTGAGCAATTAATGGAGCCCAGCTTGTGGCACCATGTCTTGCAGTTGTGTTCGCTGATGTCTTGTAAGGCACAAGCAAGCAACACGAGACCACAAATCTCCGGCCTTCAGAAACCACGCTGGGAAGAGCCAAGCCCTTTCCCAGAGGTTTCCCAGTGCTTCTCAGGATGCACAGCCCAGGCCATGCTGCTCCCCAGCTGCCAGTTACCTCGGGTCTGGTCCTCCTCCACTCGCTGCTCCTTGTTGTTGTTGCAGAGGTTGGTCTTCAGCCTCTTGGGAGGGGGACACTGCTCGAGGGACAGCACCTCCTCCGTCCCGTTCCTCAGGGCCCCGTTCTCTGCAAGGGAAAGGCGGTCCCCTGGGGACGAGTCTCCAGCCCCAGAGCTCCCCAGGACACTGGCGTCATCTCCTGCTGAGCCCTGCCAGGTCCCACCCCAGCCATCTGGGCTCCCCACACATGGCTTGAGGCTCAGCTGGGTCGTTGACTTCCAGGAGCAACGGCTCTCAGGGCGTTTTACTCTGGCTTTTTGCAACGCTACTCTGTGAGGGACCCCACTGAGGAGTGAGGAGCGCCAGGGCCGCCTCAGAACCAGGCCAACTGCTGCTGCCCACGCCAGCCCCATGCCCAGCTCATGCCACCACCTCACCTGAGGCTTTGGGTGGTCGCAGTCCCTTGAAGCCCAAGGGTTTGAAGCCGGTGAGTGCCCAGTCGATCATGGGCTTCAGCTGCTCCTCCAGAGACTCTCCAGGAGTGGCCGCAAACGTCTTCCCCGACCGGCTCCGGGCAACCTGCCGAGAGAGGAGGGACGGCGTGGGCTAGGGTGACGGGGGCTGGTCCCCAGCCAGGGAGCGGCGTGCCTGCAGCGTGCATGGCCCACATGCCTGCCAGGGCCGTGTGGTCCCAGATCCCCTCCCCACAACGCACACACGTGAGCAGGGCTCAGTGTCCCCAGCACAGCGGCAGCTGCTGGATTCCCACTCTGGGTGTGCCCTCGGCCGCGCTCCTGTGCCTCCCCATCCCTGCAACGAGCCCGTCCCACCGGCCCCAATCTACCTGGGAGCTGGGACAGCCCAGCCCCGGCTCTCACCCAGACTCTGCTCCACCATAAGCAACAGGAAGCAAAGAAACGGCAGAAGAGGTGCCTGTGGGTTTGCAGCACCGTAACCCGGGGCGTGATGCATCCCCTGGATGGGGATCAGACCCATGGGGTGCTCAGTGCCAGCTCTGACCACAAAGGGCATCCGGCACCAGCCCAGGATACCTCCTGCCAGTGACACTGCCGTGCAACCACGATGCTGCCGTGTGTCAGAGCCCTTGGAGGGAGCCTGGACCCGGGTTTTCGGGAGCAGCAAGACCCTGGAGCAGCAGCAGCTACTCCTAAACACTCGGGGATAAGCAGAGTCTGGCCCCATGGCTGCACTTGGAAATAGTCCCAGCAGCGAAAGGAGGGTTTTCCTACAGACATCTGTCCACATTGCCCCGGCAGATGGGGGACATGATTAATTCCGGACTGTGGCAGGAGGTCCCTCACTGATCGCTCTCAAGGTGATTTGCAGGCATTATCCAGAACAACCCCCAGATGCAAAGCAACGTGCAGGGACAGAGGCAGGAAGCCCTGGCCCCAGCCACCTCCCCACACACTGCCCGAGCTCTGCAGGCACCTGGGCTCAGCAGATGCCCGGCTTCCCAGCTGGGGCATCTCTTCCTGCCCCAGCAAAGCATTTCCTTCGCTGGCTCAGCTGCGACAGCCACCCTGGCTCTCCCCACATCCCACCGCCCCCCCCCAGAGCCCGGGCGCTTCACTTGGGACCTTATCCATCCAACCCCAGCTCTGCTCTGCGGTTACCTCCAGGGCGTGGTATATGGCTCGTCGGTAGGAGACCAGCTTATTAAACGTTGAAGAATTGAAATGCTGCCTAAATGCCATCAGTCCCACCAGCTTGTCTGCAGAAACCTGGGAGAGCAACAAAAGCTTACCAGCGAGCACGGGCATGCCTCACTTTGTCCGTGTCCCCCACAGCACCATGCCCCCCGCACCGCAGACCCGGCCCTGCAGCACAGCAGTTCCCGGCATGGCTCTCACGCCGCAGCCAAGAGCGCGGGGTTGCGGTCATGCCACGCTGCCGGGGTTTTGTCTGGACTGCGGAGCCGGGCGAGGAAGCCCAGTGTCAGCTTTGCAGAGGGTGACAAGCAGCAGAGGGAGCAGGGCAGAGGCGGTGGCACTGCAGTCATGACTAGGACGGGTGTTTTGCACCCTCTGCTGGCACCACACCTCTGCCGGCACAGCACAGCACGGGCACCTGGCACAGCGCTTCCCTCCGTCCTGCCTGCAGCCCAGGGGAGGTGCAGGATGGCTGACGGGTGATTTGCTCCAGGAGGGCATCTCTCACCCGGCAGGGAGCAACAGCAGCAGCCCTAGAGACCAGGGCAGACGTCCCTGTTGCTGGATCCTGTCACCAGCCTACGGTGGCCCATCATTCGTTATAGACACTAGAGCTATGAGAGCATGCCAGAGCCTGACTACGCTAAAAGCACGGGTCCCTGCCCGGGGAGGCTGCAGCTGGGTGCGCACACACACCCCAGAGGCAGCCCCAGGAATGGGACAGATGGCAGAAATGTGCAGGGGAGGGGACTTCAGCCTGGGCGAAGCCGGGCACAGGCAGGGGCAGGCAGCAAGGCTTACCTCAGAGAACTTCCCGTCTCCAAACCACTGCACCCACCGCATGCCTGTGACAGCCTGCCGCTTGGCTGTGGCTCTGTAGGAGACGACGATCGCAGGCCACCAGGAGAAACCTTTGATCTTTCCCCAGACGAGCTCCCCAATTCCAAATTCCTTCCCATCCTGAAAGCACAAGAGGACAACGCCGATCAGCCAAAAGCACACAAGCACCTGTGTGGGGGAACAGCCACGGGACGCCCTGGAGAGCTGCTCTGCCACGTGTCACTCACTGCAGCGTGCATGGACCTCTGTGCAATGATCTATAAAAGCTGCACCCCCCTCAAAAAACAGGCAGAACACATCCCCGGCAGTGCTGGCTCCCAGCCCCGCACCACGCAGGAGCTCGTCGGGAAGGTCTGTGCATTGCCAGCCCCACACCAAGCCCAGCGCCTGGCACGCACGGTGCAGTGCGTGCTCTGTCCTGCGCAGCCCTCCTGGCACCAGCACCCTGTGCATGCCCCCTCCTGCCTGCCCTCCCAGGGTCTCTGCAAACACCGGGAAGCCTTTTCCTGCCTTCACACAAACCAGCAGCTAGGAAGCTCTGGCTGTCACAGAAGGGCTTGCAGCAGCACCGATGATGGGAATGAGCAAGGCAGGCGGGCAGCAGCTCCTGGGAGCGCACACAGAGTCTCCCGATCCCCTTGCCCACCACAGCCATGTTTGTCTGGAGAACTTTGCTCACTGCACGCTGCTGCCAGGCCACGAGACATGGCCCAGGCTGAGGGACGTGGGAGGCACGGCAAGGGATGCTACGTGTCCTGCCTGCAGCAGGGAGGACTTCGCGCCGAGGCTGCTCCCTGGGCTTCCTGAGCAGATGAGGTTCCTCCTTGGCACGGGGAAGCCCCCTTTACAGGGCTCACAGCTCAGCTCGTCTGGCTGCACCCCAGAGAGAGCACCCACCCTCCGCTTGTTCCCACAGGGAGAGCAGGAAACAGGGCAGAGCAAAAACAGAAGAAAAAGAAGAGCTGGGAATTTTGATGTCACCATGCCAAGGGCCCCCAACAGGCAGCCTGACGGGGACCATGCCAGCACCGTGCTGTGCTTGGGGAGGCACCTCTCCCACAGGAGCAGAGTGACCTCCTGCCTGCAGAGCCCTCCTTCCCAGCTTTGTTCTGCAATTAGGCACCTAATTATGCAGCAAGATGCAATTGCCCAATTCCTGCAAGTCTCGGGCCCTGCCCTGACGCCCGCAGGCACTGAATCACTCTCTGCAGCTCCAGCAGCTTCATTCCTCTCCAGCATCCCCCGACATTTTCTGCACACGCAACTGCCTGTCCCGGCAGGGCAGGGCAGGGCTGCCAGCCCGGCGTGTGCCACGCACGCGTCTCTCGGGGGCCCTTGGAGGCTTTGCAGTCACACGCGTGGCACAGGCAGCGGCTCGGCAGGATTGGTCCCTGCACAGCACCGGTCTGCAGCAAGGTGCCCCCTGAGCAGCACTGACCCCGCTGCCCTGCCACTGCCCGATGGATGGGGACAGCCCGGCACCATCACACCCTGGACACACACGGAAGGACGGGCTGGGAAGAGGAGGCAGGAGAAGCAGCAGTGAGGTTTCCAGAGGGTCTCTTCTCACCTGCAGGCTTGGGACAAGCCCCCGCACCGTCCCAGGCACAGGATCTCAGCACAGGAGCAGAGTTTGGCCCCGCCGTACCTGGTACTCCAGCGCCATCCGCGTGTCTCTGCTCTCCGGCTCCTCGGTCCCCAGCTCGGCAGAGCCATTCTGCCCCTCCTGGGAGCTGCTGCCAGAGAGCGTGCTGCTGCTCCGGGACGAGTCCCGGGAGTCCTCCTCCGTCAGGTCGATGGTGGTCACGGGGACAGATGTGGCCAGACGCCGCTTGGAGCTCTGCGTGGCGGAGGGAGCGGAGTGTGAATGCAGTAGGAAGACGGGCAGAGGGGCAGGGGGGAGCACAGACCTTCCCGATGTCACCCTGAGCCCCTCGGCCAGGAGCCAGAGAGTGAGGAGGGAGGGGAGAGATGGGGAGTGGGGATGCCACCGTGGCCAGGAACAGAGGGAAGGGCCCAGGACTGGGGTGTCTGAGGGAGAACTGCTCTGCTTTTCCTTGCAAGACACACAGAAAACAATGCACCACTTGCTCTCTTCCCTTTTCCTCTCCCTATTCAGCCCAGGGTGTTCAAAGCACCCAGTTCATAGCAAGGGACAGCAACAGCACACACACCCCCACTGAACAGGGGCGGGGAAACTGAGGCACAGAGCGGCTACAACATGTCTGAAGCCACTTGGCCAGGGCACACACAGCTGGTCTCTGGAGCCCCAGGGAAGCCCCAGGAAAACCCTGACACCCACGCAGACCCTCACCCGCAAGGGAGTTGGCAGGTCCCTGAGAGTCTCCACGCTGTTCGTTTCCTTGACCTTCATCTCATGCTGGGTCTGCCCTGCCTGGAAGATGAGGCGGACGGGGGGCTTCTGCCTGAGGCTGCTCTCCCAACCGGCGCTGCCCCGGGGCCGCACCTGCAACCAGGAGAGAGAGGTGCCATGGCATGACCACCTTCCCCGCGCCAGCAGCACGCAGGCACAGTGACAGCCTCTGCTCCTCGGGGCTGGGCACTGGTGGCACCAGAGCCCTGGGGATGAACAAGAGCACGGGGAAGGCGAGAGGAGCGTGGATGGCCGCGAGAATCACCTTGGGCTGAGCTCCTTGGTGTGACTGTGCACTTCCTGGCATCTCCGCCGAGCTGCACAGCCGTGCGCAGGAGCATTCATTGCTACAGCCCACCAGAAGCTGCTTAAATCAACTTTTGTTTCCAGCTGCCATGTGCATCCTCGACTATACCCTCCCTCACCCTCCCTCCTTGCAGCTACAGCCATGGCGGTGCGACCAAGAGCAGCGGGAGCCAACAGCCAGGAGGCCACCAGGAGAGTCGCGGGCCTTGGCAGAGCAGCCGTCCCGGGCACAGCACCCCACTTACACATGCGTGGGTGCTCTCACACATGTGTGGGTGCGCTCCCTCGCACAGCCCAGCCCTGTAGAGACACCCAGGGCAGCTTTTCCCCTGCGGTTTCAGCAGCCACAGTTTACAAAACAGTCTAACCCAGGCGTGTTTCCTGCATCCGGCATAACTGAGTTTCAAAATGAAATGAGATTTTGCAAGTGAAAAGCCCCAAATCCAACATAGTGGGAAAGCAGAATTTTCACCCCGGTTGGATTTATGGCTCTTTCTTTTGGAAGCTGCCTTGTTACAGGCAGATCTCCAACCTTGGGGTTTTATTTCAAAGTCAAAACAATAAAGCCAGAAGGCAAAAATGCTTCCAGACCCTGGAGGTTTGTCAACCTAATCAACAAAAGGGGCAGGGGGGGACAAAACTAGGTTCCAGCCCCCAAGCAGCTAAAAGCAAGCCACCCGGAGAGCTGGAGACACAAGAGGCATTGGTCCATCAATACGGCCAGGACTTTTTAAAGAAAATATCAGCACAATAATTATTAGACTGCTGCAACACATAATGGGCATCGCTGCATCATGCACCATATCCTCCTGCTGCTGCTGACATAATGTAAATCAAGAATTTAAAAATGAAAACAAATATTATTCTTGTAAATGGATATTGCATCTGCCGTTGGACTGTTCCCCCAGCACCAAGCGCAAGAGCTGCTCCAGAGGGGAACGGGCGAGTGTCCCAGGCACCAGCTGCCCCCGGCAGACAGCCCACAAAGCCCCTGGGCGGCAAGGTCTTACAGCAGCCTTGGTGAGTACTTACCTCCTGCGTCCCAGCGAGAGTGAGCGGCCAGGACAGGCCATCCTTGGAGAGGTCTCCCTTGCTGACCCTCTTGTTGTTCTTCAGGGATGGCAGCCCCAGGCCCCCGGCATCTGCGCAGGGACAAGGCAGAGCAGCCTCAGCGAGCCATCCTGGCCGTGGCCCCCACACGCCTCTGCCCACGACTGCTCCGAGCAGCAAGATGTGATTTGTAGAGACCGAAACCTCATCTTGGAGAAATGTGGCCAAGAGCAGAAGACAAGCTGCATGCCAGAGGCTGCCCACCACGGTACTGCTGACACCGGCAGTCCCAAACCACACACCTGCCCCAAAACTGCGAGGGACTCTAATACCAAGTGTGGAGAACTTATGGATCTTTTTGTTCCTGAAAGCTCAGAGGCATAAGGAAACTATTCAGGGCTTGTCATCAGTTCATTTAAAGCAGGACCTTGTGAACCCAAGAGGTGGGATTTGGGCACCACAACCGGAGCATCCCAGAAGCTGTGATGCAGCCCCTCAGGCCAGCAGCACTTCTTTGGTGGGAGTTAAACCATCATGGGGCAGAGCCAACATCCCAGCGTGGCACCCATTTCCACAACCGCTTCTGTCGCCATGACCTGCGCGTGCCATCAGAGAGCAGAAGCCGGTGGAGTCATGGAGGGACCCCGGCCACGGCTGCAATGCTGCAGCCCCCAGCAAGCCCTCAGGACAGCAGGTGGGAGATCCCTGACCCTGTGCGTCCTGGGCACAGCACATCCTGGGCACAGCACGGCGAGACTCACCTGGAGCGCTGGGCTTCCTATTCGCCTCCAGAACAAGGGCGGGTGCGTCGTTAGTGGGATCGGTGCAGTCCCCGTTGATGAGGATCAGCTCCGTCCTGCAGTCCGCCTCATCCCGGCCATGGCTCTTGTCCTTTTTCATGGTCGCCTGTGGAAGCCAGAGTGGAAAGGAAATTTAGCCTTGCAGAAAGCCCCAGGGAAGGCAAAGCAGACAGTGTAAGCTCTTCAAGCCAGCCACAATTTCTCATGCCCTTAGCAGAGGGATCTGACCAGAGACCCATCTGGAGTGATACCAGGAGCTAACGGGCACCTGGACAAAACCTCCCTATACACATGGTGGCCCTGAAGATCCACCAGCTCCAGCTAACAGAGGCCCCAGATGCAACCTGCTTGTCCTTAGGGAAGCACCGAGGCTTTTTTTCAGGGCTGCGCTCGCCCAGCCCCACCATCTGTACGCCATGGAGCGCTCCTGGTCTCTGCACTGCCCAGCCCAGAGTGGCTCTGCCAGAGTGGTCCCAGCCACGGCTCGAGACCCTGTCCGGAGGGGAGCTGCACTTCCCAGCCATCCTGCAGAAACCCGGGGACATCCCACCCAACCCTGGGCACCAGCCTCACTGTGCTCCGGCTGCCCAGCAAATCCAGCACACCCAGCAGTGGGAGGGCTGTTACAGCAGCAGCGGGACACGACAGCTCGCATGGGGGTCAAAGTCCTGGTGCCTGTAGTGAGTTAAATTCCCCCTCCCAAAGGGAGAAATCTCCTACTGCACCCCCTTACCTCAGCTCCCCCCTCCCAGCATGAAGGGGCAGGGCAGGGGTCAATGCGGCAGCACTCACGCACCACCACCCCCTGCCCCAGGGGTTGGGGGAAGCAAGTGCCAGCGTCCCCCCCGCCCCAGGAGCTGCTGCTGTGCAGATAAAGCCTGGCCAGGTGTCCCCCGGGAGAGGTGGGGCA